>NW_005871070.1:496030-578966 GCF_000147115.1 Myotis lucifugus | reverse complement strand
TGGTAACATATGCTTTTATAGATCACTGGAATATGTTTTTATGGAAAAAGATGCAATAACATCAGTTGAATACCCTGCTGTAAATTACATAAAGTTGAGAAAGTCAAGGGGCGCTTTGTTCCAGTTTGAACTCCATCTTTACCTTTCTCATAACTTTAGACTAACACACCATCATAAAGCACAAATAGCCGTTGACTATTTTACATATTTTCTAGTAAGGCAAAGTTAATATAAAGAGTTGTAATATCCAATGAAATGACCAAAATGCAATTATTATTTGTCTCCCTTCCCCTACCTCATCAATTATAACACATATTATTTGTTTAGCAATTATAAATAAACACTTGGAGTGCGGGTGAATTTCCCGCCAAAATATAAGATGGCTCTGTCTTTTGGTTTTGTTCCATCCACCAAAAGGGTGGATTACAAACAAATATTTGGTAATACGCAGTTACAATCGGCCCGAGTTTACACGTTTCCCGCACTCCACCGCAAATCTATATGAACCGAGTTAAAGACGGCTCCCGCGGAGTACGCGCAATTCACGCGAGCCGACTTAACTCGTTTCCCGCACTCCAAGTGTAAAGAAAGCTTGCTCCACCACTTATTAGTTTTAAACCTTTCTCAGCCTAAGTGTCCTCATCTGTAAAATAGACATAGTAATAAGGCCTACATCCTAGGTTTGTTATGAGAGGTCAGTGAATTAATATGGCAAACAACTCTTTAGAACAATGCATGCATACAAGTGCTCCATAAATATAAGCTACTTTTATTATTATTGTGAGGATGATACGCCTTCTCTGTATTCAATCCTAAAATGAATATTGTGAGACCTGATAATACGATATACTTTCTTATATTAAGGATTTTATTTTTTGGAGATAATGTCAGAAATATGATTCATGAATGTGAGGTCCTAGCCTAATGGCCCTCCTGCTCCCCTGGCCCTGAGGTAGACCCTGATAAAATTTCTGTAATAAACTCTAAGTTCATTTGGAACCTGAGTGGGGGAAAAAAGACACCACACAAATGAAAGACTTCATTGAGAGGAAATAATCTGAACTGAGCCCTGAAAGATAGGATTTATAAAGATGAAGGGAAGGGATGTAAGGCGGGGTGGCGAATCAGCCTATACTATGTGCTTCACAACCTTTCTTTTCCGTCCTCATGACAGCCTGTCAGGTCAGGCCACAGCTAGTATTTACCAATCAGGTATTTAAAATCCTCTCTAGCCCACAGTCATTCTTATTTCCACACTATGCTGCTTCTTTGACAATTAAAGGTTATATTCTGTGTCTTGGCCAATTATATGCTTTTAAACATCTCATTAGTTTTTAGTGGCTAATTGTTTTTGCTTTTTTCCCCCTTAGTATTCATATTTGCAAATACGAAATTGCAAATTGTATGTTTGTTTTTTAATTTAAGTTTTGCTGATTGGTGTTCTTTCATCATTTCACGTAGGTGTAATGTCTTTGCTGAGGCCTCTTCTTCTGGACGTGGTCCCAACAATTCAGCAGACTGCTGCTCTGGCTCTCGGGAGACTGGCTAATTATAACGACGACCTAGCGGAAGCAGTTGTCAAGGGCGACATTCTCCCACAGCTTGTTTATTCATTGGCTGAACAGAATGTAAGAATTTTTTAAAAACAAGTTATGTTTTTTACTTTAAAAATTTGATATTTTGGGTACATCTGCAAGCTTGTAGGCATTAGAATTATTAAGATGTTAATGCACATTACATTCAATTATTTGAACTGAACATAATATCGTTAGAGCATTCTACTTGAGGTTTTTTACCATAATTGTTAATATAAAGAGGGAGAGATTTTAAAACTTAATGGAATTATACATCAAGCAGTATTTCTGTGTGTGGGAGTGTTAAAATTATAGGATCAGTCTTAGGTATATAAAGCCTTAGGCAAACAAAAAGTTGTTTACAGAAATCTTTATATACAAGTGAAATTTGGTTAATGGCAGCTGTCAGAAATTGCTTTAAAGCGAGGGGAGATAAGCATCCAAAAAGAAGGAGAATGTATTTAATGGAAGGTTTGATAAAGCGTCTTACCAAGTATGCAAGCATGACAGGCCTTTTAAGGCTCTGTAGTTAGTAGTGACTATTAAAACCCAAGGAATTGTCTATGAATTTGAAATTCCACAACATAAAAAGTTAAAATAGCTTAAGGTAATGTATCACCATTATTTTTACACAATTATAAAACAATCTGTAGAAAGCTACTTTAAAACTCTAGTCTAATTTTTATAATAAATTAGTAACTATTTGGTTACTGACATAAAATTAGACTTTACAACAAATACTTAAATACCTACATATGTTACATTTAAGAAACTAAAGAAAAACATGAAATTAAAGCATCATTACTAAGTAGCATATTTCTTTTTTTGTTTCGTTTTGTTAATCCTCACCCGAGAATATTTTTTCCATTGATTCTCAGTGGAAGGGAGGGAGGAGTGGGAGAGAGGGGGAGGGAGGAGTGGGAGAGGGAGAGAGAAAGAAGGGAGAGACTAACATCAATGTGAGAGACATCAATTGGTTGCCTCCCACACGTACCCAGATCAGGACCGGAGATTGAACCTACAACCCAGGTACGTGCCCCTGACCAGAATTGAGCCTGCTACTCTCCCCTGCTCCAGAGCTCTAACCACTTAGCACACCGGCCAGGGCTAGCAGATGGCTTATATCATCAATATATACCAGGTTTTGAGCTATAATATTAAAAATATACTTGGTATATTTTCTCTCTTATAAATTTTTTGCATCTTAATATTTTAGCCTAAGTAAATGGAATGCTTTCAAAACAGGTGCTATGACACCCAGTCACTTTTTAGTAGTCACTGTAAAGAAACAGAATCTAAAATATGGGGTTAACTTGGTTTTGTTAAAAGGAAGAGTTAGGAGACCATTGCTGTGTCATTATGTGAACCATAAAACCTCAGTGAGTGTTACAGCTAAATACTTCCTAAGCATTTAATTTTCTTAGCTATATAAAGAAAATCAAGTTTCAGTTTTATTTCTTAACCTTATAAAGTTTATATGTAGAAAATATTGTAAATATGAAGCATTCACATAATATTGTCATTTGTATTTATCTTTTTAAAAAAGCATTTCTAAAACGGGATAAATAACATATCCCATTGTTTGACTAGATTATTTTCCAGGAAAAGTTTTTTTTTAAATATATATACAAATATTTTAGAGAGGGGGAACGGAGAGCGCGAGAGAAACATCAATGTGACAGTGAAACATTGATTGGCTGCCTCGTGTACGCCCCCTACTGGGGACCAAGCCCACAACCGACTGGGAATCGAACAGCAACCTTTCAGTGCATCTGACAACACCCAACCAACTAAGCCATACTGGCCAGGGCTGCCAGAAAAAGTGTTAAAATGTATCATGAATGATTTGCCTTTAAATTTAGGACACCTGAAAGATGATTTGAGGTTATGAAAGGCCTACCAGCCTTAGAGACTCAGGGCAAGTAAAGGAAACGAATTTGCCAGTTGACAGTTTAGTTTTACATGCTAACAACCCAAGAGCTCTCATGCGTCAAACAAATACCTTCAGTGTAAGGCAGATACATGAAAATCTCAGTGTTGTATGAATTTGTAGGAAATAAATTTGCAGGAAGTAAAATATTTTATAAAATTATGTTTTAGAATAAAACATTTTAAATGTAATATGACTTACATTGTTTTTGTTTAGATACTGAACGAAAGCAATGGGGAACATCAAAAAATTAAAATGATGCTGCAGGATGTTTTTCTTCAATATTTAAGAGCTTTTGATCTTTATTATATTAATGTTACTATTACATTGGTTTTGGTCTTTTTAAACTTTCATTATGTAAGTGTTCAATTCACTTTGCGCTTTATCTATTTCATCCTTGTAGCGTTTCTACAAGAAAGCGGCTGCCTTTGTGTTGCGAGCAGTTGCTAAGCACTCTCCTCAGCTAGCTCAGGCCATCGTTGATTGTGGAGCACTGGATACACTGGTGATATGCTTGGAAGATTTTGACCCTGGAGTCAAAGAATCTGCAGCCTGGGCTCTTGGATATATTGCAAGACATAATGCAGGTAATGGGGCATATTTTAAAGTGGGGCTATTTAAGTATATATTTACTAGGTAGATCTGGTTTTGCTTAGTAAAGCATAAGTGAGGTTTTAATGATACTTCTATACATTATGGGAGATAAGCTTTGAATGATGCCCAAGTTATTGGGATTACAAATTCACACAAAAAATTAATACATTCCAGTCTTATCTTAGTTAGAAGAGAAATTTGTAGACAGAAACAGAAAGGGGATGGGGTGGGAAATGGGACAAATGAGATATTCATTCTCAAAGACCTTGATAAATTGGTTCAGTTAAGAATTATTTTAGGTTGTCACCCCTCAGGGTACGTTGAGTCTTCACTCTTCCTCCTAACCCAGGGTATTCCAAATCAGTCAGGGCCATATCATATGAGTGAGTAATGTTGAAAAGATATGGACTTAACTTTCTAGAACATGATTGTATTCAGCCCACACTGGGCAGGAAGGAGGAGAAAGAGAAGGATCACCTTCTCTTATAAACTGACAGCTCCGTGCCTGGACCTCTCGTGTGAAGGCTGTGCTGACACACCTAAATAGTAAAAAATATACAGGGACCAAATTGCTCCTACCACTTTATAGAAGTTGCTAAATAACATAAATAAATAACACAAGAATATGCAGTTTAACTAACATGTAAAAGTGATCACTTTGCTAGTTATCAAGAACTGCATATTAAAACATTGGTGCAAATGTCTTTTCCCACCTGTTATTACTTGGTGGGGAAAGAGGAAAGCAGAACTATAGGCAAGTGATTAAGAGCTCTGTGGCATTAGGACCTGAGTTTGAGTCCAAGTTCTCTCACTTAGTTGCTATGTGACATTGGATATGGCTTTTAACTTTCTGAACCTTTATTTCCTCATGTGCTAAAAGAGAGTAACTACTTCAGAGTTATTCAAGATTTGTTGTGAGGATGAAAATACATGGTCAATGCTTCATAAATGAAAGATATTGGTATTAATATTGAAGGTTAGAGAGGACTTGATAATGTGTATGCCCTACAAATTGTGTCAACATGTGGAAAGTTGTTTGGTGAAACTAATCTAAGTCACAAAAGAGTTTATGGTTACTCTAAAAAGACTGCTTTGGGAATTCATCCTAAGGAAAGAATTTCACAGAATGAAAAACTATATTCGCAAAATTGTAGATAGGGTGGCTGAGTTGGTTGGAGTGTCACCTCCTACACCAAAAGGTTGGGGTTCGATTCCTAGTCAGAGAGCATACCTACGGTTCGAATTCCATCCCCAGTTAGGGCACCTACAGAAGGCAATCGATCGATGTTTCTCTCTCTCTAAAATCAATAGAAACATATCCTCCAGTGAGGATTAAAAAAAAAGTGTTATTTTTATAGCTTTTATTCTTGGACACACAAATAAATCAACGTGTATATTCAAAAGATGTTTATTTCTGAGAAGTAAAATGGTTATGATAAATTTATTCCTTATCTAAATATTAACATTTATATATATTAGAGTATGCTGTTTAGTTGTAGACTATGTTTTGAAAGTATTTTTATATGTACAATAAAAATGCACCTTTTTATTATGTATAAAGTTTGTTTGTTTTTTAATCTTGGGATTTTTTTAGAGAGAGAGGAAGGGAAAGGGGGAAAGAGAAACATGATCCAACCGAGGACCCAACCTGAAACCTGGGCATGTGCCCTGACTGGAATTGAACCGGTGACCTTCCAGTGCATGGGTAGATACTCACACTGGCCAGGGCTTTAAAAAATCTTTTTAAAATACTGTAAGATGAAGAGATTTTAAAAATCGACATTATTAGCACAAGATTCATGTTAATCTTTACTCAAGTAAATAGTACAAAATACTGCCTAATTAGTGTGGTTGGTAAATTTTTGGTACTTTTATTTTTCTCTGTTATTGTAAACCATGCATAAGATGCTTGCCTACTAGAAGTGCAGAATTGTCAGAGCTTCAACAGCTGGCATCTGTTTACTCTCTTAAAAAAAAAGAAAACAAGCCATTTTAGCCTAATCTACCTCAAATGTGTTCATGTAAATGGAGGGCCATCTACTGACCTGTATTCTTTTCAGCTCCAGATTGGTCCACACGGTTTATGAAACAAATACAGATGTCTAGACAGTGAACTACCTCCCCTTTCTTTTCGTTGCTGTATCTGTCAGGGAGAAGAATGGCTTGCACAAGGGTCAGCCACCCATACTCACTTCCTTTTCTTGGACCCACAGAACTGTCACAAGCTGTGGTGGATGCGGGAGCAGTTCCTCTGTTAGTGCTTTGTATCCAGGAGCCAGAAATTGCTTTGAAAAGGATTGCTGCTTCAGACCTCAGTGATATTTCAAAGCATTCGCCAGAGTTAGCACAGACAGTAG
Organism: Myotis lucifugus; assembly: GCF_000147115.1. Classification (NCBI taxonomy): domain Eukaryota; kingdom Metazoa; phylum Chordata; class Mammalia; order Chiroptera; family Vespertilionidae; genus Myotis; species Myotis lucifugus. The sequence goes on along the minus strand of NW_005871070.1, from coordinate 572,511 downwards.
TGGATGCAGGAGCTATTGCTCACTTAGCTCAGATGATTCTGAACCCAGATGCTAAATTGAAGGTATTTAAAAATAAGTTAAAAAACAGACTTCTGTTAATCGAAGAAAATGGAAAATGTGTACAGATTAATGTATTTTCAAAAATAATCTATAAATTATCATTGAAAACAGATATGACTATGTTATGTATTTGGTCTTTTCATATGTGAAAAATATGCTGTAAGGATTACATAATAAAGACATGACTGGGGAAAATCTGTGCAATGCTAAAAAGTAGAAGTAGCATCAGTGTTAACATTAATCACTAAAATAAGGAATCACAGAATGATTGAATCTTGGAGTGGGAAGGCACCTAAAGGTTTTCTAGCTCACCACTATATTTGTTTATTATGAAAATTGTCATATATTTATGTTTATCTTTTTTATAGGTTCCTAAATCTGATTTTCAGTTAATAGTCTCCAATTATACTTTTATATGCTAATAGTTAGTTATATCTTTAATATTTTAAAATTGTTAATGTTAACTAAGCAATAGAAAGTTCTTTGAAATATTATTGGCATCATGCCAAACATAAGATGTTCATTCTGCCTGATTTTTTAAAATCATTTTTTAACATATTTTATTGATTTTTTACAGGGAGGAAGAGAGAGAGATAGTTAGAAACATCGATGAGAGAGAAACATTGATCAGCTGCCTCCTGCACACCTCCGACTGGGAATGTGCCCGCAACCAAGGTACATGCCCTTGACCGGAATCGAACCTGGGACTTTTCAGTCTGCAGGCCGACGCTCTATCCACTGAGCCAAACCGGTCAGGGCTGCCTGATTTTTTTTGTACTGTTTTACAGTTTAAGTATTACATAATTAAGAAATAGTATTTATCCAGAGGTCATATTCTTGATCATCTGTGATAGAGAGTTAAATAGGCCACCGAAAACTATGACATTTAATGTGGAAATTAGGGAATTCAAGAAATTGAGTATTTAGATTTAAGACTAGGATGTGAATGTCTCAAGACTCAGAAATCTTATGTTATGTTACATATGTAGTTGTTTTTTCTTTTTATAAAGGAATTTGTATTAAGCTGCTTAAATTATATCTGATCTCTGCAGTGGACTCTATGTAATGCTTTGTTTCACTTTGGTTTTTGCTCAATAGCGTCAGGTCCTTTCAGCTCTCAGTCAGATTGCAAAACATTCTGTGGATCTGGCCGAAATGGTGGTTGAAGCAGAGATTTTTCCAGTCGTACTTACCTGCCTGAAGGACAAAGATGAATATGTGAAGAAAAATGCTTCTACTTTAATTCGAGAGATTGCGAAACATACACCTGAGGTAAAAAAAAAAAAAAAAAAAAAAAAAAAAAGCCCAGGTGCTGCGCCACATGATTTGGTTAGGGCAGGGCTTCTCATTGTGAGCACTGTGCACAGTTTGCACTAGATAATTCTTTGCTGTGGGGGGCTGTCCTGTCCTTTCACTAAAATTTAAAGTCCTCATTCTTTATTTCACCTAACATCTTCACTTGCTTGAATTTTTTTATAATTGGAGTATAATAATCAGCTAGTAACCACTGTTTGCAAAGGGGGATAATTAGGCTAAGATATTTCAAGTCTGACATTGTCATTTAGCACTCAATGAGTAATCTGCTTCATACTCACTAATTGTGATTGGGGCTTTCAGTAGTTAGCAAGTTAGGAACTAGCCCTAGATTATTAGTGTCTGGGTGAGAAATTTTGACATCCATTAGAATAGGGATAAAAGTTGTGCCATCAGTGCATGAAAATTGAAGCACAGCATAAACTCCACACAGTGACTATATTTGTACATTCAAAATTGGATTAATTATAGATCAATGGAACAGAACAGAGAACCCAGAAATTGACCCACGCCACTATGCTCAATTAATATTTGACAAAGGAGATAAGAGCATACATTGAAGCAGAGACAGTCTCTTCAATAAATGGTGTTGGGAAAATTGGACAGACACATGCAAAAAAAATGAAACTAGACCACCAGCTTACACTATACACAAGAATAAATGCAAATTGGATAAAAGACTTAAATGTAAGACGTGAAACCATAAAAGTCCTAGAAGAAACCATAGGCACCAAAATCTCAGACATCTCTCATAGCAATATGTTTACCGATATATCTCCTAGGATGATGGAAATTAAGGAGAAAATAAATGGGACTACATGAAAATAAAGTTTCTGCACAGCAAAAGAAACTATCATCAAAATAACAAGGGACCCCACTACATGGGAGAACATATTTGCCAATGATACCTGGTAAGGGGTTAATCTCCAAAATATATAGAGAATTCATACAACTTAACAAAAGGAAGACAAACAATCCAAGTAAAAAATGGGCAAAGACCTAAATAGATACTTCTCCAAAGTGGACTTACAGAAAGCTAAGAGACACATGAAAAATGCTCAAAGTCACTAATCATCCAAGAGATGCAAATCAAAACAACAATGAGGTACCATCTCACACCTGTCACAATGGCTATCATCAACAAATCAACCAACAACAAGTGCTGGAGAGGATGTGGAGAAAAGGAACACTCGTGCACTGCTGGTGGGAATGCAGACTGGTGCAGCCACTATGGAAGACAGTATGGAGTTTCCTCAAAACGTTAAAAATGGAACTCCCATTTGACCCAGTGATCCCACTTCTAGGAATATATCCCAAGAAACCAGAAACACCCATCAGAAAGAATATATGCACACCTATGTTCATAGCAGCACAATTTATAATAGTTACGACTTGGAAACTGCCTAAGTGCCCATCATCAAATGAGTGGATAAAAACACTATGGTACAAGAGAAACCAAGATGGTGGCATAGGTAAACACAGGAAATTGCTGCCTCCCACAACCACTTCAAAAATACAACTAAAAGACAAAACGGACATCATCCAGAACCACAGGAAGGCTGGCTGAATGGAAATTCTACAACTAGAAGGATAGAGAAAAGCACTGAGACTCAGAGGAGATGCGGAAGTAAAGTGCAGAGGTACGGAGGCGCACTCGGAAAGGGCTAGCAGCTGAGGACGCGGTGGATGTGGAGAGGGCTGGCAGCTGAGGACGCGGTTGTCTTTTTCAATCAGGAGGGAGTCTCAAGCTCCTGACTGCTCTGAATTCCAGTTCCAGATGAGTCTCTGGGGACCCAGACTCATACGGGGAGAAACTGGACTGTCTGGCATCGGGCAGAACTTGAGGGCGGCTTTCTCTCAGAGGTGCTTGTAGCAATTACCAGGACACTGAGACACGGGGCCTCTTAGGGTAGGACTGGGGAGCAGCCTTAGCTGCTTGCTCTGCCCTGTTGATCCCCTGAGACCCCACCCCACCCAAGCTGTGCACAGAGGCTTTTGCATATGAAAGGCCTGGCCCTTTGCAACGTGAAAATTACCTAACAAACTGCAGCTGAATCAAAGAGACCCAGCACTTCCAAAAGAAGATCCAAGGCCCCACAGCAGCTTGCATTGCTTCACAGCTGGGCACCTCCAAACCCCAAACAAAGAAGAGGAATCTCTCCATAGCTCCTGCTGGGTAGCCTCAGGCAGAGGCTAAATTAGCACCTCCTTAGAGATCCAAGAGCCAGTGTACCCAGTGGTCAGAGTGGGACCATCCAGATTACAACTCCTCAGATCCATAAGGGACACACTCAGGGGGCAGACTCAGTGAGCACCAAAGCCCCACTGAAGCCAGTCTTGCCCCATAAGGGTGTCTCCAGCACAGAAGTTCTCCCACTGCAGACACAGCTGATTCTCACAGCCATTTGGCTTGGAGGTCAATTCCTCCCAGTGATACCTACAACAATCCAGACTTAACTGCAACAAGACTGTGCACAAAGCCCACAAAGGGGTGCACCAAGAGTGTCCACCTCAGGTAATTGAGGAGGCTGAGCCACTGGGCCCTATAGGACACCTAGCACACAAAGCCACTCTATCAACACAGGGAAGCATAAAAAAATGTGGAGACAAAGAAACAGGTCACAAATGACAGAAATGGAGGAAAGCAAACTACTGGATATAGAGTTCAAAACCACACTTTTAAGGTTTTTCAAGAATTTTCTAGAAACCGCTGATAAATTTAGTGAGACCCTCAAGAAATCTAGTGAGACCGCCGATAAATTTAGTGAGACCCTCAAGAAATCTAGTGAGACCCTTGAGGTTATGAAAAAGGACCAACTAGAAATTAAGCATACACTGACTGAAATAAAGGATATTATGCAGAGTTCCAACAGCAGACTAGAGGATTGCAAGAATCAAGTCAAAGGTTTGAAATACGAAGAAACAAAAAACACCCAACCAGAAAAACAAAAAGAAAAAAGAATCCAAAAATATGAAGATAGTGTAAGGAGCCTCTGGGACAACTTCAAGCGTACCAACATCAGAATTATGGGGGTGCCAGAAGAAGAGAGAGAGCAAGATATTGAAAACCTATTTGAAGAAATAATGACAGAAAACTTCCCCTACCTGGTGAAAGAAATAGACTTACAAGTCCAGGAAGCGCAGAGAACCCCTAACAAAAGGAATCCAAAGAGGACCACACCAAGACACATCATAATTAAAATGCCAAAAGCAAAAGACAAAGAGAGAATCTTAAAAGCAGCAAGAGAAAAACAATCAGTTACCTCCAAGGGAGTACCCATACGACTGTCAGCTGATTTCTCAACAGAAACTATGCAGGCCAGAAGGGAGTGGCAAGAAATATTCAAAGTGATGAATAGCAAGAACCTACAACCAAGATTACTTTACCCAGCAAAGCTATCATTCAGAATTAAAGGTCAGATAAAGAGCTTCACAGATAAGAAAAAGCTAAAGGAGTTCATCACCACCAAACCAGTATTATATGAAATGCTGAAAGGTATCCTTTAAGAAGGGGAAGAAGAAGAAAAAGGTAAAGATACAAATTATGAACAACAAATACACATCTATCAACAAGTGAATCTAAAAATCAAGTGAATAAATAATCTGATGGACAGAATAAACCGGTGAATATAAAAGAATCAGGGGCATAGAAAGGGAGTAGACTAACTATTCTTGGGAGGGAAAGGGTGTGGGGGGTGTGGGAAGAGACTGGACAAAAATCGTACACCTATGGATGAGAACAGTGGGTAAGGGCAGAGGGTGGGGTGGGAACCGGGTGGAGGGGAGCTATGGCGGGGGGAGGAGGGGAGAGGAACAACTGTAATAATCTATACAATAAAGATTTGATTAAAAAAACACTATGGTACATTTACACAATGGAATACTACTCAGCAATAAAAAAGAAAGAATTCTCACCATTTGCAACAGCATGGATGGACCTGGAGAGTATTATGCTAAGCGAAATAAGCCAATCAGAGAAAGATAAGTATCACATGATCTCACTCATATGTGGACTCTAATGAACCAAATAAACTGATGATCAAAAATAGACCCAGAGTCATAGAAGCATGAACAGACTGTTGAACCTCAAAGGAAAGTCAGGGGAGGGTGAGTGGAAGAGATCAGCCAATGAACGTGTATGCATATATGCATAACCCATAGACACAGACAATGGGGTGGTGAGGGCCTGGGGGAGGGGGGGAGAAGGAAGGGAGTGGGCTGGAAGAGGTTAATGGGGGAAAAAAGACCTATGTAATATTTTCAACAATAAAGATTAAAAGAAAAAAATCAATGGAAAAATATCCTTGGGTGAGGATTGACAAAAAAAAATGGATTATTTTATTTGTATGTTTTTAATAAGTATAGTAATTTCATTAAATCGTATTTCAAATTTTACCAGGTGTTTTCGGGTCCTAAGTAAAAATGTTTGACAATAGTAATGTTTAAAGATCATCTTACGCTGTACAGTCACCTTCCTTTCCCTCAGCTCTCACAGCTGATAGTGAACGCGGGAGGAGTCGCGGCCGTGATTGACTGCATTGGGTCTTGCAAAGGAAACATACGGCTGCCTGGCATCATGATGCTTGGTTACGTGGCGGCTCATTCTGAGAACCTGGCGATGGCGGTGATCATTAGCAAGGTTTGTTCTTGCTTGGTTTTCTTCTAGTTATTGCAGTGAGATATTCTAAGACAGACCATAGTAATACTCTCCCACCGATTATAAAATGTAACTGACCAGAGAGAAAGAAACCTAGGGAATTATTCAGGGTTCATCAGTAAGTTTCCAAAAGCAGTGCTTGAAGTAAGGTTTACTTTTTGGCAGTTTAAAGTTTTATTCAGTATTTAATATCTACAAAATATCAATACCTTGAGTATTAGTGTTACCTTTATTGACATATTCAGTGTATTTGTATCCTGAAGGATTGCCTATATATTTACAAACATGTGAAGCATACTTTGACTAAAGACTGTTGTTATAAATTACATGCCCAGTGGTCATGCTCCCCTTATCTTCCATTTGGGCAGGAGATGACAATGGCTAGGACATCCCTTTTTATCCACTTTCCTTCAGCTTTCATGAACTAATTTCTCTTTTTAGATGTAGGCAATTCAGAGCACATATCAGATAGTGATGTTTTGTGTCTTTGCTCTACGAATTTGGCCTCATTTCAATTTACAAGTTGGTATTAACACAACATGCAGTGTAGCCCTGGCACATAATAGGTGCCCAGAAATATTGATTAAATTAATAATTATTGAGCTCCTGAGAAACGCTTCAGAGGCTGTGTGCTTACAGTGTCTCCAGCAACCCTAGGGTGTGGGTTTCTTATCAGCATAGAAAACCTACTGCTGAATGTTAAACAGAAGTGTGGATATTTTTTTATCCCTTGCAAATCCTCAGAATAAAAGGGAGCCTCAGATCTTTATTTCCTACCTATTCCTTGATAATTTTTTGCTTAACTCACTTTTTACCCTACGCTTTTCCTTTTGTTCTTCTATTATCAAAAACTATGATAGTGACTAGAACAGGAGCGCTGCTTTCTGAAGGGTCACTGTGGGATACCACTGGGATTTCTGATTCTTGGTTCTTTTGTGGATCGCAGAAAGCTTATATATAGGCAGAATGAGGAAAGCAGCAGCAATTGCTTTTGCTTCCTGATTTTCCTCCCCAAACTAACCAGGAGGCGCCACCCTCCTTTGGTCCAGGGTTGCTGCTGGCCTCTCCCACCTCGTTGTCTCTCAGTTGAGAGAAACCGCACAGCTATGTGTCGTTCTTTTTCCCACATAGGACTCTAAGGACTAACAGCAGTACTTCACATGTAAATAATACTTCTTAATTTTCAAAGCACATTCATGCTTCTTATCTCGTTAGCCATCCCTAACAACTGAGGCTGGGGTGGAGGAGGCTGACCTCCTTTCCTCCTGCTTCTTCAGTCTTGATATGTCCCAGAGCATGGGCTTTCTAGAAGGTTGCCTCATTCTGAAGACAGGTCTGACCTTTTGTATTGGCAGATAGGCATTTTTAGCTGGAAAAAGAGAAGCCAATGAAGAAATATGGCAGGTCTCTTGAGGAAATTGGTCTTAATAATCAAATTTAAAGGCACAGAGGGGAAAAGTATACATGATCATTTGGATTTTGCTATGGTAGCATGATGCTGTGACATTGACTTTAGTGGTACTAAATTTAAGGTGATAATTATTACCAGTATAGTCTCAAATTAGTTAGAAAGTTATTCTTATACAGAATCTGGAATTATAATTTGATTTGGCATTTTGATTCTTCCTTAGATATAGAAACAGATGTATTTGAGGCCTTTTAGTTAATTCTGTTTTGATTATTTAGATAAAACTGAAGCCTGAAATGCAAAATGCAAGCACGCACTATTTGTGTAACAAGAGTAATAATTTCTACTTTGACATTCAGTCATGTTAAAATGGGCAAAACTATCACTTAAAAGTTGACCAAGCCCTGGTTGAGCATTATCCCATACACCAAAAGGTCACCATTCAATTCCTGGTCAGGGCACATGCCTGGGTTGAGGGCTTAATCCCCAGCACGGCAGCCAATCTATGATTCCTCTCTCACATGGAAGTTTCAGTCCCTCTCTCTCTCTCTCTCTCTCTCTCTCTCTCTCTCTCTCTCTCTCTCTCCTCTCCCTTCCTCCCTCTCTAAAATAAATTAAAAAACATATTCAAAATAAAATAAAGGCTGACCAAATTTAATGGACATTTATTTACTAGTTCAGGAAAGGTCTTAGTAAACAGATTTAATCTAAAAGTTACTTAAGTAGAATTCTGGCTCATATTATTCATTGGATTTCAAATCTATAGTAGTTATTTTGTTGTCAGATCTATTATACTTAGTGAAAAGGCCATTTTAAAGGATTCTAAATTAAGTTTTTTAGCAAAGTAAAATAAAAGATTTTAAAATCTAAGCATTCAAATTTGTCACAGTGGAATCTGGCTTTGCCTATACACTAATCTGTGGCATCTATTGTTTGGTTAAATACCTCTGTATTTGGTGAGTAAATGCTAGCAGAGATAGTTTAGTTGGATTGGAACAGATAATTAAGGTAAATTTGTTCTAGTCATTTTATTGACTTGAAAAATGACAGCCCCTGTGCTGTGCTCATGTATTGAACCATCTAGGGGAAAAGATCAAGGCCCAATGATTTCTTCTAATGTTTGAGAGACACGGGAGACTATTTAATCCTGCTCTGGATTCATAACACTTGCTCTTTTGATCAATGCTGCAGGGCGTGCCCCAGTTGTCAGCCTGCTTGTCAGAAGAACCAGAGGATCACATTAAGGCTGCCACTGCCTGGGCCTTGGCACAGATCGGGAGACACACTCCGGAGCATGCACGGGCCGTCGCAGTCACAAACATTCTGCCAGTGCTGCTTTCTTTGTACATGTCGGCAGAAAGCTCTGAGGATCTTCAAGTAAAAGCAAGTGCTTAATTCTTACTGTTTCGTGAAGATTTGTTAGATTTTGACTCAATATGTAATTTAAAATATCTTAATTTTCATTATGGACAACATTGCTTTTGTGAGTCAAGCAGAAGGACTGAGGAGAGTCTTCTTTGAAAATGGGTTACCCTTGTCTCTAAACATCAGTGATATGTTTTAAAGAAAGATCTCTGCAGGTGCAAAGTTGTGAATGTCAAGTTGTGGTCTTCTACATTCCTCTTGCTCTTTTCTTATAGAATAGGCATTGAAGAATAATAGAATCTTGGAGTTAGAATTGGCTGCAGAGTAAGTCCATCTTACATTAAAAGTTGAGTCCAGCCGGCTGGTCTGGCTCAATGATTGAGGGTCGATCTATGAACCAGGAGGTCATGGTTAATTTCCGTCAGGGCACATGCCCCAGTTGCAGCTCAATCCCCAGAAGGGGGCGTGCAGGAGGCAGCTGATCAATGATTCTCTCATCATTGATGTTTCTCTCTTTCCCTTTCCCTTCCTCTCTGAAATCAATATAAAAATATATATTATTTTAAAATTTGATTCCAAAAGAATGTAACTGGGCAAGGGGTGTTCCTGAAGCCATGACCCACTTCTCCTAACTCCAAGTCTGCCTGTTTTTTAAAATTATATGTCTTAAATTTGTTCCTTAAAAGAAAAATGTTCACAGTATTCACTAAATTAAACATTTTAAAGATATATATTTTAAAAAATCAAGCTTTCTGAAAAAATATTACTAGCTACTAAAATGATCACAAAACATGACTATAAAGTAGGTTGGGTTGTTTAATAGTTATAGAATTTCAAAGAAAGAAAATACTACCTCATTTGGAAAAAGTTATTTTTTGAAAACAACTTTTAGAATTGAGCTGGATTTAGAGTGCACAGAAAAGACAATAATTCAAAGTAAAATTAAGAAGTGTTAAATTATATTTAATTTTTAATTAAAATAACAAATTAACAAATAGTGGACAAAAGTAGGCTTACAATTATAATACAAATAAATATAGTAATTAATTAATAATACAAGAATAAACTTTCACATATTCACAACTGTAAATCTACTTTTGCCCACCCCGTATTCTTTATATACTACCAAGTTTATATAACTTGGCTTTAAATAAATGATAATGATACTCTGATGTATAAATATTACTGGAGTAAAATATAATTTTTATTGTGTTTTATTTTAACAAAGGTGGCTTTAGTAAAATATTTAGGTTTAATACTAATAGAAGTTAAGGGTCCTCCTGCCTACATTTGATACAATATTTACTTTCAGAAAATACACTAGGTATTAAATTAAATTCTATCAATCATTGTACTATTAGCAATCTTCCAAGGCTTTAAGTCAAGCATGTCACACTCAAAGGCTAACATGGGCAAAATAAACAAGGTTTAAGTTAAGTGGGCCGCAAAAAACAAAAGCTTCAATTTTCATAGACACGTAGGTTTATTTCGATAGAGACATGCTGAATACAAAGGGCTAAATGAGTAATCATTAACATAAAATAATATTTTATGAACATTTTAATAAAAATTAATATTTTTTTCTTGAGCATTGACTTACCAGACTCTGAATAACTGGACAAATTAATAAGTAATGCAAATTAACCTATTTTTCTTGTTCTCTGAAAGTGAAATATTTCCTGTTGCACACACCAAACAAGTCAGTCCAAGACTAATGACATGGCAATCGGCTACTAAAATATTCTGTGCTAGTATTAGTGGAGAGAAATGGTGCGCCTGTGCATAAGGTGCGTAAGGGAGATGAATGCAACACAATTATAGTAATCAGTCATTAGTGAACATTGTAGTTCGTTATTAATAATTATGTATAACAGGATATTGTAAAAATTAAGTTATGAAAATTTTATTAAAACATTTCCTACATACTGTTATATTGGCGGGGCTGCAAAAATATTCGTTGTGGGTCACATGCACCCTGCGGGCTGCGAGTTTGACATGCTTGTTTTAGTCCATCCAAATATCTTAATGTAGAGCAGCGGTTCTCAACCTGTGGGTCGAGACCCCTTTGGGGGGTCGAACGACCCTTTCACAGGGGTCGCCTAAGACCATCGGAAAACATATATAATTACATATTGTTTTTGTGATTAATCACTATGCTTTAATTATGTTCAATTTGTAACAGTGAAAATACATCCTGCATATCAGATATTTACATTATGATTCATAACAGTAGCAAAATTACAGTTATGAAGTAGCAACGAAAATAATTTTATGGTTGGGGGTCACCACAACATGAGGAACTGTATTAAAGGGTCGCGGCATTAGGAAGATTGAGAACCACTGATGTAGAGACTTGATCATCCTTTTTTTTTTCTTTCCCAAGGTCTCTTGGATTCTATAAGTTGTTGGGTGAGAGATCAAGTCTGTTTGATTTGACATTATCTCAGTAGGGAAAAGGCAACCAAGAGCTTCAGAAACTGTCTAATGGTATTTCTCATTCGTTACTCTGCAGCAGCTTTCAAATTATATAAGGCCATGTTTAAGTTTATTTTGTCCCAAAGGCATGTCAACTTCTGTAAGCATTCTCTAATTGGTTCTGATCCAAGAGAACCAATGAGCAACCCCTTGGAATCTCTTGCATATTTTCACATAGCCTTACTATCTGCCTGTACATGTTATTTCAAATACCTGATTAAAAACTGAAAAAAATACATCATTTTAATAAGCTTACCCATATATATTTTTAAATATTCAGGCAATTGCATTTTCATTTGTTTTGATTTAGAGGCATCCTATTGAAATGTTAGTTTTGGCATTTGAATAAGTTATTCTATCACCTTAGTTATAAAACTATTTCTAATTTAATTATTTGACTTATGTTCTTATCATGATGGTTCTTCCCTTTAATTTTTAGCTTTACTGACATATAATTCATATACATATAGTTTACCCACTGAAAGTGTACAATTCATTGGCTTTTAGTATATTCACAGAATTGTGCAACCACACCTCAGTCTAATTTTTATTCCGCCATTAGCCATCATTCCATATCTTCCCTACCTAGTCTCAGGCAACCATTAATTTACTTTCTGTCTTTGTGTATTTGTCTCTTCTGGACATTTAATTTAAATTAAATCATACAATAAATGTGGCCTTTTGTGCCTGGCTTCTTTAACTTAGCATAAGTTTCAAGGCTCATTCCTGGATAGCATATATCGATATTTGTTCCTTTTTATTGCAAAATAATATTCTATTGTATAGATATACCACATTTTGTCCAGTAAAGCTGTTAAAAATCTTAAATCCAGAAATTGACAAGTAAACAAAATCTTAATTAATATACCGATATTCCTTTCATGCTGGACAATGCAGCTGATTATTAATCATGACATACATTCCTATCTAGAAGTCTGTATAAACATAAATCTGGTATGTTTCTTGACAAAGGATAGTAAAGCTCGGTGAATTTCTAGTGTCATTAGAAGTTCTAATCCTCCAGGGTTCTTGATTAATAACTTGGCAGTGTATCACCAATTTGGTACTGTTAGAATTAGAATAAGGCTGTCTGCATGGTGCGGTGAATGTGATCTCTACTATACTGTTAGTACCCTTTGTCACCAGTTAAGGTAAATATACTGACCTGCTAAAGTCACCATGATCCTAAGATGGTTCTTCACAAAGGTAACTAGGTATGTTAAGAATTGAGAGTTTAATTCCAATTTGTTGTACTACTTGTGGGGAAAAATTGTGCTGCATTACTTAATTTGTTGTTGTTTTTAAATCTAGCTTATAAAACAATATTTGAGAACAAATATCAAGAGATTAAGAGATTACAAGACTGCTTAGCCTGGGTCTCTGGGAAACCATAAATTCAAGAGTTTCTTTATTTGAGAGCACAAATGTGATTAAAGTTTTTGTAGACTACATTTATCAACTATAAAATTCATGATGTGAACATCATAATGCTCTTTGACATTCAAGAGCATTGCTAACTGTTGAATAACAAGATTCCAGAAGGCCAAGTCAGCTAAGGTCTCAGAGAGAGAACAGGTGATCGGTTGATCAGAGGAAGGAGGAACTGAAGCACAAACACAAACATACAAGTAGATGTGGATTTCCAGTGGAAAACATCTGTAGATAAACCCAATTGTGGAGCCTTCCAAAGTGAAGGGGGCAGGCTTTCATACAAGGCAACAGAATCACAACCAGCCATGGCCTTAGAGCTGACTGCAGGGATGTGCTACAGTCACGTCAGAGCTCTTCTTCAGCTATGCTTTTGGCGGGGGGGCAGCACCACGTGTTGGCACCATGAAATACAGATGCTGGGGAGGGTGGGAGAGGTACCAGCAGGCACCTATTCTTTCACTGTGGGTGAGACACTGCCTAGTGTCGAGTGTTCCTCTCCAGTTGAGTAGATTCTGTTGTGCCCCTGTGAGTGGGGCAATTTCTACCCGTGACCTATAGCAGCATATCTGCAAGTGCTCACTGAATATTGTGCACAGTAGAATATTTCTGACTCCACATCTAGAGGCCATGAAGCCGTTTGGTGAACACAGAATGCCTGATGATGGCACTCTACAGTAAACTAAGTATTTCCTCATATTTGTTGATTGGAAGGAATAGGACATTAGTTATCTCACAGTTTCACATACACAAATTTTTATACTTAATAAAATATAATGCTTATTAATTTTTAGTTCTTAGCTTTATTATTTCTAATTCAGTTTCCTCATAGGTATTTAAAGAGCTCAATAACACACTATACATTTTAAAATTTGGCACAAAGACAACTGGCAGGGTATCTATCTATATATATATAAAAGCCTAAGCAACCCTTACAACCGGTCGACCGGACGACCAGTCAACCGGTCACTATGATGCGCACTGACCACCAGGGGGCAGACGCTCAACACAGGAGCTGCCCCCTGGTGGTCATTGTGCTCCCACAGCCAACCTCCTGCAATCGACCAACCTCCCATGGTCCCTCCCCGCTGGCTGGCCAACCTCCAGGCCCCGATTGGCCTGATTGAAACTGGGTGAGACTGAGACCGCCCCAATAGGCCCCAATCACCAGCCAGGCCGAGGGACCCACCCGTGCCCGAATTCGTGCACCAGGCCTCTACTTCTATAATAAAACCAATGAAAGATAGTTTTTCTGACAACTATTTTTTAAAATGAAACAACTGCAGCTTAGACCAGGAAATTGATTTTATTATTTCAAATTCCAGGAACATGAGAAATGAAATTTGGTCAAGCTTTAATCGATTGCTTACTTTGATATGTATTTTGCTTTGTGTTTTAATAGAGTAAAAAGGCCATAAAGAGTATCTTACAAAAATGCACCTATTTACCAGCCCTGGAGCCATTTCTCTATGATGCTCCTCCCAATATTCTAAAGCATGTGGTTGGACAGTTCAGTAAGGTAAGAAGTGTCCTTAGCCTGCAAGTAGGGGAAGAAAATGAAGATGAATTAACTTGTTTTTTCTGGTGGATCAATGTTTTCTATGAGATGGTGGCAGGGTTCTCCTACTTTAACTGATGGTATCGACAGGGATGGTAACATAGATTAATAAAATTCACACATACATAATCCACACTTCTTTCTTTCTCACGGTCTCTTAACCATCATTTTTAGTGTTCTTGGGAATAAATAGTATGTCAACACATAAAACGCTCATAATATAATTTATATTGGTAAGTAGCTTTTAGTAATTCCCCTGGTGTCTGTTAGACTCACTCATCTGGGAACACTGCAAAGATCTTATAAAGAAAAGAACGGTCTCTGAGGCACGGAAATATTCTTCCTAAAGGTCATGCAATTACCAGAGACGCTCTCAGTCATTTAAAGTTAATTGAATTATTTTATGAACAATTTTAACAAATGCAGTTGTTATATTTCTTAAATTATTACAGATTAAAAGTAGTAAAGTAGGAAGGTCAAGTTGCTAGCAGTGGGCAGCAGCCAGCAGGACTGACTGATAGCAAAGGCTGAGAGAGAATGACGGCATTGCCACAGCCACTAATGGCCAGGATGGTGACCCTAAGCCAGTGGTTCTCAACCTTGGCTACGCATTAGAATCACCTGGGAATCTTTTTAAAATCCTGATTTCTGGGCCTCAGCCTCAGGAAATTCTGTTTCTTTGTTATGGGGTGGGGCCACAACATTAGTAACAAAGAAACAGAATTTCCGGAGGCTGAGGCCCAGAAATCAGGATTTTAAAAAGATTCCCAGGTAATTCTAATGTGCAGCCAAGGTTGAAAACCACTGCCCTAAGCTATCAAGAACTGGTTAAATTGTGCTCAGGAGCCTTGATTTAAGAAAAATCAGTCACTAAAGTAAGTAAAAATAAATCAATGAAATTTGCAAAAGGTTTGACAGCCAAGATAAAATAAAGACAATACCTCATATTATGTACTCCTATAAATATGCCTATGGAAATATTTGCTTCAGGCAGAATTTTGTGTTTTCTTAATCTAAGGGTACCAGAGCATTAGAAAAAGATGGGAAAGCAAGACAGAAGGTAAAAAGATAGTAGTTTACTGTGGCTGGGGACAGACACAGGAGGCATGAAAACTCTCCAGACCAAAAGAATATTTAAAACTGACATATCTGTGGGCCATTCCACTTTTAAAAAATATATTCTAGTGTAATCTTTTACTGTCCAGGTGATGTGTATTAACATTCTATTAGCCTGATCCTTTCGTAGTTTTAAATATTGGTTAAATGCCTACACGTACCCTGTAAAGCTTTGAGAGATAAACAAAAAAGAATAAGACAAGGTTCGTCTTCACAGAACTTTGTAATCTAGCTGGGGAGACCAGAAGAAACAATTAGAAAGTACTTCAGTGTGCGAACCTTCATAATACACTTTTCTAAAAAGAAGGACTAAGTGAATGTAGTCTGAGGTATTGCTGGGGGGCTTTAGTGGAGGAAGTGCAAGTGAAAAAAGCTTGTTTTGAAGAAAGAGTAAGAATGGTGGGGATAGAAAGCGTGTTTCTGTCAGAGGGAATAGTAGCGAGGACCACGGAAGAGTGCGAATCCCCACATTGAGAGCCCCCTTTCCAGGACCTTCCTTGTCTGGTCAGCTGTTGTCATGCACAATCAATTCCTTCATCTGCACTGGCTCTTTCCTCTCAACACACAAACACCCGCTCTCAAATCCAGTGACTTTCTTTAGTTCTTATTGGTTGCTTCTTAAAATCTTCTCTTGGGTTGAATCCTTAACTTTCCTGATTCTTCTACCTCTTTAACATCTCCTCAATTTCCTTTTCCTGCCTACTCCTTAGTATGTTCCTTCCTTTGTTGAACATTAATTGAGCATCTATTAGGCACCAGGCATTAGAGAAATAAATGAATGAATGTACAATTTCTGCCTTCATGACATTTATATGTGCAGACATATAGACTGATAATTAAAATATTTTGTGGCAAGTGCATGGGACTTAACACAATGCCATGAGAGAAGAAAAGTACCTAACATCCTGGGATAAGAGAGTAGGGATGTCTCACAGGAAGTTTCTTAAAGGAGGTAACACCTGCGCTGAATCTTAAAAGATAAGCAAGAGTTAGCCAAGAAATGGGGGGAGGTGCATGGAAGATGGAAGGGCATTTTAGGTGAGGGAACAGCATGAGCAAAGGCAAGAAATGGCCTGTTATGTACCCTTTGAGGTTATTGAACAAAATTTGGGATAGAGATTGGTGGGAAAGGAAGCTGGAGAAGTATTTAGTTGCTGGGTCACAGAAGGTTTTCTGCGTCTTGTTAAGGAGTGTGCCTTTAATTTTGTAGGTGGTGGGAAAATGTTGACTGGGTCTCAGCAAAGGAGAGACAACACTTTGTTTTATGTACATGAGTGGATCTCCATTGCCTTTGCTCATATTCATAGCCTTTATTCCACATGCACAACATAAGAAGTTCATAGATGTCTAAAAAGACTGAATTTTACTTGTAATCATCAGCAAATTTAGGCTCATTATGTTACAGGTATGGTAGACACACATTCTCTCTTACATTTGCTCGTATATATTATTGCTTTTCAACAGTAACACTTCAACTTGGAAAAGCAAATCTGACATCTTAATGTGCTTCACTTTTCAAGGTGCTGCCACATGACAGCAAAGCTCGCCGACTGTTTGTAACAAGTGGTGGACTTAAAAAGGTTCAAGAGATAAAAGCAGAACCTGGGTCTCTTCTACAAGAATACATCAACAGCATTAACAACTGCTACCCAGAGGAAATAGTAAGGTGGGAAAAACTGACTTTGAGAAGTTCAAAATTAGAATGTGGTTTTTCTGTTTTCAAATCTATATTTTATATCTACTCTGTCAAAATACTACATGAGACCAGTGTATACCTTCACCCCTGCTCTTGATCACTTTTTCTTCACAAATTAAGTAATGTTCTGATTGATACACACATTTCCAAATTAAACTAGAATGTCATTTAAGACATTTATGTACTAATTTAAGACATGCTTCACTAAAGAATACCCAAATACAGAGTTCAAATTAAATTAATCTTTAATATCAACCTGATTTAGAAAAGGGCCTATGGATTTTGATTTTCATAGTTCCCTGCATATATTATTAAGCTCACACTTCTATTAATGGGAATATTACAAATAGAAAAAGAGATATGTTGAGTGTCAAAAAGAAAGTTACAATCCATATTTGAAAAAAAAACGGAATAAATAATGTTGTCTATGATATGCAGGTGCTTTATAGTAATGTAGGAGGAAGCTACTTTTAAAATTAATTTTTTTAATGAGGTTGATTTGAAGATGATTAAACCTAAGCCCCAGACCTTGTAAGCCTAAAAGAGAACCATATCACTAACCCCAAAATAATTATGTGGAAAAAATGCCCACAACACATGCAGAATTAAAGGCCATATTTTTCTAATCCTACACTTATTTCTTACTTTCTCTAATTAATATTAGAGAATATAAATTCCAATTTTAAAACTTGTTATCCTAGATAATAAAAGGCTAATATGCAAATTGTCCCCTCAACTGGGAATTTGACTACGAGTTCAACCGGAAGTTCAACCAGAGGGTGGGGCAAGCTGGCCAACCACCCTCGGCCCCTCACCCCAGCCAGCCCCACCCACGATTGGCCCTCCACCTGTGCACGAATTGATGCACAGGGCCTCTAGTAACATATAAATGATTCTTCCTATTTAATATTGGTGGTTCTTAATATATATGGTAGCACTGATTCTAAAAACACAAAAATAATTTTATTTAAGATTAAAATCTGTTTTCTGTTCACATATGTTCTACAGAAAAATTCTTTCCCAAGAGATAATTTTATGCACTTTTGGAGGTTTATGAGAACTCCTTGACCAAAAGAGTTCCAATAAGTTAGCTTTGAAAATATTAGTACATATAAAATATACCAAAGGAATAGTATATCATAAAATGTATACCTATTACATATAATGTACAAAAAATTTTTGATATACCAAAAAAGTTTATATAACACTAGACACCCGGTGCATGAATTCATGCGCCAGTGGGGTCCCTCGGCCTGGCCTATGGGATCGGGCTGAAACTGGCTCTCGGACATCCCCCAAAGGGTTCCGGATTGCAAGAGGGCACAGGCCAGCCCAAGGGACCCCACCAGTGCACAATCGGGGCCGGGGAGGGACATGGGAGGTTGGCCAGGCAGGGAGAGACCACGGGAGGGCTCCAGGGCATGTCCAGCCCATCTCGTTCAGTCCCTATTGGCCAGACTCCAGCAGCAAACCTACTGGTCGGAGCGTCTACCCCCTTGTGGTCAGTGCATATCATAGTGAGCGGTTGAGCAGCCTTAGCAAATCATTAGCATATTATGCTTTGATTGGTTGAACAGCCAACCAGTCAACCAGACGCTTAGCATATTAGGCTTTTATTATATACGATATACAATATGTGTAAAACTACTAAATGGAGAAAATATAAAAATCTTTTTTCAAGGAAAAAATAGTTAATTTTTACACATTTGCACATCCCTTTAGGAAGAATGCTATTTTATGTAAGTTTAAAATAACTTTCAATACAATTTTCTAACATAAACAAAATTATAGAAAAAATGAAAACTAAAGGGCCCCCAAATGGAATGGCCTATTAGAATTAACCAATGGTAAAGAATTTTCTTATCTTTCTATACTTTTCTAAGATTATTTTACAGAGCACGAAGGGAAAGAAAAACTCTGTCATGTTAGAATCTAATTTGGTGTTTTGTCAAAATACCATTGTAAATTTTTCACTTCTAACATTCTGTGATCTGGGATTTTATTTTTAAAACTACAGGCCTGGTGCATGAAATTTGTGCCCAGGTAGGGTCCCTAGGCCTGGCTGGCATTCAGGGCCAATCAGGGCCTTCCGGCTGCCAGCCTGGGCCTCTCTTCCCTGGCTGCCAGCCAGGGCCTTCCTTCATTCCGCACTGCCCCCTGGTGGTCAGCGCATGTCATAGCGAGTGATCAGTCTCCCGGTCAAACTCCCATGGGGACAATTTGCATATTAGGCTTTTATATATCTAGATTGGCTAATTATCATGAAGAATTTTGGTTAGCTGACTTTTTCAAATATCTGATAAATTTTTTAAAGCATTAGGTTCTATAAAATGGTGTTTTATAGAAATCTTTGAAACATTGTTTATGAAGAGACCAATATAACCTTTAAATGGTTTTATTTTTACAATCATATTTTTAAGAATCACTTAATGTCTCTTTTAGAACTAATTCTTTATAAGACAAATTACCAATGATCACATTCTCTCTGCTCTTTTTAGCCTAAATATCTACTTCATATTGCCTTCCAATTTTAGTAATCTTTAAAAATTTCTAATGAAGGTAGTTGGTATGATGAGAGAGAAGGCACCCAGGACTAGAGGTTAGAAGATTTAAGTTCTAGTCCTTGTCCACACCACTGCCAGAGATATTTTTGGAACACATTTGTCTTCTTAACCTCTGCCTAAACTAGGGAGGGGAAGATGCTTTTAGGAATCTTCTAATTTGGGGAGAAAGGCATGCATACAAGTCTTCCACTTGACACATTTCTGATATGGTAACTCCAAATTCAACATGGATCTATGGTAAGGTTAATTCAATTATATTCTTAAAGCCATAGAGAGCCCTAGCTGGTTTGCTCAGTGGATAGAGCGTCAGCCTGCGGACTGAAGGGTCCCAGGTTTGATTCTGGCCAAGGGCACATGCCCAGGAGGTGGGCTCAATCTCCACTTGGGGGTGTGCAGAAGGCAGCCAATCAGTGATTCTCTAATCATTGATGTTTCTCTCTCTCCCTCTCCCTTCCTCTCTGAAATCAATAAAGATATCTATTTTTTTTTTAAGTTTGAACAACTATTTTTTTAAAAAGCCAGAGAGATAAATTGGAATAACAGTGGTTGACGGGCAGAAAAAAAGGAATTTCCTGTTTTTGGAGGTTCAATTTTTTTATAAGGAGTATGTGGTTAGTACCTACCATATAGTAGCACTATTTTTAAAGTTTGGGTTTTTATTTGTAATCTACTTCTTGCTATTGACATTAAAAAATACCTTTCTCACCCTGACCGGTTTGGCTGAGTGGATAGAGCATCGGCCTGAGGACTGAAGGGTCCCAGGTTCAATTCCAGTCAAGGGCATGTACCTTGGTTGCAGGCACATCCCCAGTGGAGGGTGTACAGGAGGCAGCTGATCGATGTTTCTCTTTCATCGATGTTTCTAGCTCTCTATCCCTCTCCCTTCCTCTCTGTAAAAAAATCAATAAAATTTAAAAAAAATAAATACCTTTGTGTCTGACATATTTATAAAGTCTAGGAAGGTGAGGCCTACTTTAAAATTTGTGACTAACTCAGAGAAAGCAGTTGTGAATTCCTCAGTGTATGAATACTTTGAAGAGATCCACTTGTTGAAGGACTTTTCAAGAGTAGGAGGCCTTTAGAGAAAAAGCATTCTTTAAGGTAGCTGTTTACATTTGTCTGTATCTGTTTAACTATGGCTACCTATAAGAACACACTATTGAGAAAATACAGCTCTGTTTTGTCCTATAACTTGACAAATTATGGAAGAAATTAGTATACTCTCAATTATGAATTTTTAAGTCAAGCATCCAAGGATAAAGATAA
Source organism: Myotis lucifugus (assembly GCF_000147115.1). Lineage (NCBI taxonomy): Eukaryota > Metazoa > Chordata > Mammalia > Chiroptera > Vespertilionidae > Myotis > Myotis lucifugus. The sequence continues at coordinate 551,604 of NW_005871070.1, read as the reverse complement.
CAAAAGACAAAGCAAGTCTTGAACTTTAGGTTTTATCTGGGGAAAACACCTTATGAGTATTTGTTATTTTAAGTGTTTTGGAAAGTTTTAAATTACAATTTAGTTTTTTATTCATTTATTATATTCTAGAATGTCTGCCAAATTTTGACATATTTTATATGCATGTAAGTTCTTTCCATGGTATATGAATCATCCTACAATATATAAATAAATATATTTAATACCTTTATACTAAATCTTTTATAAAATGTTCTATTTATAAATATAAATTTATAGATGCCCAAGAACAAATGAAATCAATTAACTTCCTAGGTATGTAGGATGGAATAGTTGTAAAACACTTATGAAGTAGTTCTATAATATGAATTATACTCCCCCAAAATTTTTTTGTGACCAGACCTGATTAAAACATGCATTGAGAATAATCCCTAAGACAATCTGAATGCAGAAGTTGATTAGTAATGATAGATTATGTTGTCTAACTTATGAAAAAAAATCTATTAGTTGTGATCATTAAAGCAACATCAGTCACTTGACATAATAAAACAAGTTGCTTTAATAAAATACTATCACTGGGTCCAAGTAACTTACTTTGAAAATATCCATTCTTTGCCACTGCACTGATAGCCCTTAAGTGTCTTGTTATTTATCTAGCACAGTTGAGTGAGTTGGTGTTCTTTCTTTTTTTCTTTTTAATCCTCACCTGAGGATATGTTTAGAAAAAGGAACAGAGGAAAGAAGGGGGAGAGAGAAATATCGATTGGTTGCCTTCTATATGGACCTCAACAGGGGATCAAGTCTGCAACCTAGGTATGTGCCCTGACAGGGAATCGAGCCTGAAACCTTTTGGTGTATGGGATGCCACTCCAACGAACTGAGCCACATGGCCAGGCCAATGTTCTTTTCTTGACAGGCTCTAACCTTGTGCACAAGCATCACTGGAGCATAATTATTCAGAGGTTTGATTCATAGAATTATTTCAGATAAAAACAACCTCTTATTGAATCTTTTGTGCCTACTGGGCTAAATCTTTTCACCAGTATCTAATAAAAATTTTCTTTTTCAGGTATTATTCTCCTGGATATTCAGATACACTTTTGCAAAGAGTGGACAGCTATCAACCAATTATAAACTAAGCAAATTTACATTTATATATTCAAATTCACAGCAGAGTAATTATGAATAATAGTTAAATAAAGGTCTTTCTAAATATTTGAACTAAGTATACTCTAGATTTATTCAATGTAAAGCACCTTTAGGTAATATTTTCAAATTTATGTAATACTTTAAAAATTAGTGGCTTGACTATGTGAGAAACTATTCATGATCTTTTATAAAGGATTTACTCTAAAAGTAAATATAAAGACATTAAATAATTTTAAGGCATTTGTTATTGCTCTATTAAAAACCACACACACACACCTCCAACTAGAGACAGATGAAAGATAGTATTCAAAAACTCAGTTATTTTGGCCAATTCTTCATAGGCATAAGCAAGGAAAACTGGGCTTACAAATTCTACAGGTTATAGAAGGGAAGTAGTTGAAAGAGGAAACTAATGACAGAAGCAGAAAGACTCGAATGCTGGTGACATAGATGCATTAATCTAACACACAGACTCTGTGAATAGCCTGTCAGAGAAAACCTTACGAACTTAGGAAACTCCTGTTCATCCCAAGTTTTCCAAGGTCTTTTCTTACCCTACCTAGACCGTTCCTTACCTTCCTGGCCAGAGGATAGAAGGCCAACATTAAGCATTACGCTACTGCAGACAAGCTTTCCATTTTCATGGAAAGGTTTCTTAGTCTAGCTCTGCTCATGAATAAACAAGGAGGCAGGCATGTAAAATGAGCCGTCAGTATTCCTTTGTCCTAGCTTCACTTTCCCGTCTCAAAAGTCACATTTTCAGAGATTTAAGACACAATGTGGAAACACCATCAGGCCCAGACTTTACATGCATCTTCATTCCCTTAGGGAGCTAAACTGGGATGAGAGGGGCGTTCAATACAAGTTTAAGTAACAGCAGCATTAGAATTGTTCCTTTCATTTTTCCTGTCTAGTGTGCTTCTGGCCTTGGGGAATATGTGATTAGATTTAGGAATCTTGGTTAGTTGGTATGTGTGTATCTTTTGATCTAAAGGAAAAGTCCTGACATGATCTCCTCTGGAGAACTGGAAAGGAGTGGATGAAAACCTGGGAGCACCGAGGCCTCGGTGTTTCCAATCTGGCTGGCTTTCAGGTGTCTTTCTCAGACTATTTTTATTGCTTCTTTACTGGGTCTATAATATTTGGCCTTCCCTTTGTTCCTTTCCAGTTAATTAATAACCAGGTTATTACAATGGTATCATTCCCCCCGAGGGGGGGGAAACACCTCCTGTAATCTTATAAAGGAGAAACAGACAGGCCTGTCTTCTTGTAACTGCTGCCTGCCACCAAGGGGTATAAACCTACCTGTCCCAAGGTTCAGAGGCTCCCCCTGTCTGCCAGAGGAAAGGGGAAGCAAAAAGGAAAGGAGTGCCAATGCAGAGAAGAGGAATTTTGCAAAGTCCAGGTGAGCCTGGTGTCCCCTGGGAGGTGACATGGGTGATGCCCAGGAGGATGGCTCTTTAGACAAGCTGGCGTCCTTGTTGTAGTCGGGAAATGACCAATCTGACAAGGTTAAAAAGCACAACTGAAAAGTGAGGAAACTTATAACAACTAAAGGTCTAGTGAGAAGCAAAACCCATTTGATAAAGGGAAAGATTAACGTAGTTCCCCCGATTAGGTCAGAGGAGTGGCTTCCCTGGAGGTAGGTGTGTTGTAACTGTCTGAAGTCTTTTTGTCCTCCATAGCTAATCTAAATTAAGCTAAGGAAATATTCTAAGGTTTCCCCCATGAGAAACTGTGGGCCTTCTCGGTCTGACTTGTTTGGACAGAAAATGGAAAGCAGTTTCAAGTGAAGCCGATAGACCATTCATCTTTCACTGACTTAGTCGTAAGTCCAGATCGCTGAGTCTCATTTCAGAGGACGGTGATGCAGATGGTTTCTAAAGTGAGGTCTATATTTTGTGAGCAAGCAATCAGGTAAATATGGACATAGGCACATATTCTATGATAACAGAAGCAAGAAAGGTTAATGTACACAGCAAATCATAAACCAGTTGCAAAGATTTCCATATGCAAGGCTTTGCTGGAATGAAAGCAGTGACAATCTGATAGACTGCAGTTAGAACATCTCTGGTGATGTCATCAGATGCTGTATGGCACACACAGACACAGACTTAAAAACAAAACCGTGAAGACAGTTTACTGCACCCGAGTCCAATACCCACAACTGGGCATTGTAGTTTTCATTGAAACACAATTTTTCTCCCTCATGTTTAAGGAGACTGTATTAGTCCAGTTTTAGTTTGACTTGTTTGCATAAACACAAGAGTAGCAATTAATCAGATTTGTTTGGCTAGAATCTTACTTATTCATAAGGAATCTTTAGGTTGACTTTTAGTCAGCAGTCAGCCCCTCACGGCAGAGAAGCCAAGGCCCATTTGCCGTTAGGCTATGCCCGGAACACCTATACATTTGGGTCAAGTCGTTACATCCTTGAGGTCCCCAAAGGTGTTCTGAGGTCCATTTATTGTTGTATTTCAGGAAAGCAACCTTCAGTCCTTCCCTGGAAAGACTGCCATGAACCATGTGACCAAGCAAGGTGTCAGGCCATTTCTGCCAGTGGCTTTTGATTGGCTTCGTTCAGTTTGTCAGTCTCAATTCTATAAGGCAGGGGTCCTCAAACTTTTTAAACAGGGGGCCAGTTCACTGTCCCTCAGACTGTTGGAGGGCTGGACTATAGTTTAAAAAAAAACTATGAACAAATTCCTATGCACACTGCACATATCTTATTTTGAAGTAAAAAAACAAAACGGGAACAAATCCAATATTTGTATTTGCATGTGGCCTGTGGGCCGTAGTTTGAGGACCCCTGCTGTAAGGCATTCTGGTGTCATCCAGAATCCAGGCATGTCTCTCAAATCATGAGATTTGTCTCTCCGAATCTGCATTCCAACAGATGACTCAGATAAGCCTACTGGAGACTAGGTGTTAGCATTACAAAGGCAGGCAGTTTTTTTGTTTTTAGACAAACCCAGAATAAAATCCCATTCCAGAGTGAGCACTCTTGAGGAATGGAAGTTGTAGTATTGTTGATTTCAAGGATTTTTTTCATAATACAACAAGGAACTGAAAACAAAAATATTTGCTCCCCTCCCCAATCTCAAAATGGAAACATGCTTTAAGCAGTGGTTCTCAACCTTCTGGCCCCTTAAATACAGTTCCTCATGTTGTGACCCAACCATAAAATTATTTTCGTTGCTACTTCATAACTGTAATGTTGCTACTGTTATGAATCGTTATGTAAATATCTGATATGCAGGATGGTCTTAGGCGACCCCTGTGAAAGGGTCGTTCGACCGCCAAAGGGGTCGCGACCCACAGGTTGAGAACCGCTGCTTTAAAGGCTCTGTTTCTTTAGGTAAATGTGGAGATGATTGTGAAACTTAAGCCGTGGAGTTAAGTAAAGGGGTTGTGGGTATCACTGGTTTCTGAACTTCGGAGCAAAAGACAGGCACCTGCCTCACTAAACATAATGAAACACATCAACATTTTTAATATCTGCATAACTCAGTTGAACCAATACTTTCAAATAACCAATGAATGCATAAATACTTTTAAAGGTGGTCCGTTTTAACTTCTAATACAGTGAAAATATCGATAAACACAAACAAAAGCCCTTTGGAATCCTCAATGATTGTAAGTTATTGTTATGGAATAAAGTAATGGAGATCAACCTAAGAAAGTTCCCGAATCACGTAATTCTTTCTTTCCTCTTTCTCCACGGTTTCCCCACCACGGTTTCAGCCGTCCTTTCAGAGCGGACCAACAGCTGCGTGTGTGTGGTGGTGCCGGCCCTCCGGTCCAGTTTAAGAGCCCATTGTGGCCCTCGAGTCAAAAAGTTTGCCCACCCCTGGGATAGAGCATCAGCCTGCAGACCGATGGGTCCCAGGTTCGATTCCGGCCAAGGGCACCTGCTGGGTTTCGGGCTCGATCCCCAGTAGGGGGTGTGCAGGAGTCAGCCGAACAATGATTCTCTCTCCTCATTGATGTTTCTATCTCTCTCTCCCCCTCTCCCTTCCTCTCTGAAACCAATAAAGAAATATATTTTAAAAAAAACCAAAACAGGTTTTATCAGTAGGAAGGAATCGAAGACTTTTAAAAGTCCTTAAGTTTCCGTTGGGCACAAAGCTGAGTAAAACCACAGACGTGAACGACCAGAGGGACGGGCAGAACCCCCAGGGCAGCGGCAGGTGGGCTGGGAACCTGCAGTGAACAGGGGCAGCGGGGATGTCGCCAACACCTTGAGCTTCCCTGCGGCTCCCGCTTCCTCCCGCAGGCTCCCGCGTAAGGCGTCTGGGGGGAACCGAGGGGCCGCTCCAGGAAAAAGGGGGGGCTCTCTAAACCCCACGCCACCCGCAGCCCCCTCAGACCTCCGGACTCCGGGTCCCTCCCCGCCGCCCCCCACACACCGCGCCCCCCACCAACAGGTCCCGGTCCTCCCCCAGCTGCTTCCGGAGGGTCTCCGCCTTCAGAACGTCCACATCGTAGCCCGGGTTTAAGCTCGAATTTCCCCCTCCAGTTCCTTGGCCAAGTTTCCCCAGGCCCGGCACAAAAAACCCACCAGAAACTGCGAGCCCAACAGGGGCCGCTTCCGGCGGAAGCTGAGGTGAGCGACAGGAGGAAAGAGAGCGCCCCCGGCGCCTGTTGTTGACGGAGCCGCCATAGATGGGCGCCCCCTGGCGGCGCCCTCCGGAAGCGCACCTGTAGTTTCCATTACTGCCGATAGAAACGAACGTGGACTGGATGAAACAGGAGTCTTGAGTCGTGTAGAGGTCCACATGCTTCATTTTTGATAACATTATTGTATCTGCTTGTACCGGCTAGTTCAGATCCAGAAACTTCCTCGCAGGACATCTCAATTACTGTATGTTAAATAAGGCCAGATCCTTACTTATCTTTCTCAGACAGGCTTATTTTGTTTAGCATAATACTCCAGGTCCCTCCATGCTGCCTCAAAGGGTAAGAGTTCCCTCTTTTTTACTGCTGCATAGTATTCCATGGTGTAAATGTACCACAGCTTTTTTATCCACTCATCTACTGATGGGCACTTGGGCTGTTTCCAGATCTTAACTATTGTAAATTGTGCTGCTATGAACTTAAGGGTGCATACATTCTTTCTGATTGGTGTTCTGGGTTTCTTAGGATATATTCCTAGAAGCAGGATCACTGGATCTATCAATTTCTTAATGGAAAGGGGCAGGTTCCCTCTGGATCCACCCACATTCAAGTGCTTGCTTTGTGTGGTTATATTATCCCATGGGCAGGTACCAATGCCATCTGGGCAGTCAGAGCCAGTTCCCTAGAAATTAATGGTGGAGTTATGTCAGTGGCATGCTGGATCCAGACCAGTCCACTGTGACCTGCAAGAGCCCATTGCTAAATTTTTAAGAATTTTGTGAGTCAGCTATTAAATACAGCCATTATTAAAAGTTAAATTGTTTATTTACAATTAAACACATTACCTGTGTATAAACAAAGGTAATAAATACACAGAACCTATTACTAATCATATTACTACATTTTACTACTATTTATGCTCTTGGAGTTAAATACTATATAATGTGGCTACTGCATATCTCCTACCCATTCCACACTTGAGGAGGTCATACTTGAATTGAAATCAACCACAGTGGAAGAATTTGTGCCACAAAAATTGGTAAATGCTACAAATCGGGACTTGACTTATTGTCTTGTTGATTGTATAAACTTTAAAAATTTATAGAGAAAATGTTCATAATACAGGCCAGGGTTTCTCAACCTTGGGCAAAATAATTCTTTTTGGGGGGTAGGGTGGTCCCTGACTCTATACATTAGATGCTAGTAACACGCCTTCTACAGTTCTGACAACCAAAAATGTCCCTGCACATTGCCAAATGTGCACTGAGCAACAGCATCTCTCTCTACTTGAGAATCACTGATATAAATTAAATGTGAAAGTGCTGTGTCTGTAGCTGTTACATAGCAAAGAGGACAAAGACTTGAGGAGATATTCTTCCAGGATTGGAAAACTATTATCTGATTCGGTAAAGAAGTTTCTCACATCATTGACAAGCAAGGGAAGTTCGAATATACATCTTCGTGCTTCACTTTTGTCTTACTCATTAATTTATGCAAAAATATCAACCAGTGTTCATGTTAAAGCCAGACTCATCCATCACAGATTGGCTAGGGATATGAGTTCTGCAAAAATCAGTTAGATTAGCATTCTGTGAGAATCGATTGGTTATATGGAATTTACAATAAAGATATTGCACCGTTCATTATTATTTATAAATTGTGTCCTCCATATTCTTTATATCAGTAAAAATTATATGAATATATGCACACACTTATTTTCCTCCAGAGAGCCAGTTTTTAAACATTTACCCGCACAGCATTGTCCATTATCCACCCCCGTGTGGGCTTTGCTAAGTGGTTTGGCAAAGAAAGTTGGAATATCAAGACAGGAACAAAACAGACTTGCAAGAAGAATCACGAATGGCAGACAATGGAGAAAAAACCCCGAGGCCCCCTGGATTCCCAGTTCTCCACTCTGGTCCTTCCTGCAGTCCAGTTTGCATCTCCACACCAAAATCCACTACCGAATCCTCACACCATCTTCCTACCTTTTCAAGGTGCACTATTTTTCACATTTTAACATTTCTGAATTCAGGATGCACCTTAACAACTCATATGTTTGTAGTGAGAGCTCTGATACGCTGTCCAAACACTCTCTTCAGGGCCAAGGCACCCATCCCCCACGTTTGGGGTGTAGGGAGCCCACCGGCATTCCCTCACAGGGACCTGCCTCAGAAATGGCGACAGGGGCCCCCACAACCAGTGACTGACTGACATGGAGATTCCAAGGGGCAGGGCCATTGCTCTAACTTAGGTCACTTCTAAGTGGTCATAGCTCCAGAGCTCCCCATGGGCTCACAGGAGTGTCTGTTGCAGCCTCATTTCAGTCCAGTTTGTCCCTCTGCCAAATCCTGCCTTCCTCCATCTTACAAAGGCATCTCCAAAAGCAGTCCCTAGGAAACCACAAACACTGGTCTGCAAAGAAAAGCAATGCTTTGACAGGTAGACATGGATATTCCGGTTCATTTGTTAGGGAACTATGCAACTGCCATTCAGCTTTCGCGTCAGTCATTTCTGTGAACATGGTTAGCCAGAGTTGCTCCAGAGCCTGAGCCAAGCCTGGTTACACGAGCAAAATGGAATAGAAGGATGCTAAAAGTTGAGAGGCAAGGCTTGGACCCTGGTGAATCTACAAATATCAATGGCCCTGTGAAGCTTGCGCTGAGAGACCAACGACAATCCCCACCGACATCTTTTTCTCTTGAACTTTCACAGTGATCCAATGAGGGAGGCAGCCCCTACAGCACATCAGCCCCTTCCTTCTTCCTTGCCATTTCTTGTCAACTGTGCTCTCCCCTTCTGTTCTCTTTGTCCCAAAGCTTTTACACTGTTTTATTAGTGGAATGTGTAAAATGAATGAAATAAAGAGGGAGTTCGGAAGAAAAACAATCAAGATGAGGAATAAGAAAAGAGAAATAACCAAGTTACAAAAAGTATTAAAGGAAATATGATATATAACCTGTGAATCAATAACAAGAAATCCAGAAACCCAAAAGATATGCTTTCCTAACAAAACCTTAATCTACAAAATTGTTCAACAAAAAGTAGAAAACTGAAATAAACAATTATAGCAGAGAGAAAGAAAAGGTGATTGTAGGTCCCCTATTTAAAAGGCACCAGATCCACCAGTTGGTGAAAGATAAATACCACATGATCTCACTCATTTATGGATAATAAAGAACATTACAAACTGTTGAACAAAAATAGAGGCAAAAGGGCATTGAACAGACTGTCGAACTACAGCGGGAAGGTAGGGGAGGGTTAGGGCGGGGTAGGAGATCAACCGAAGGACGAAGGACGTGTATGCACGCATATAAGCACAACCAACAGACACAAGACACTGGGGGCGAGGGGACGAGGGCAAGTGCTGGGGGGTAGGGGATGCCGGGGGAGGTGAGTGGGGGGAAAAAAAGAGACATGTACTACTATTTGTAATACCTTAAACAATAAAATAAAATAATAAAATAATATAAAAGGCACCAGATCCAGATGTTTTTATTGCTGAGATCCATGTCATCTTTAAAGAACAGATAACTCAAACTTTCTGGTCCCAAACCCCTTTCTTCTCTTAAAAAGGCTTGAGGACCTAAGATAAGTTTTGTGTATGTGGGTAATAATTATCAATATTTATCATACTGGAAATTAAAACAAAAAAATTTTAAATGATTAGTTCATTTTAAAATAATAACACAGTATGTACTAATTCAAATAATTAATACATTATTGTGAAAATGATGTTTTCCAAAAACAGTGACATTTTTAAAAATATTTTTTATTGATTTTAGAGAGTGAGGAAGGGAAAGATAAAAACATCAATGAGAGAGACGTTGACCGGCTACCTCCTGCACGCCCCATATCTGGGAACAAGCCTGCAACCCAGGCATGTGCCCCAACCAGCAATCAAACCAGCCATCTCTTGGTGCATGGGTCGACACTCAACCACTGAGTCACATCGGCTGGGCAAGAGTGGCATTCTTTTACACTATTTCAGCCTCTATAATGTCCAGCCTAAATGAAAGAATCCTGGGTTCTCATGCTCCTACCTTCAATCTGTTGTAACATGTTATTTTGTTTGATGAATATAAAGAAAATCTAGCTTCACATAGATATGTAGTTGGAAGAGAGAAGAGTACCTTAATCAGATAACTGTGGACATTCTTTTTTGATACTATACCCAAACATGACAAGTGGTAGTTTTCTAAAAGTTAATTGCAATGTGGATCTGAAACCATATCCACAAACTTCTTATACTATTACATTAAAAATCCATTGGTCTGTTTTGAACTTTGAATGGATCTTTTACCCATGCATGATTTTATTAGGAGGGTAATCAGCTCATGGTGGTGGATACAATTTGCTAATTGTAAAATGCTAATTTTTACTGAAAGCTCACATTTTATCACTAGCAACAAATATGGTCAGTCATTTTCTTTAAGTGACAGACTCATGTACAAGAAGACATCTGCCAAATACCCAAGTCTAAATGACAATAATTTGTCTTGTGGCCCATTAAAAAAAAAAGAGCTACTTCAACTTGCAATTCAGTCACTTGGTGCTTTCCCTAAAGCCAGGCATCCTACTTTAGTATTCAGCACACATGCTTTAAGTACACTTCCTGCTTCATCCCACGGAATATTAAAAAGATGCCTGCTCAAGTGTCAAGTTTTGATAAAATTAATAATAATTTTTACTCATTATTAGGAACATTTTTTAAGTGAACCTGGCTGCTGTGTGTGGGGGAGAGCATGGGAAGGAAGATGATGATTAGAGTTTGTCCACTGCTTTGATTCATGCCAGCGCATCAGCAAACTTACCATTGGTTATGTACCTTCAGTGCAAATGTGAACTTTCCCAAAAGTAATTATACATTTCACTTTTAATTTTGCTGAAACAGGATTTTGCCAGAGGAGAAAGTGGCCTTGAAGATCATAAGGAAGTACACATTTTCCGTAATAGTCAGGAAATGGTGAAAACATATAGTGGATTGTTGCTTCTAGCTTGAAGGAGTGACTGCTACAGGAACTTCTGTCCCACCATAAAGAACTAGAAAAAAAAGGCAAAATATATGAAACAACTATTTTTCAAACATAGGGCAACAGGCAGCAACAGGCTATGGCTCCTAAGAGAAAGGAAACAAATAAGGTGAGCACTAGCCCTGGATTACTACCTGGAGGCAGTTTCCAGGATACAGCCTAAGTACAGGAAACCCAAACAGTTGAGGGAAAAGAGATTACAGTTCAGGAGATTGAGGAAGCGACAGGTGGGCAGAATATAAGAAAGGAGAAAGCTGTTCAGGGGGAAATCTCAAGAGATCTGCCAAGGGGTCCTTTCAAACCATGGCTGAATCCTAATCTGCATATGTTTGGATGAAACTCCTCCCCAGGCTGAGTTAAGAACTACCTTAAAGCAATGGGCCATGCAATGCCCAGAACTCACGCAGGGATGGGCGTATATCGAGCATGGGATAGAGTCTTCTGAAGGGAATCATCCAAGTAGTGGGGCTCAATTATCTTTGACTGCAGGCTGCTCTGACTCACCCCAACGAAGTAGAAAAGCAAGCCTCAAAGGGATCAAACTAATTCCAACTAACTTAACTGCACATCACATCAGAGGCCAATGTTTTTTAAGGAATACAACAAAAGCTAGCACCCACAATATAAAAATCCAGTCTCCTGCAGTCCAAAAGAATTACCATGCATGCAGAAAATATAACCCACTTCTATCGAAGAAAATCAATCAATAGAAATAAACCTAGAAATGACAGAGATGATAAAACAATAAAGCTTCTAAGCCAGCTATTATAAATGTGCTCCAGATACTCAAGAATGTAGAAGAAAATATAACCATAATGAATACAGAAAGAAGAAAACAAGACCCAAGTGGAATTTCTTGAGATAAAAAATACAATATCTGAAATTTAAAATATACTGATGACATTAACAGCAGATTGGACATAGAAAAAAATGTCAGTGACCTTGAAGACATCACAGTACTTATGATCCAAAGATGAAATAAAAAGAAAACACTTTTTAAAAAAGAAGAGAGCATCAGTGACTAGTGGGGCAGTACCAAGAAAACTAATATATCTTTAATTAGAGCACCGATAAGGTCTTTGGGGGAGGGGCAGATATTTCAAGAAATAATGGCCAAAATTTTTCCAAATTTGATGGAAACAAGAAAACACACAGATCCAAGGAGCTCATGGACCCAGCAGAAAACTACACCAAGGCACATCATAATCAAATTTCTGAGAAGCAATGATAAAGGAATACGTTAAAAGCTGCCCCCCCAAGTTATTATATAATGAACAACAAGAAGAGTAACTACAGACTTTCTATTACAAATAATGCAATCCAGAAGACAAAGGAGTGACATTTTTAAAGTACTGATTTCCACACATCCTCATCTGTAATTGTTGGATTAAGTAGACAGAAAATCAGTAAGGTAATAGTAAGCTTGAACACAATCAACTAATATGACCTAATGTAAATTTATGAATCACTCCATCCTAAACTTCAGAATGCATACATGCTCTTTTAAAATCCATTTGGAACATGCACTAAAACAGATCTGGGACATCAAACAAATCTGAATAAATCTAAAAGTATTAGAAGCATATAGTGAATGTTCTCTGATAACAAACAAATGGAAATAGAAATCAATCACAAAAATTCCCAAATGCTGGAAATTAAAAAACACAATTGTAAATAACCCACAGAGTCAAAGAAAAAATTACAAGGGAATTTAGAAAGTGTTTTGAACTGAGTGGAAATGAAAACACAGGGTATAAAACTCTGTGAAATAAAAACTGAAATCTCCAGGCCCTGATAAACTCACTGGAGAAGTTACCAAATATTTAAAGAAGCATTGAAACAAATTCTGGACAGTATCTTCCATAAAATGGAAGGTGAGAGAATACTTCCTAACTTGTTTTATGAGGCCAGCATTGCCCCAAACCAGTCACACTGCAAAGAAAAATTACACACTAATACCTATCATGAACTTAGACACATTTCTTACAAAGTATTAGCAAATTGCAACCGACAATGTATAAAAAGAATTACATGTCATAATAAAGTGGTATGCAAGGGTGGTTCAATATCTACAAATCAATCACTATAATCCACCATATTATAGGCTAAAGAAGATAAGCATGGGACCATACTAAAAAGCATTTGACAAAATCCAACACCCACAGCAAAAGACAACAAACTCAGAAAAAGTATTTTCAAAAAAATAAAACGACCCTAACCGGTTTGGCTCAGTGGATAGAGCGTCGGCCTGCGGACTGAAGGGTCCCAGGTTCGATTCCGGCCAAGGGCATGTACCTTGGTTGCGGGCACATCCCCAGTAGGGGGTGTGCAGGAGGCAGCTGATTGATGTTTCTCTCTCATCGATGTTTCTAACTCTCTATCCCTATCCCTTCCTCTCTGTAAAAAATCAATAAAATATATTTTTTAAAAACAAACAAACAAACAAAAACACAAGACCCTATAGTTAAAATCTTATTTAGTAGTGAAAGACTCAATGGTGCCCCACTGGGTTAAGGAAATAACCCAAATGTATATCAACTAATGAATGAATAAGCAAACTGTGGTATGATACATTCAAAGGAATGCTATTCTGCAATGAGAAGGAATCAACAGCTAAGACATGCAACAGCATGAAAATGTCTCAAAACAGTATGCAGGTGAGATATTCTAGACACAAAATACCACACACTGCATAATTCCATTGATACGGATTCTTTAAGTTAAAACTAGAGCAATAGAGAGCAGATTAGTTGTTGCCAGAAGCTGGGGCTTGGGCTAGAAAATGACTACAAAGGAGCAGGAAGGAACTTTTTGGGGTGAGGGGTGGAAATATTTCTATATCATGGAGTAGTAAAAAAAAAAATGGTATGTTCCATACTCCTCTGACCGCATCCACCCTTAGCACCTGCTACCACCCACTTCCCTGTGCTAAACACCACACCCCAAATACACACTCCACCAGCTTTTGGAGGAGGGTACTATTTGTGACAGCAGCTACTACGGTTCATAGCACCTGAAAGGAGGGACAAGACATTGCAAGTGGGCAATAGCGATGATCATGAGAAAAGCTGGCTATGAAGAGCCCCCAACTGTTAGAAAAATTTATCAAAACACACTTACATGTTATATTTCATCTTTTTAAGATGCTTTCTTTTCACTTTAACTTCTCTGAAACAGGGATGCATCTTTCAGTTGATGGCACCATGCAATTATCATTGGGTGTATTTATTTTTATTAGCAGTAAATTTTTTTAAACATTGCATCTTAGAATTAGTGGTAGAATTCTTACTCTGAATTCCCACAGAGGCAATACACTGCAGAATGACTGGACACAGGAGCCATGAGGTTTTGCTGTGGATAAGGGAGCAGAGATGAGAGCCAAGCCAGAATCCAGAGGACCGGAACCCATGCCTGGGCTAGAGTGTCCAAGTTAATATTATAAGCTAATAGCCTTGCCCACACCTATTCCTGTCCTTAGTTAAGGCTGAGGAAGTACTCTGGGAAGTGATACCACAGACTTTGGAATGAGGAGTCATTCATAAAAATGCTGGAAAAGATAGTAGTAGGGAAAGGTTAACCAGCAGGTGGTACCATAAACGGACAGACTAGCTTAGGCCTGGTTTGCTCAAGGAGTATGGTTGACCAGTTACACTATGAAATTAGGTAACTAGGGAACTTGCCACGTGCTCCTGGTGAACTAGAGGGCAAGGCCATACTATAATTACTTAATCTTTCTGGATTTCAGTTCTTCATCTGTGAAATGGGGGATCATAATAACTACCTAATAGGATGAGTGTGTTGATTAAAAAGAGATAACATGGCCCTAGCCGGTTTGGATCAAAGGATAGAGCGTTGGCCTGCGGACTGAAGGGTCCTGGGTTCAATTCTGGTCAAGGGCACATGCCCGGGTTGTGAGCTCCATCCCCAGTGTGGGGAATGCAGGAGTTAAAGTTAAAACTAGAGCAATAGAGAGCAGATAAGTTGTGGGGAATGATTCTCTCTCAACATTGATGTTTCTCTCTCTCTCTTCCTCTCTCGTCCTCTCTGAAATGAATAAAAATATATTTTTTAAAAAGATAACATGTAAAAAGAACTAAAAATAATAGTGCCTGACATATGGTAAGTATTTAGTAATTTATGTATCTTTATGGTCATTTCCATAAATATTTTTAAGTTCATCCATCCATCCATTCATTCATTCTTTCAAAAAACATTTATTTAGCAGCTACGATGCTAGGAGCTGAATGGTTTATTGTATTTCATCACTGTTCTTTAAGTCTTACCATCCTATATATTTTATTTCTGCTCCATCATCCTTCCAGTTAAACAATTAGTTGACAAAAGGGCCAGAGTTTTTACTCTTTATATTAAAACCAATACTATAGATTCATCATAGAAGATACCAGATGTTGGCATACCAAGAAATAGTTTCAGGTGTACAACATAGTGGTTAGACATTTATATAATTTGTGAAGTGATCCCCCAGATAAGTCTAGTACCCACCTGGCACCATATAGTTATTATAATATTATTGATTATATTCCCTATGCTGTACTTTACATCTCACAACTATTTTGTAACTAACAATTTATACTTCTTAATCCCGCCACCTTTCTCACTCATCTCCCTAACCCCACCCTCCATCCGTACTACCTATGAGTCTGTTTCTGTTTTGTTTGTTCATTTATTTAGTTCTTTAGATTTCAGCCCTAACCGGTTTGGCACAGTGGATACAATGTTGGCCTGCAGACTGAAGGGTCCCAGATTCGATTCCGGTCAAGGGCATAGATTTCACATATAAGTGAAATCATAGGGTATTTGTCTTTCTCTGTCTAATTTCACTTAGCATAATACCCACTAGGTCCATTCATGTTGTCACAAATGGTAAGGTTTCATTCTTCTTTTTATAGCCAAGTAATATTCCATTGTATATATGTACCACCATCTTTTAATCCATTCATCTATTGATGGGCACTTGGGCTGCTTCCATATCTTGGCTGTTGTAAATAATGCTGCAACAAACATAGGGGTGTGTGTATCTTTTCAAATTAGTGTTTTGGATTTTTTCAGATATATACCCAGAAGTAGAACTACTGGGTCATGTGGTAGTTCTATTTTTAACTTTTTTGAGGACCCTCCATACTGTTTTCCATAGTAGCCTCACCAATTTTCAATTCCACCAACAGTCCATGAGGGGGTCCCTTTCTTCACATCCTCCACATCAATTGTTTGTTGATTTATTGATGATAGTTATTCTTACAGATGTGAGGTGGTATCTCATTGTAGTTTCAATTTGTATTGCTCTAATGATGATTGAACATAAAGATAATACTCAACTGGTAGAGATTTTTATGCCCTTTTTTATTTCAGAGAGGAAGGGAGAGGGGGAGTTTGAAACATCAATGATGAGAGAGAATCACTAATTGGCTGCCCTCTGCACACCCCACAGTGGGGATGGAGCCCACAACATGGGTATGTGCCCTTGACCAGAATGGAACCCAGGACCCTTCAGTCCGCCGCCAACGCTCAATCCACTGAGCCAAACTGGCTAGGACTATATGCCATTTTTTATGGTCTTGATTAGAGGAAATTATCCAAGATGTGTTAGTGCCCCAATGTTACACCTAGAAGCTGTACCTCCTACTTCCCAAGTTTGCATTTCTCCCCTTGAATTCTAAGCCCCTTAACCATTCAAAAGTGAAAACTTACACATACACCAGAGGTTTCTCAAACTTGGCTGCTCTCTAGAATTATCTGGGAGCTTTAGGAAAATACTAATGCCCAGGTTATTCCAGACCAACTGTACCAGAATCTCTCAATGTGGAGTCTGGACATTAGTCATTCTAACAGCTTCCCAGATGATTCTAATGTGCATCCACCAATTGGGAATCACTAGTAGAAAATTAAACACCAGTTCTGCAGTGTGAATATCACACATGTATTACAATACACTTTTCAATGTCATCTCTCCCAAAAGGACTTTGTCAAGTACATACATATTCCATACAAGGTATAGCACTAAGTGTTGACTATCATGGCATCCTTTTTTTTAAATCTCCATAACACTTCATTTATACTGTTGTTGTGACCAATAGACTGTCTTATTGTGTAGCTATTTTTGTACATATTTAAGCCATCTTTCAGAATATACCTTTCTTAAAGGCAAGAAATATGAAAGTGCCCTTTAATGTCAGTACTTTGTTAACTGATTTTTTAGTTGCCCACCTTATAATTTCACCTTGGAATGGCTCTGCATCCATCTTTCTAGCCTTCACTCCCATCATGCACCTCCCCTCTATTACACCAATAATCTTTTCCTATATTCAATTCTCACCTCCACACACTTTATTGTTGTTCTCATAGATTTCCATTTACCAATCATCCTCATTCTTTCAAGTGTTTAATCCCCAAATATTACTGGAACAGCTTGACAATCCTTCCTCTCCCTCCATAATTCATCCTACTGTCTCTTTGTCTCATTTCTTTCCCATATTACTTAACCCCCTTCTTCTAACTTCCCCATTGGGGTATTAGCCCTGTTCAAAGGAATCAGTTGTTAAGTGGGAGGGGCATTCAGGAGCATTGTTTCTAGTCAGTTTTGGTGAAGTGTTCAAAGAAAGCTAGACCTTGAAACAGAGCAAAGGGTGGCAGTTAGGGGAGAAGGACCTGACATTCCACATTGAGTAAGCAGGATGGGGGGTAGGCGGGGAAGAGAATATGGGCCATTGTTAAAATGCCAAGTGGAAGAGGTAAGCCAAGAATATAGCCAGCAAGTTCAAGGATCCAGCCAATATCCAGACAGGTTACAGCGAGGGACAAATAGAGAAGAAACAGGTAACACAGCGCAGAGATCAAAGTCCATTAGCAAGACAATTAGATAAATATGTATTTATAGCTTCCTAGTTTTAATGGCACTCCACACCTCTTTTTTTACTGCACCCTGTCTGTCTTAAGTGTTCATACTTAAATGCATTCTGACTGCTCCCTAGAGACCTTTCTCGAGTGTTACCAGATTGGGACAAAGAAGTGAAAGTTTCTATGAAGCTGTAGTCATTGCAGTAGATAATAGGCTGGTATGTTAGTTTCTTTTTTTCTGATATGTAAGTTTCTTATATGTGGTTCCTATTAACAGGGCTGGGGTAGAAATACCTGCTATTCGTAGGTAATGTCAGGTGTTGTGGAGGCTGGTATGAACCAGGCAGAAGTGTCAACTCAGAGAGATAGAAGCAGAGATAATATTAGGGGTAAATGCAAGATGTTGTGAAGAGAAACCAGAAGTCCATGCCCCAAGAGAAGAGTACAGTAGGAGGCAGGGGCAGGGAATCAAGAGCCAAAGAGAGCCAAACTATTTCACGTAGCAGAGTGCAATCATGAAATAAACATTTGGTACTCCAGGCTATACACAATGTATCAGAGCAGCCATCCATTTACTTTGAGCATTGGACTGATGGCTGGGGGAATTGGCCAGTTTAAAGACATAGGATCAAGTTAGTGTCCTCAAATAGATCCCTCCTATCAGACAGGATAGGTCCAGAGGTGTCCATCTGGGTTTTCTTCATGGAAGGTGATTGCTCTTTGAGGTATATACGAATACCCTTTGAGGATCATTCAGTGTGTGCCCCTCCCATTGGATCAGAGTTGGAACTTGTGTTGGAGGTTGTGCTACATCAGCCTCACTACCTATTTCTTTGGGACCTCATATAAGATTGCTGGGAGAGTCTTTAGAGTGAGTAAAAGAGGACAGGTGCTGATATTTGAGGTACAACATGTACAGAGGGAACTAAATATGGACGGCAATCAGAGCTATAAACTTTGTAATTACCGAGGGCCCTAGATTCTCTGGCAAAGACGGATGGGAAGAATGGTAAAAGGAGAACCAGGAGATCTCCCATCTGAATCATTCCCCTTGCGATTTGGTACTTAATGATGATGGCCTGGTACTGCCATGTCCCTTGTGGTAGAGGTTGTGCTGTAGGTGTTTCTGAGCAGCCAGAATTCCTACATAGATTTGACCAGCCGCTGGGTTCACAGAGGTTCTGGACAATACCAGGAAGACGTGGTGGTAAAGCCATAAATACCACAAAAGGGAGTATTCAGGGGGTTGAGTTCAGTGAGGTATTATAAACAAACTCAGGGGTTATTTCTAGACTATTCATTTATCTGTTCATCTTTGCTCTCATTAAGGTGGACAAAGAGTGCCACAGTCTTAGCCGCCTCTGAATATTGTTGTTTTCAATAAATTCTGTAGCTCAGCCAGTGTGACTCAGTGGTTGCACATTGACCCATGCACCAAGAGGTAATAGGTTCAGTTCCCAGGTTGAGGGCTTGATCCCCAGCAGGGGGCATGCAGGAGGCAGCTGATTGATGTTGATGTTCCTCTTTCATCGATAAAATATCTCTATCTCTCTCCTTTCCTTGCTCTCTAAAGCCAATAAAAACATTAAATAAATAAATAATAAATTCTGTAGCTGCATAAGAATATCTGGGCGCTGGATGATGGTGACTTTCAAACTATCCCAGGAGAATCATTACTGTAGACAATATTTCAGAGCCCACTGAGTCACAAGACATTGAGCACAACCCTGCCCTAACCTCCCCCAAACGTGGGGCACAGGACCTACTCAGGGGCCAGAGCCCTTCGCCCTTAGCAGTAACTTGGTGGGGCTGAATGACAACTCTATCAATAGCTCTTCCTTGGCCTTGTTAGAACCACTGTCCAATCCCACAAGGTAAATAACATCACCCCTGAGCAAACAGAAACATGGCATGATTAAGTAACTTGCCCACAGTCACACAACTATGAGTGGGAGACACAGAATTTGAACCTGGGTATGCCTTATTTCAAAGTCTATGATCTCATCGAGTATGTTAGCACTGTGTCAAGGTAGGTACAAAGAAGCACAGCTGAAGGCCAATGGTTAGGGCTTTTGATTTCTATATTAATTACCATCATGACCAAAAGGGAAGGGAAAGTGACTTCTATAAATTTTGGGCACCTGGTGGCCTAGAAGGGCACTGAAGCCCAGTTATGCTAGAAATCAATATACTAAGCCCAATGTGAAGACTTTCAGTAAGTAGGTCTTCCTTGGGGTGCTTAGAGGTAGATATTTTGATTGTTGTTGTTGTTTGTTTGTTTTTATTTTTTCATCAGGGTGAAACCTGCTATTGGTGGTTAAATAATGACTTGCTGAAAATGGCTACATTTATATTCACGCAAGGCTTATTCCAGGATCTAGGATACATTAGAATACCAATTAATTTATCAAAATGATCATTTAAATAAGAGAAGGAATTAGTCTAAATAGGCAGTAGGAACTACATAATCTTTAAAACCAATATAACCATATTATAGATATTTGGAAAACATATAATCACACAATTCCAACTCCATCACACAGTCACTATTACCATTTGATACAATTTATGTATATATTTTATGTGCATATCTACAGACTTTATAATAAGTGTATGCATATTATTTTGTATCCTGCTTTTTTTCTTAATATTATACATGCACTTTCCCATTTTGATTAATTCTCCATAAATTTGTTCAGTTAGTTACATAATCTTTCATTAAGTGGGCTATAACCAAAATTTACTTAAATCATTCCCTTGCTGTTGGATATTTAGGTTGTTGAAAATTTTTACTATTATAAATTTGAATATCTTCATGCAAACAAGATTTTACTTGTATAAAATATTTTTGATTCATTACTTTTATGTTCACTACCTCGCTAGGCCAGATCTTAAGCACCACACACCTCAATTAATGGATAAACATGCTGGCCAGTTTCCCCTGCTTTTATCCTGCATAACACTAAGACATTACTCATCCTAAAATTCTACTTTCATCATGTCACTTTCATACTTAAAATATACTTATCAGCCTATCTCCCAAGTAGTATGATTTGACTATTCTTATAACCATATAGACCAAAATGTAAAACAGATCAGGCCCCCAAAGGCTAAGCAGTGGATATCAGAAAATAAACTGGAACTAGTGAGACTAGATTTAGGATACACCAACTGAAAAATATTGGACCCCAAGATACATGCTACAGTGTCCACTGGACAAGAAAAACTTGGGCCATTTCAAGTTGGATCCACCGAGAAGGTCTCATGTGGTAAGTCGAGGGCACAGCATTGATGGTCCCTGAGTAACGGTAACATACACAGTCAAGTAGAACCAAAAATTAGAGTCCAAGAGAAAGTTATCCAGGTTGACCTAGACTTAGAGTAGAGTGAGCAGTGTCAGACACCCTGGGGCACAGCAAAAACTAGACAGGGAATCAAAGCCCAGATGAATAGGTCTAGGTTTGTGGCATGGCTCCAGAAATATCACATTGCTAGATGGAACCAAGGCAGAAGCCCAGTTGTACAAAGTAGGCCTTCGTGGAGAACAACAGGGAAGGCTGTGCCCATATGCAGCAGGCAGGTTTGTAAGCAATCAGATTTTGAGGGAATCACCACAGTAGATGTCCGGTTGAGAGTAGTACATCTGGAATTCATGGACAAGGCTTCTTAATCTATTACCCATGGACTGAGAAAATCTGTTACTCAAAGACTGTGAAGACAGCCTGCTAATGTAGGTACCCACTATCTGTAGGTAGTAGAGACAAACAACCAGGAAGATCCTTCAACAAAGACAAAATAATTAAAACACACACATATGTATGTATGTATGTATGTATGTATGTATAATTAAATGCTTGTATGGTACAGTCCACCAGCCTTTTAGTACTCATTTCTTTTGGTATGAAGGCACTATACTGTAAAAAACATATAAAATGCTCTATCAATTTTTAAAAAAACCAATACCTTAATGTAAATTATCTGTTTCTCCACAAATTGAGAATTAGCTGAAAGCTGATTTAGGTTAAGGGGAAAGAGGAGGCAAGAAGGATTCAGAATAAGTAGTGAATTATTGGCCATTGTATTAGCCAAAGAATGAGGGTTCTCCAGAGAAACAAAACCAACAGAATATATACATATATATCTAGAAATATATACCTAGAAATATATGGTATATATATTCTAGGGATATATATCCTATCTAATAATAGAAAACATGGTAATTAGCCGTACCTCCGCTACCCTTCCCATTGGCTAATCAGGGTGATATGCAAATTAACTGCCAACCAAGATGGCGGCCAGCAGCCAGGCAGCTTGAAGCTAACAGGAGGCTTGCTTGCTTCAGTGACGGAGGAAGCCAACGTTCCCTGCCTACAGCTGCGGGCCTCTGAGCTTGCAGTTTGAATCATTGTTACAAATATAGAAGCTAAACAAAACCCCAGAAACCTGCTTTCAGCCCGCCAGGATGTCAGAGCTGGAGTTGAAACAGTGTTTCGATTATAGAACCCAAACAAACCAGATACCTGCTTTCAGCAGCCAAGGCCTCAGAGCTGGAGCCAAGCCTCAGAGCTAAAGCTGGCCCAGAATAAAAAGAAAAAAAGGACAGGTTGGGAGCTTCAGTCACCCACCAGCCTGAAAACAGCCCTCAGCCCCTCACCCAGACTGGCCAGGCACCCCAGTGGGGACCCTCACCCTGATCCAGGACAATCTTCAGGGCAAACCAGCCAGCCCCAACCCATGCACCAGGCCTCTATCCTATATAGTAAAAGGGTAATTATGCCTCCCAGCACCGGAGATCAGCGGAAGCGCGGAGGCTTCCCGGCACCGGGATCAGCATGACAGGGGGCAGCGACCAAACCCCCTGATTCGCCCTGCGGCTCTGTGTGTGACAGCGGGCAGGGCCAAACCTCCCTATCGCCCTGCTCTGTTCGTGACAGGGGAAGGCGCCCCAACCCCCTGATCAGCCCTGCTCTGTGCCTGATAGGGGGGAGCTCCCCAACCCCCTGATTTCCCTGTGGCTCTGTGTGTGACAGGGTGCAGCGCCCCAACCCCCCCACCCCATGGGCCCTGCTCTGTGTGTGATGGGGTAGAGCCATAACCTCCCCATCGGCCCTGCTCTGAGTGTGACAGTGGCGGCGCCCCAACCCCCTGATTGGCCCTGCTCTGTGGGTGATAGAGGGTGGTGCCCCAACCCCCTGATCTTGTCCTGCTCTGTGTGTGACAGGGGGCGGTGACCCAACTCCCCTATCGGCCCTACTCTGTGCGTGACAGGGGGGGAGCTCCCCAACCCCTTGATGGGCCCTGCTCTGTGTGTGATGGGGGGAGCTCCCCAACCCCCTGATCCGTCCTGCTCTGTGTGTGACAGGGTACGGAGCCCCAACCCCCCCTGATGGCCCTGCTCTGTGAGTGACAGGGGGCAGCGCCCCAACTCCCCAGTCGGCCCTGCTCTGAGCCCGACCAGGGGCTGCACCTAGGGATTGGGCCTGCCCTCTGTCACCCGGGAGCAGGCCTAAGCCAGCGGGTCGTTATCTCCCGAGGGGTCCCAGACTGCGAAAGGGCACAGGCCGGGCTGAGGGACACCCCCCCTCCCCCTCGAGTGCACAAATTTTTGTGCACCGGGCCTCTAGTGTGTGTGTGTGTGTGTGTGTGTGTGTGTGTGTGTGTGTGTATAGTATATATATATCATATATATATATATATATATATATATATATATATATATATCACATATATATATATATATATATATATATATATATATATATATGTGTGTGAGATAGAGATATATATATATATATATATCATATATATATATATATATATATATATATATATATATATATGAGATATTTTAGGGAATTGGAATTAGTACAAGCAATTGTGGGAGCTGAAAAAATCTGCAGAATAGGCCAGCACATTGGACCCAGGAAAGAGTTCATATTGCAGTCCTGACTCCCAAGGCAGCCTGGAGGTAGAATTCCTTCCTTTTTAGGGAACCTCTACCATTTTCTCTTAAGGCACATTATGAAGGGTAATCTGCTTTATACAGAGTTACTGATTTAAATGTTAGAAACATTGGACTACTTGGAGAGAAACCTTATAACCAAGGATGTAAAGTGCAGACCTCATAGATACTGGTAAGAAGAGCGGAAGTGACCAAGATGGCAGTGTAGGTAAATGCCTGTACTCACAACCTCCCACAACCACATCAAAATTACAACTAAAATACAGAACAACCATCATCCAGAACCACCTGAAAGCTGGCTGAATGGAAGTCCTACTACTACAGAAGCAAAGAAAAAAGCAAATTGAGACTAGTAAGAGGGGCAGAGGTGTGGAACAGGCTGGTCCGACTGCCATGTGTGGTGTTTTTTTAATTGGGAGGGAGATTGTCTCTGCAGAGGCCCCCCGTGAGGAGCAAGGGGTCCCAGCTCCACAGCAGACACCCAGGCCAGGCTCCCAGAGCTGAGAAGAGAAGTCCCCATAACTATGAGCTGTAAAAAACAGTGGAGATTGGAGCTCAGTGACACAGAGGCTGCTGGAGACCCAGGTGTTCCTCTTAAGGGGCCCCCACGTGAACTTATTCAGACTCACTTCCTCTGAGCTCCAGGGCCCAGTGCTAGGCTGCAGCTCTGGGGGACCAAACACATACAGGGAGGACCTGGATTGTCTGTCATCAGAACTTGGGGGTGGCTTTCTCCCAGATGGAGGTGTTCTTGTGCTGGGATCTCCTGGTCTCAGGGCTGACTGGCAGCCATTTCTGTTTGCTCTGCCCTGGTGATTCTCTGAGACCCCACCCCATCCAATTTGCAGCCTCACCCAACCTGTGTGCAGTGGTTTTTGCATATGAATGGCATGTCCTTGCTCAGGCCTCAGACTTTGCTAAAATATCTCAAACAAGCAGCAGCTGGGTCAGAATGCCCCACACCTATCAATAAAAGACCCAAGACCCAGCACTAGTACCAGCCTACCTTGCTTCACAATTGGGCCTCACCTGGGCACTTCCAAACCCAATACAAATAGGAAGAATATGAAGATCTCTTTGTAGCTCCTGCCAAGTAGCCCCAGGCAGTGGTTGACTTTGCATCTCCCTGGGGACCTAAGAGCCAGTGCACCCAGTGGTCAGTGTCAGATCATACCAGATTACAACTCTACGCATCCATAAGCGACACACTCAAGGGGCAGACTCAGTGAGCACCAAAGCCCCATTGAAGCAAGTCCTACTCCATAAGGGTGTCTCCTGCACAGCACTGGTCCTCACAGCCAATTGGCCTGGAGGTCAATTCCTCCAAGTGACACCAAACAGCAATCAAAGCTCAACTACAACAAGACTCTGCACACAGCCCACAAAAAGGTGCACCCAGAGTGCCCAGCACAGGTGACTGGGGAGGCTATGCCACTGGGCCCTATAGGACACCTACTACACAAGGCCACTCTACCAACTCAAGGATACATAGAAGCTCTACCCAATACATAGAAACAAACACAGGGAAGAAGCCAAAATGCAGAGACAGAAACATGTCACAAATGAAAGAAATGGGAGAAAGCAAACTACTGGAAATAGAGTTCAAAACCATAGTTATAAAGTTACTCAAGACTCTTCTTGAGACCTCCAAGGGACTTACTGAGACTTTCAAGGATCTTAGTGAGAATGCAAAAAAAGAAAAGAAAAAAAGACAAGTCAGAAATTAAGCATACACTAACTGTGTATGAAATAAAGAATAATATACAGGGATTCAACAGTAGAGTAGAGGATTCTGAGAATCAAATCAATGATTTGAAATATGAGCAAGCAAAAAACACCCAATTAGAACAGCAAAAAGAAAAAATAATCCAAAAATATGAAGACACTGTAAGGAGCCTCTGGGATAACTTCAAGCGTACCAACATTCATATTATGGAGGGGCCAGAAGAAAAGAGAAAACAAGATATTGAAAACTTATTTGAAGAAATAACGACAGAAAACTTTCCCTATCTGGTAAAAGAAATAGACTTACAAATCCTGGAAGCACAGAGCATTCCAAAACAAGAGGAACCCAAAGAGGACCACACCAAGACACATCATAATTAAAATGCCAGGGGCTAACGACAAAGAGAGAATCTTAAAAACAGCAAGAGAAGAGCAGTTATTTACCAACAAGGGAGAGCCCATATGACTGTCAGCTGATTTCTCAACAGAAACTATGCAGGCCAGAAGGGAGTGGCAAGAAATATTCAAAGTAACGAATAGCAAGAACCTACAATCAAGATTACTCTACCCAGCAAAGCTCTAATTTAGAATTGAGGGTCATATAAAGAGCTTAACAAACAAGAAAAAGCTAAAGAAGTTCAAAGTCACTAATCATCCAAGAGATGCAAATCAAAACAACAATGAGGAACCATCTCACACCTGTCAGAATGGCTATCATCAACAAATCAACAAACAACAAGTGCTGGCAAAGACGTGGAGAAAAAGGAACCCTCGTGCACTGCTAGAAGAAGAAGAAGAAGAAGAGGAGGAGGAGGAAGAAGAAGAAACACATGTTTAAAAAAAATAGAACTCCCATTTGATCCAGTAATCCCACTTCTAGGAATATATCCCAAGAAATCAGAAACACTAATCAGAAAGGATATATGCACTCCTATGTTCATAGCAGCACAATTTACAATAGCTAAGATTTTGACACAGCCTGAGTGCTCATCAACAGATGAGTGGATTAGAAAACTGTGGTACATCTACACAATGGAATACTACACTGCTGTAAAAAAAGAAAGAAATCTTACCATTCGCAACAGCATGGATGGACATGGAGGGCATTATGCTAAGCAAAATAAGCCAGTCGGAGAAAGATAAATATCACATGATCTAACTCATATGTAGAATATAATGAATAACATAAACTGATGAACAAAAATAGATCCAGAGATGAGAAGCATTGAACAGACCGTCAAACCTCAGAGGGAAGGCAGGGGGCAGGGAGGTAAGAGATCAACCAAAGGACTTGTATGCATGCATATAAGCCTAACCAATGGATACAGATAGTAGGGGAGTAAGGACATGTGCTGGGGGGTGGGAGTGGCCAGGAAGAGGTCAATGGGAGGAAAAGGAGACATATGTAATACTTTAAACAATAAAGAATTTAAAAATAAAAGAAACAAAGAGAGAACAAAATCAGGAACAAAAGAAGCAAAGTAACAACTGACACCACAGAAATACAAAGGACCTTAAAAAAATACTATGAATAACTATCTGCCAACAAGCTGGACAACCTGGATGAAATGAACAAATTCTCAGAAAAATACAATATTCCAAACTGAATCAGGAAGAATCAGAAAACCTGAATAGGCCAATAACAACTGATGAAATTGAAGCAGTAATCAAAAAACTCCCAGCTAACAAAAGCCCTGGTCTGGATGGCTCCACAGAGGAGTTTTACCAAACATTCAAAGAACTAAGACCTATCTCCCTCAAACTATTCCCAAAAAAATCCAAGAGGAAGGAACACTTGCAAGCTCTTTTTTTTTTACAAGGCCAGCATTCTCCTAATCCCAAAACCAAATAAAGACACTACAAAGACACTACAGGTTAATATCCCTGATGAATATAGATGCTAAAATCCTCAACAAAATTTTAGCAAATCAGTTCCCGCAATATATTAAAAAAAAATCATACACCATGACCAAGTGGGATTTATTCCAGGGATGCAAGGCTGGTACAATATTCACAAATCAATAAATGTGATACATCACATAAACAAATTGAAAGACAGAAATCACATGATCATATCAATAGATGCAGAGAAAGCTTTCGACAAAATCCAACACTATTTTCATAAACACTCTAGGCAAAGTGGGAATAGAGGGATCATATCTCAACATAATAAAGGTGCTATATGACAAACCTACAGCCAACATCATACTGAATGGACTAAAACTGAAAGCATTTCCCCTATGAACAGGAGCAAGACAGGGATGTACACTTTCACCACTCTTATTCGACATAGTATTAGATTTCCTAGCCACAGTGATCAAACAAGAAGAAATAAAAGGCATCCAAATTAGAAAGGAGGAAGTAAAACTGTCATTATTTGCAGATAACATGATATTGTACACAGAAAACCTTAAGATTCTACCAAAAAACTACTAGATTTAATAAATGAATTCAGCAATGTAGTAGGATACAAAATTAACAGCCAGAAATCAAGGACATTTTTATACACCAATAATGAATTCTCAGAAAGAAAAACTAAACGAACAATCCCATTTATCATTGCAACAAGAAAATTAAGATACTTAGGAATAAACTTAAATAAGGAGATAAAAGACCTGTACTCAGAAAACTACAGGACATTGAAAAAAGAGATAGAGGAAGATATAAATAATTGGAAGAATATACTGTGTTCATGGATTGGTAGAATTAACATCATAAAAATGTCCATTCTACCCAACGCAATCTACAGATTGAATGCAATCTCTATTAAAATACCAAAATCATATTTCAAAGATTCAGAACAAATACTCCAAAATTTTATATGAAACCAAAAGACCCTAAATAGCAGTAGCTATTTTGTGAAAGAAGAACAAAGTTGGAGGGATCACAATACCAGATATTAATTTATACTGCTAAGCCACTGTAATCAAAACAGCCTGGTATTGGCACAAGAACAGGCATATAAATCAATGGAACAGAACAAAGAATTCAGAAATTGACCCAAGCCATTATGCTCAATTAATATTTGACAAAAGAGGCAAGAGCATACAATGGAGTAAAGACAGTCTCTTCAGAAAGTGGTGTTGGGAAAATTGGACAGGTACATGAAACAAAAAAAGAAACTAGACCACCAACTTACAGCATACACATGAATAAACTCAAAATGGATAAAAGACTTAAATGTAAGTGGTGAAAACATAAAAAAATCTTAGAAGAAACCATAGGCGGCAAAATCTCAGTCATTTCCCAAAACAATATGTTTGCCAATACATCTCCTAGAGCAGCGGTTCTCAACCTGTGGGTCGCGACCCCTTTGGGGGTCGAACGAGCCTTTCACAGGGGTCGCCTAAGACCATCGGAAAACACATATATAATTACATATTGTTTTTGTGATTAATCACTATGCTTTAATTATGTTCAATTTGTAACAATGAAATTAGGGGTCACCACAACATGAGGAACTGTATTAAAGGGTCGCGGCATTAGGAAGGTTGAGAACCACTGTCCTAGAGCAAGGGAAACTAAGGAGAAAATAAAACAAATGGGACTACATAAAAATAAAAAGCTCCTGCACAGCAAACGAAACCATCAACAAAACGAAAAGGGTGCCCACTCTATGGGAAAACATATTTGCCCATGATACATATGATAAAGAGTTAATTTCCAAAATATATTAAGGAACTCATACAACTTAACAAAAGAAAGACAAACAATTCAATTTAAAAGTAGACAAAGGACCAAAATAGCTCTCCAAGGTGGATATACCTGATGGCCAAGAGACATATGAAAAAATGCTCAAAGTCACTAATCATCAGAGAGATGCAAATTAAAACAACAATGAGGTATCACCTCACACCTGTCACAATGGCTATCATCAACAAATCAACAAATGACAAGAGCTGGTTAAGATGTGGAGAAAAAGGAACCCTAATATACTGCTGGTGGGAATTCAGACTGGCGCACCCACTATGAAAAACAGTGTGGAGTTTCCTCAAAAATTAAAAATGGAACTGCCATTTGACCCAGTGATCCCATTTCTAGGAATATATCCTAAAACACCGATCAGGAAGAATATATGCACCCCTATGTTCATAGCAGCACAATTTACAATAGCTAAGATCTGGAAACAGCCTAAGTGCCCATCAGTATATGAGTGAATAAAAAAGTTGTGGTACATTTATACCATGGATACTATGCAGCTATAAAAAATAAGGATCTCTTATCCTTTGAGACAGCATGGAGGGCTCTGGAGAGTATTATGCTCAGTAAAATAAGCCAGTCAGAGAAAGACAAGTATCACATGATCTCACTCATATGTGGATTCTAATGGACAAAATAAAGTGACAAACAAAATAGATCCAGAAGACATAGAAGCATGGACTAGACTGACAAATATCAGAGGGATGGTGGGGGTGGGTGTTGGGTGGGGAGGGATTAACCAAAGTATTTACATGCATATATGTATAACCTATGGACACAGACAATAGGGACATGGTGGAGGCAGTCAATGGGAAACAAAAGAGGACTTCTGTAATACTTTCAACAATAAAGATAAATTTAAAATAAATAACTAAATGTTAATAACATTAAAAAAAGTAACATCAAGATGAGTTTTTGACCAAACAACTGGGTACCATACCCTATACAAGTTACATTTTACAATAATTATGTTATTTATATTTAGGCTTATTACATATTATAGTATTATTATTAATGTTATTATATATCTGTTAAATTTTATAAAGTTACTAGTGGCCCAGTGTACAAATTCATGCACATTGCAAGGAAATTAATTAGAAGAAATATTTTCATATCGCTATTCACCCTTTCTCTATAATAGAAGTGTCAACCAAATTCATGATCAACAATGACAGATCGAAACACATGTGTGCGATTGGCGCCAGTGAGAGCTTTATATGTATTGCACATACATGAGTCAACTTAGCCTTTTATATATATAGAATAAACTTGCTTAATTAGACCTGCTTTCTGATGTAGCTAAACTTTTCCCAGCCCAGTGAAGCACCCCAACTTCTCTTTCAGGTAATTGTCAGCAACACAGCAGTAAATATCAACATGAAGCAGATTATTATTGTAGATCACACAGGGAGAACAAAGGATAAAATATTTAACTGCAGCAGTGTTTGACTACATTCTTCAGTGAGAAAACCTGAAGTCATTTTCAAGGTCCACCATTTCTTACTTCTTTTCAGTCAGGTCAAGTTTCTAAACTTTCTAAATCTTCGTTTTCCAGGACTTCTGTGAGGATCAAATGAGATGAGGCACAGGAAAATGTTTCACAGATATTTGGTTAAAGTGTGAAATGTTTGCACTTGGCTATAAAGCAAGTTGTGTTCCTGGGCTGAAGAAACTCCAAGGAGGCTAGTCGCTAGGGAGAGGAAGCCGGGTGTTGCTACATGACATCATTACCCGGCGCCCACAGCCACCATTTCTGGGCTGGACTGGGCTGTGGGCCGCATTTTGCACCATAGTGTCTCGGCAGTGTTGGCTATGATTTGGTGGGCTGTAGCTCCAGGGTGGTGGCAGGGCCTGTGTCCCACTTGGGGGAAGCCGAGTGTTGCTTTGTGGCTGCCAGGTCCGCAATGCCAGTGCACTTCATGGCAGCTCCTGCATTGAGCATCTGCCCCCTGGTGGTCAGTGCATATCATAGTGACCAGTTGGATGGTCAGACAATTAGCATATTAGCCTTTTATATATATAGATAATTTTATGTGCCACATAAAATTAAGCATCACAGTGAAACAAATCAGGGTCATTGAACTCCTGAGCCTGGGCGAATGATAAAGACAAATGTGTTTCCTACCAATTCTTCCCAGATTGTGACCAACCCCAAATTTCTCATTGTTATATCTAAGGACTTAAGGACTTATTTCTCATGGTCCTGAATACAAACCTTCACTCATTGAGTCAGGCCAGCTCTGCCTCTCTCCAGTTCAACACCACTCACCAGTGGGCTATGGCTACTCCTGCTTTATGAATCCCAATCTCTGCTTATCCAGTTCTTCCACTTCTTTCAAGTATATGCTCAGAGCACTGCTTCTCAACCAAGATTTTTTTCATACATGCGCTCAAATGAGAGGTGGCATTTCCCTTCTGACTAAATGAAAAAGAAAAGACATAATAAATCATCCAAAAAAAAAAGCGCCACAGTTAGAGAAATGAAACCTGGAACCGAAGTTTTTACCTCTGCATATTAGTTAACCTGAAGGAGTCCACCTCCACAAGGGTCTACATTTGGGAGAGTTATTCTCTACCATTCATGACACTCAAGATCACTGCAGCATCTCTCAAGATAAAAAACATGTATTAATAGCTGTGTTTCTTCTTAAAGAATTATTTATTTTTTCAATTAATATAATATTTTTAGAGCAGTTTTAGGTATATAGTAAAATGAGCAAAATACAGAATTCCCATACACCTCTCTTCATTCCCTGCACTGAGTTTCCCCTATTATTAACATCTTGCATGAGTATGGTACATCTGTTATAATTGATCAGCCATTACTGACACATTATGATTAACTAAAGTCCAAAGTTACCTTCAGGTTCACTCTTTGTGTTGCACTAGTACATTCCATGTGCTTTGACAAATGAATAACAACATGTGTGTACCATTACAGTACCCTACAGTATAGTTTTACTGCCCTAGGGATCCCTTGTGCTCTACCTCTTCATCCCGCCCTCCCTCCCCCTGACATCTGGAAACTACTGATCTTGTTATTGTCTCCATAGTTTTGCCTTTCCCAGAATGTCATATAGGTGGAATCATACAGTATATAGCTTTTTTCCAGTTGGCTTCTTTCACTTAGCAATATGCAGTTTAGCTTCTCCCATGTCTTATCATAGCTACATAGCTCATTTCTTTTCATTGCTGAATGTTCATTGTATGAATGTACCCCAGCCTGTTTATCTGTTCAGCTACTGAAGAACATCTTGGTTGCTTCCAAATTTTGGTAATTATGAGTAAATCTATAAACATTCATGTGCAGGTTTCTGTGGACATTTTTAACTCATTTGGCTAAATATCAAGGAGTTTGATCACTGGATCTTAAGGTAAGAGTTTTTACTTTGAGGTTGGGGGTGGAGAACTGCCAAACTGTCTTCCAAAGTACTTGTATTCTTTGGTATTCCCACCAACAATGAAAGAGTACCTGTTGCTCTGCATCCTCACTAGCATTTGGTATTGTCAGTGTTTTGAATTTTAGCCATTCTAATAGATGTGTACTGCTATCTTGTTTTAATTTGCAATTCCTTAAATACATGATACCAAGCACCTTTTCTTTTTTTTAATTTTTAAGAGAAAGGGAGAGGGGGAGGGGGAGGGGGAGGGGGAGGGAGAGGGAGAGGGAGAGGGAGAGGGAGAGGGAGAGGGAGAGGGAGAGGGAGAGGGAGAGATCGGTATGAGAAACATTGATCAGCTGCCTCTGGCATGTGCCCCAACTGGGAATGAAACTCATAATCTGGGTATGTGCCCTGACCAGGAATCCAACCTGCCACTTTTGGTGCATGGGACAACAGTCCAACCAACTAAGCCAAACCAGCCATGGTTTGAGCACCTTTTTTCATAATTATTTGCCATTTTTATATCTTCTCTGGTGAGGTGTCTGTTCAGATCTTTTGCCCATAAAAAAACAAAAAGTTGTTTGTTTTCTTAATGTTGAGTTTCAAGAGTTCTTTAGATATTTTGCATACCAGTCCTTTATCAAATATGTATTTTGCAAAGATTTTCTCCCAATTTGTAGCTTTATTCATTCTTTGAATGGTGTCCTTTGAAGAACAGAAGTCTTTTAATTTTAATGAAGTCCTACTTATCAGATTTTTCTTTCACAGATCATTTTTTTGGTGTTTTATCTGAAAAGTCATCACAAACACCAAAGTCACTTTGGTTTTCTCCTAATTTATCTTCTAGGAGTCTTGTCATTTTGTACATTTAAGCCCATGATTATTTTTAGTTACTTTTTGTAAAAGGTGTGAAAGTTATGTAGATTCATATTTTTGCATGTGGATGTCCAGTTCCAGCACCATTTGTTGAAAAGACTAGTTGCCTTTGTTTCTTTATCAAAGATCATCTCACATAATAAAAGCCTAGGTGGCATCATGTGTGACATCATCACAAGATGGCCAACACAAGATGGCCACCCTCATGTTGTCTTAAGATGGCCACCACAAGATGGCCAGCAGGGCAGGGCAGTTGGGGGTGGACAGGCCAGCAGGGGAGGGCAGTTGGGGGCGATCAGGCCGGCAGGGGAGCAGTTAGGCATCAATCAGGTCGGCAAGGGAGGGCAGTTGGGGGTGAACAGGCCAGCAGGGGAAGGCAGTTGGGGGTGACCAGGCCTGCAGGAGAGGGCGGTTGGGGGTTACTGGGCCTGCAGGGAGGGCAGTTGAGGATGATCAGGCCGGCAGGGGAGCAGTTAGGCATCAATCAGGTCGGCAAGGTAGTGGTTAGGGGCAATCAGGCAGGCAGGCAGGTGAGCAGTTAGGAGCCAGAAGTCCCAGATTGTGAGAGAGATATCCGGCAGTCGAACATCCCCCAAGGGGACCCAGATTGTAGAGAGGGTGCAGGCTGGGCTGAGGGATACCCCCCCATGCACAAATTTCATGCACTGGGCCACTAGTTTAACTATATTTGTGTGGATCTATTTCTTGGCTTTTTATTCTTGGACTAGAGGCCTAGTGCATGAATTCGTGCATGGGTGGGGTCCCTTGGCTTGGCTGGCAATCTGGACCGATTAGGGGGGCTGGCTGCCTGGGGGGAGAGACCCTGGGAGGTTGGCCAGTTGACCTGGGGGAGGGGCTGCAGGAGGTTGGCTGGCCAGCCAGAGGGATTGGCCTGCAGTGGGAGCGCCGCTCACCCTGGTCAGCCAACTGGCTGTAGACCCGCCCTCTGAGCGGCTGTTCCCTGGTCCGGCATCTTCTGTGGAGCCAGAGGACTTGCCTCTCCAGGGGACCTGGTTGGGGCTGGGCCCAGGGACAGTAGCACTGAGAGGCAGTGGAGTAGGCCTCAGTCCCACTGCAGCCACAAACCTGCCTCCCAGCCTCCGGGTCAGCTTTGCGAGCCCAGTGGCGGTGCTGCGTGGCCTACGGGCGTCTGGAGGAGGCAGAAAGGAGCAAGGAGGAGGAGCCCGTGGCGAGGAGGCAACGACCCGCAGCCCAGGTTCCTGCCCATTGGCCTGGGGTTCGCAGTGGGAGCAGCCGCTCATCCCATCCCATCAGCCAAGCGGCGCTCCCACTGTGGTAGCGCACTGACCATCAGGGGGCAGCTCCTATGATGAGTGTCTGCCCCCTGGTGGTCAGTGCACGTCATAGCGACTGTTCGACAGGTGGTTCTGGTAGTTCTGCCATTTGGTCGCTGGGTTTTTATCATATAGGATTTGGATTGCAGTGAATCTATAGATCAAGTTGAGAAAAACTGACATCTTAACAATATTGAGTATTCCTACCCATATGAATGGAATCTCTGTCCATTTATTTATATCAGGGGTGGGAAACCTTTTTCTGCCAAGGGCCATTTGGATATTTATAACATCATTCACCGGCCATACAAAATTATCAGCTTAAAAATTATGCCCGACCAGTGTGGCTCAGTGGTTGAGCATCAACCCATGACCCAAGAGGTTAGCAGTTCAATTACCAATCAGGGCACATGCCCAGGTTGTGGGCTCAATCCCCAGTAGGGGGTGTGCAGGAGGCAGCCGATCGATGATGTTTCTCTCCCATGGATGCTTCTATCTCTCTCTGTACCTCTCCCTTCCCCCCTCTCTCTAAAAATCAATAAAAACATATTTTAAAAAAATTACCCTCCTATATTTTGTCAAACATTTAATTAATTTACCCCTAATGCATTGGCAGGGCCAGACCAAATGATTTTTCGGTCCCTATATGGCTCAAGGGCTAGACGTTCCCCACCCCTGATTTAGATCTTTGATCTCTTTCATCAGAGTTTGTCATTTTCCTTGTATAAATCTTATACATATTTTCTTACACTTATATCTAAGTATTTCATTTTTTTTGGTGTGAATGTAAATGGTACTGTGTTTTTAATTTCAAATTTCACTGTTTGTTATTGTTATATAAGAAAGCAACTGATTTTTTGTATATTAACCTGTATTGTGCAACCTTGCTATAATCATTTATCAGTTCCAGGAGTTTTTTTGTTTTTAATTCCTTGGGATTTTCTACATAGGTGATCATGTCATCTGCAAGCAAAGACAGTTTTATTTCTTCTTCCTTGACCTACATTCCCATTTTTCCTTTTTCTTATCTTATTGCATTAGCTAGGACTTTTAGATGATCTTGGATAGGAATGGTGAGAGTGGACATCTTTGCCTTATTCTCAATAAAATGGGAAAAAATCTAGTTTCTCACCATTAAGTATGATGTTAGCTGTAGATTTTTTGTAGATTCCCCCCTTACCCATGGAGGATATGTTCAAGACTCTCAGTGGATACCTGAATCCATGTATAGTACCAAACCCTCTATATACTATGTTCTTTCCAATACATACATATGTAAGATAAAGTTTAATTTATAAATTAGGTATAGTAAAAGATGAACAATAACTAATAATAAAGTAGAATTATAACATCCTATCTAATAAAGAGAGAATATGCAAATTGACCATCAAGCTTTAACAAGATGGCTGCGCCCACAATGGAGGCAGGGATTCGGTAATGAGCCTTAACGAGCAATCAGCAGGGACCTGAAGCTGCGTGGTGCTGGGCCGGGGCAGGGGACCTGAGGCTGCGCCCCCTGCCTGGTGGGGCTTGATAGGGGACCTCAGGCCGTGCCCCCCGCCCCAGCGCCAGGCCAGAGGACCTCAGGCCATACCCCCCACCCCAGCGCCTGGCCGGGGTACCTCAGGGTGTGTCCTCTGCCCAGTGGAGATTGATGGGGGCCCTCAGGTCATGTCCCTGGCCCGGCAGGGCTTGACAGGGGACCTCAGGCTGCACCCCCCCACACCCCGCCTCGGCGCCAGGCTGGGGGACCTGAAGCCATGCCCCCTGCCCAACAGGGCTTGACAGGGGACCTCAGGATGCACCCCCTGCCCGGCGGGGCTTGACGGGGGACCTCAGGGCACACCCCCCACCCTAGTGCCGGGCCGGGGAACCTCAGGCCGCACCCCCCGCCCCATGCCAGCCCAATCGCTCCTACCTTGCCCCCCTGCCAGCCTGATCGCCCCTACCTTGCCCTCCCCTGCTGTGCCTTGGCCCCAGTCTGGCCTCCCTCTGCAGGAGGCGACCTGGCAGATCAGGGTAAGGCACCGCCCCCATTACCCCGCTGCTGCTGCCACTGCCGGCCTGAGTCTCAGCCCTTTACAGCTGCTCACGGCTGCCTGAGCCTCGGCCCTTGCAGCTGCTGCAGCTTTGTCTGGAAGGACATCCGGAAGACATCCACTCTAATCTAATTAGCACATTACCCTTTTATTAGTATAGATTTGGGGACCATTACAACCACACAGAACTTAAAGAAAACACATGGCCCTGGCCAGTTTGGCTTAATGGAGAGAGCATCGGCCTGTGGACTGAAGGGTCCCAGGTTCAATTCTGGTCAGGGGCACATGCCTGGGTTGCGGCTCGATCCCCAGTAGGGGGCCTGCAGGAGGCAGCTGATCAGTGATTCTTATCATTGATGTTTCTATCTCTCTCTCCCTTTCCCTTCCTCTCTGAAATCAATAAAAAAATATTTTTTTAAAAAAAAGAAAACACATGATCTTCACTTTGGGCTTTGTTATTTTACAATATCCTTTGTGCAGTATTTTAACTTCCCTCAACTTTCCTTTACCCACTCTTAAAATGCAATCTATTTTGGGGAAGATGATTAGGAAAGTGATTCTGGTGGGTAGAAGTTTTTTTTGGAGGGGATGGGGTCCTGAAGATATTTAAAAATTGAGCATGGTGATGGTTGTACCACTCTGAATTTACTTTAAAAAACCAGTTCATTGTACACTTTAGGTGACATGTACAGTATATGAATTATATCTCAACAAAGCTGTTCTTTTATTTCTTTTTAAATAAAGACCAGTCTTACAATCAATTGCAGATGTTTTCAGAGGCCCCCCAGGATTTGCTTACCACATCCCAAACCACAGCTGCGACTCCCAGTTGCCTCCAGTCCTGGCGGATCTGGATGGTGTAGTTTGCAAAGGAGAAGGTGGCAAGAGGCTTGTGGAATTTCTGCAACCCCATTCCCATGGTCTCTTGATAGGGCACCAGGGCCATTTCCACTGTGCCAGCTCTCTGCTTCCTTTAACCTGTTGGGCAAAAGAATCCTGCATGCTCTGGCCAGAAAGTGCATTCTCTCTTAGGTGGCCCGATTGCTTTTTTTAAGGTTGTTTTATGGATTCAAAAGAATAAACAAAGATGTGGAAAGCTTTAGTCGAATTCCTTTTACATGGTTCTTCCAGTCTCGTGGGAAGTGAGATGTGGCTCTGAATTCATCCCAAAGGGTGTCTTTGGGCAAAAGCACCCAGAATGGCACAACTCCTGCAGGATGCCCTACACACTTTGCTGTCAGGACTCAGGGGGGCTTGAGGGTGAGCGAGGCAGTGGTGCCAGCACAGGACCCAGGAGAAGATAGAGCTTTCTACACTGCCCAGGCCCGTGTGGACTGCAGTTGTACTCGCCAAGGTGGGCAGGGTGTTCCTGCTGTTTTGTTTTGCTCTGTGGACTGAAGGGACACCCAGTCAGCCACGGATCTGGGCCTGCACTGAGACTGTGAGCGGTTCGATGGTCCTACTTTTGGTGGACAGTGGATGCACTCCCACCTCCCAGAGACTGGCAGTTAGACATTGGCGGCTTCCGAGTCGCTTGCAGGGAGAGCCCGGCCCTAGGTCCAGAACAGACTCGGGCGTCCTTGGCCAGGAGGCCTCCTAGGGGTAGGGGCCACTGCAGTTTGAAGGCCAGCCACGCCCCTGATCAAGGCGGGGTCTACTCTAGGGTGCTGGCTGGTCAGGGCTAGAGGCCACCGGCAGTTTGAAGGCCGGCCATGCCCCCGATCCAGGCGGGGTCTAGTCGTCTGTCCGGTCGTGACAGCCCTAGTCTATTATTAATATAGATCAGCGGGTCTCAAAATGTGGGTCGTGACCCCTTTGGGGGTCGAACGACCCTTTCACAGGGGTTGTCTAAGACTATCGGAAAACACATATATAATTACATATTGTTTTCGTGATTAATCACTATGCTTTAATTATGGTCAATTTGTAACAATGAAAATACATCCTGCATATCAGATATTTACATTACGATTCATAACAGTAGCAAAATTACAGTTATGAAGTAGCAATGAAAATAATTTTATGGTTGGGGGTCACCACAACATGAGGAACTGTATTAAAGGGTCGCGGCATTAGGAAGGTTGAGAACCACTGGTATAGATGGAGATGCTGGACAAAGTGATGATTCATGCCCTGGGTGGGATGGAGTGGGAGAGTGAAGATTTCATCACACACTCAGAATAGCACCCAATTGAAAACTTACCAATTATTTATTTCTGGAATTTTCCATTTAATACTTTCATACCATGGTTGAACACAGGTAACTGAAACCAAGAAAAGGATAATTGTGGAAAGAAACCACAAATAAGGTGGAGGGAACTACTCTATTCTTTATCAAGTTAAGGAAATTCCCCTCTATTCCTACTTTGTTGAGAGATTTTATCATAAATGAGTGCTACATTTTCTAAAAATATTTTTTCTGCATCTATTCATAGGATCATATGACTTTTCTTCTTTAGCCCACTGAGGTGATGGATTACATTCATTGATTTCAAATGTTGAACCAGCCTTGCATAGCTGCAATAAATCTTATTTGGTTGTGTTATATAATTTTTTATACATTATTGGATTTGATTTGCTAATATTTTGTTGAGGAGGAATAGATTTTTAAGCAACGCTAAAACAAATATTATTTTACAGTAATCCACTTGGAGTCATGCAAAAAAAAATTCTTTCTTTTTAAACATTCTTTGCATAGAAAAATTATTAAACAGGCATGTTAACTGGGGCTATATATTTAAAAATATAAAGTAAATGGGTTGTGTTTAAATGATATCTATATATCTTTTTGTATTTTTCCCCATCTCCACCTAGAGCTTGTCTCTCCATGAGCTATAACTGAAATCCCTGCTCAATTCTTTCAGTTTCTAGTTGCCACTTTTCCACTGGGCACTTTGTGGTCTCCCACACTGATGCATCTTCAATGGTTAGACCAGAATTTGAGCAGGGTTTATATGCATATTTGGAGACTCACCACCTCCATAGCTCCCTTCCTTCTAGGATCCCTACTTGCTTCCCACTTGCTCTTCTAGTTCTGACCTCTGTATTCTTGATACCACCATCCAGTAAAGCTGAAACTTCATCCTGAGCCACCTAGTGGGTTGGTGAGCATCTCCGAGCAAAAACTGCAAACTAAAAAATTACCATAGTGTAGTTCCAATCTTTTAAGTGTAGACTCCTCTCCGATTTCTGCCTGCTTTTCATCTCTGTCCAATGTGTTCAAAGAGTCGATCTGCAATATTTTTATATATACTTTACCATTATTTTCTATGGGAAGGTTAGTCCAACTAAGTTATACCACCATTACCAAAAGCCAGATGTCCCAGTGTTACTATTTTGCTCCATTCTGAAATCACGCTCCTGTCTCCATCCATTTTTGTTGGTGGTGGTGTTGGTAGTGGTAGAACAAGGATTTTGTTCAAATGTCCATCCTCCTCCCACATACCTCTGGGAATAAATCCTGATTAATCTATGTCAGTGCTGTAACTCATTTCCCTTGCATCAATGATATGTTTAGGAAGGGTCATCGATCAGGGAACCAGAACTACTCTTTACAGTCAGGATATAAAAGATTTTTAAATAAGAAATTGGTGGCTTATCCAGAGAAAAGGCCTAAGGGAGCAATGGTCAGAAAAATCACCACTGACCTTCTCAACTGGAAGTGCTGAAGCAAGCTGTTATCAAAACTCACCTTGAAGTTCCTAGGAGTGTCACATCCACTCATGATTCTGGCTCCAATTAACTAGAGAATAATGATCGCTCCAGCAGACTGGCTCAAGGGTGTCTCCCATCAACACACTCCAGCCTGAAACCACAGACAAAGGGAATTCTGGCAAAAGCTCCTGGCTTTTCCTCTTCAAAGCAAAGGAGACCTTAGAAGGGGTAGTGGTGATGCCAACTCAACACTGATAATCTAGCACAGGGCATGTGACCCAAATTAGCCAAGGGCACAGGAGGGGAAGCAGCTGGAGAGCCTCTGAAGATTTATTTGCTGATAAACTAAATAAAACAAAGACTCACAGGAACAGTCTCTCTTCTTCTTCCACTGGATTTTTCTTCCATGTGACTCTTGGAACCAAATCATGAATCTTGTGATCATGAGAGGAGCCCACTGAGATGGAGGCAAACAGTCTAAGCCTGTCCAATCTGGACTTATTATGTGAGAATAAGTGCTATTACTTAAGTCATTTTCAATAGTTTTTTTCAAGTACAGCATATTATTTAGATCATGGAGGTAAATCTCAGAAGAAGCCATTTAAAGGAGTTCAAGTAGGAGCCTTTAAGAAGTAAGAGTGGGGATAATGAAATGTGGTGTTTATTCGCCTTTTGCTATTTTACATTGTCAAGATATATGCACTACTCAAATAAAACATTAAATTAGAAAAGAGACAATCTGACAACTCAGTCCCATCCCCACAGCATGCTTTTCTTGATTTACTCTGACCTACAGTACAAAAAGAAATGGCAGCTAAATGCAACAGTTCTTCCTCACTCTTATTTCAGGCAATCATCAATTCTAGCTGTCTCCTGAAGAGTTCCTAAGTGAAGCCCATCCTCTTCCCCTTGATCTACTATCTGTCATCAAAATAATCACTCCAAAAGGGCAAATATGATTGCATCCTCTTCTGCTAAAATACTTACTTGGACTCAATGGTCTCTACAAGACCCAATCCAAATTCCATAATATGGTACCCAAGGCTCTTCGTGATCTGGCCCCTGACACTCTCTCATGTATATATTCCAGATATTCGGAAACTCTTGCTTTTCTCCATATACCACACTCCTTGGCACACACTGTTTCTTTGGTTTAGAATGTCCATTCTCACTAATCCCTTTTCAGCTACCTCTTCTGTACCGATTTCTTACTCCCCTAGTCCTTCTACTATCTCTCCAGATACATATCAGGTACCTAAAGCCTCCATCAGCACAAATTACATTACATATCAAAAATCACTTACTGGAGTCTGAATTCCAGAAAAGTCTATGAAAACTAAAATATTTTTGGTAACTCATTTGATGGCAAAAACGGAATTGAACCATTTAGATTTGTAATTTGAATTTATTCTACTTTGTGTGAATGTTTATTTATTTTGTTGCAGAAATATTAATGGGTTTCATTACAGAGTGAAGCCTCAGACCCATATGTGGTATTATGCAGGTAAATGTAGCATATGCACCTGTGGCCCATTACAAAAATGGCTACTGCAATATTTCTCATTCCACAAATTCTAGAACTTTCACTACTCATCAAGTGAGGTCTATATCTCCTTGAAACTGGGAGTGATTTTATAACTGCCCAGATGAACAAAGCCAGCTTTTTTTTATGACTTTTTATGACTTGCAAGGCAAAGTCATAAAAGGTGGTAAGCCTGTTTTCCTTTCTCTCTCAGAATGCTTGCCCTGGGAACCCAGTCCCCATGTTGTGAGGAAGCCTGGCCACCTGGTGAGGCCACATGCAGGTGTTCTGGCCCACATCCCCGCTGAGGTCTCAACCACCAGCCAGCATCAATCACCAACCAGCATCAACTGCCCGACCTGCAGGTGAGTGATGCCTTCAGGTGATGCCTGTGCTCAGCATTCAGGAGCCCCAATTGCTTTCTGAATGGAGCAAAGATAAGCTGGTGCAAGCAAACTCTACCCAAAATGCAGATTTATTAGAAAAATTATTGTTTTGTTGTCTTAAGGCAAAAGGTGTTGGGTTCTGCTGACATAAAAACCCAAAATTTCATCATGTAACTTTGCAAAAAATGTGAACTATCATGAATTCCAAAACCCATCAAAGGTTTTAGATAAGATATGTATACTCTACTTGTGCATCCATATATCAATTTTTCAACAGAATTAGAAGTTCTCTGAATACTTTGAGAACCAAGTCTTTTCGTATGATATTCTCAGAGCCAATGTCTAAGATTGGGTGAGCCTTCAAGGCCTGCCTATTGAATTAATGTTGAATGAATAAGTAAATAGTTATATTTTGAAAGACTATAGTTTCATTCTACTCACGATTGCTCAAAACTCACTTAGAATGACTTATTTTTATAATTATCTTCAGTTGATGAGCTATATAAAAATTTCATTAACTTTCTTATCTTTAACTGGGTGTTTC
Source organism: Myotis lucifugus (assembly GCF_000147115.1). Taxonomy (NCBI): domain Eukaryota; kingdom Metazoa; phylum Chordata; class Mammalia; order Chiroptera; family Vespertilionidae; genus Myotis; species Myotis lucifugus. The sequence goes on along the minus strand of NW_005871070.1, from coordinate 508,868 downwards.
TGTTTGATTTTTCCCCTAGATCTGGCAACCCTAATTTATGACCATCAGTGAGAGGACTATCAACCGTAGGCTTGAAAATGGGAATTCTTAGGTATATACTGAGTTACCCACAAACAATTTACCTAAAACACTAAAACACCAAAAAAGCAGTCTCTGAATCAGCAGGATGAGACAGAAGCAGTCTGGAGCATTACGATGCTTAAGTAGCTAAAGTGTTCTATTGGTTTACTATAGACAGAGACCAAGTCAGCTGTTCCTTGAAGAGTCTATGGTTCTGTAGCCACATGGAAATTTACTTGTCAGCACACCCTGTATAGATGGGCTCAAATATGTTCTCAGTTCCTGGAGAGTTGGGAATTTTAAAGCAAAGTGTTTATAGGAATGTTTAAAACTCAGAAGGATATCTGCATTGCCAAATTGAAAAAAAACATAGATCAAAGATCCCACAATAAAATGGAACTACACTACCTGGAAAACTTCAGTCCTGATCATTCTCATAAAAAAGAAAAAAAGAAAAATAGGAATTTCACCCGAATTCTTCAGAAATGGAAACAATTGCAGTATCGCGTAACTTCGTAAGATTAAATCATTATTCTAAAAGACAATGTGGAATATATTTACATTTTATTTGTTATATAACTATAAAACATTTATATTAATAAAAATTGTTAAAAGTACATAAATGGTTTGGGTCGATTTCTGGATTCTCTATTCTATCCCATTGGTCTATATGTCTGTTCTTGTGCCCATACCAGGCAGTTTTGAGAATAGTGGCTTAGTAATACAGCTTGATATTGGTATTGTGATCCCTCCAACTTTGTTCTTCTTTCTCAGAATTGCTGTGGATATTCGGGGTCTTTTTTTATTCCAGATGAATTTTTGGAGAGTTTGTTCTGGGTCTGTGAAATATGCCATTGGTATTTTAATTGGAATTGCATTGAACCTATAAATTGCTTTGGGTAGTATGGACATTTTAATGATGTTGATTCTACCAATCCATGAACATGGTATGTTCTTCCATCTGTTTATGTCTTCCTCTATCTTTTTTTTCAGTGTCCTGTAGTTTTCTGAGTACAGGTCTTTTACCTCCTTAGTTAAGTTTATTCCTAGGTATCTTAATTTTTTTGGTGCGATGGTAAATGTGATTGGTAAATCTTTCTGTAAGTTCACTATTGGTGTATAAAAAAGCCATCGATTTCTTGGTGTTAATTTTGTATCCTGCTACATTGCCAAATTCATTTATTAAGTCTAAAAATTTTTTGATGGAGTCTTTAGGGTTTTCTATGTACAGTATCATGTCATCTGCAAATAATGACAGTTTTACATCTTCTTTTCCAATTTGGCTACCTTTTATTTCTTCTTCTTGTCTAATTGCTATGGATAGCACTTCCAGAATGCAGACTGGTACAGCCACTGTGGAGAACAGTATGGAGTTTCTTCAAAAAACTAAAAATGGAACTCCCATTTGACCCACTGATCCCACTTCTAGGAATATATCCCAGGAAGCCAGAAATACCAATTAGAAAGGATATATGCACCCCTATGTTCATAGCAGCACAATTTATCATAGCTAAGATTTGGAAACAGCCTAAGTGCCCATCAGCAAATGAGTGGATTAAAAAACGGTGGTATATCTACACAATGGAATACTACACTGCAGTAAAAGAGAAGAAATTCTTACCATTTGCAAAAGCATGGATGGAACTGGAGAGCATTATGCTAAGCGAAATAAGCCAGTCAGAGAAAGATAAATATCACATGATCTCACTCATTTGTGGAATATAATGAACAACATAAACTGATGAACAAAAACAGATCCAGAGACAGAGAAGCATCGATCAGACAGTCAAACCTCAGAGGGCAGGTTGGGGAAGGTGGGGGTAAGGGGGAGAGATCAACCAAAGGACCTGTATGCATGCATATAAGCCCAACCAATGGACACAGACAACAGGGGGTGAGGGCATGAGTGGGTGGTGGGAGGTAATGGGGGGATAAGGACACATATGTAATACCTTAATCAATAAAGAGAGAAAAAAAGTACATAAATGTATCTATATAGATTATTAATTACTAATAATCAAATTTTAGAACCAGATAAATCAGCATATCACCCAAGTTTCACGGCAGATATCAATTTACTTATTTTTCCTTTGCTGTTTTTAAAAACTACATTACCCCCCTAAGATACAGGGCTCATCGAAGCATTCTTGAGCAAAGGTTCTACTACAAAGGATCCTGCAGATGAGATGAGATGAACAGGGCATGTGCTGTTCAGAGGCAGCAGCCTCCATGGAGGCTGATGAGTGCCTAGCTGCCTCCTGTGCTCACAGCTATTCCCTGTTGCCCCAGGGGTTTGGGAATTCCGAGGGTGGGGGTGGGGGAGGGGGAGGCTGGGTCAATGATGAGATTCCACCTGAATGAAAGCAGACCTCTGAGAACAGAGCAGGGAAACAGAGAGAGAGGCATTTAGAGTGCGTCAGAGGAATGGGATGGGACAGGCTTTGGAGTGAAGCCCCAGGCAGCCACAGGTAAGACTGTCCTGCTTATACCTCCCCTGAACAAGTCCAAAAATTATTTCCCACTTTGAATTCTATGTTTGAAAGGAATGCTATTCTGCTAAAATGTGACATCATGGTTGTGATGGTTAAACGTTATGTGTCTAGCCCAGCTGGTGTGGCTCAGTGGTTGAGTGCTGACCCATGCACCAAGAGGTGGCTGGTTCGATTACAGGTCAGGGCACATGCCCGGGTTGTGGGCTCGATCCCCAATAGGGGGCATGTAGGAGGCAGCCAATCCATGTTTCTCTCTCATTGATGTTTCTATCTCTCTCTAAAATCAATAAAAACATATATTTTTAAAAATGTTATATATCTACTTGACTGGCCATGGGACACCTAGATTAAATGTTATTTCAGATGCTGTTTCCAGATGAAATTAGCAGTTGGATTAGTGGACTTGGTAGATGGCCCTCCCCAATGTCGGTTGGCATCATCCAACCCGCTGTGGGCCAGAATAGAACAAAAGGGCAGGGGAAGGAGAAATTCACTGCCTTTGCTTCTTACCTGCCTGCTTGAGCTGGGACATCAGTCTTCTGCCCTTGGACTAGGACCAACACCATCCTCTTCCTTGGTTCTCAGGCCTTTTGACTCAGACTGGATTATACCAGCAGCTCTCCTGGGACTCCAGCTCACAGATATAGGTTGTGGGACTTCTCAGCCTCTGTGAGAAAATTCCTCAAATGAATCTCTTTATCTATATCTATGTCTTTTCCTATGTCCATATCTATATTTATATCTCTCCTATTGGTTCTGTTTTCTGGAAACTTTATTCAAGACTAAAATCAAGTCCATTGAACATCGTAGATGGAAATAAACTTATACTCCCCCAACCTGGCAATCTCCTCCTGCACACACCCTCTCCCCAACACCCACATACCCATCTGAATTCCATTTCTCACTTTACATTTACTATTTAGAAGTGATGGCCCATATGAAGACAACAGCTCTTTCTCATTTTAGCAATTAACTAAACTATACAGCCACTGAAGGCAGGAGCAGTAGCTCAGGATCTGTATTTCCTACAGGGCCTAAAACCCAGAAGCAAGTGCTCTGCACATAGGTAGGAGTTTCAGTTAATTAATGAATTCAATTTTCAAATTAAATACTAATATTTAAGAACACTAATTAATATTGCACTATTAAACTCAAAAATCAAAGAAAACTGAATGACATAGAGACTACCCTGCCTTTACAGTTCTTACCCAGAATCCTTTAGAATGAGACTGAAGTACAAGTCAGGGAAGTGTAGAACAGACTGCAGTCTTCAAGTTATTGATTTGGCCCCCTTCACCAGCATTAAATTAGCCATGATAAAATGAATGAAAGTCCTGTCAGCATGTTACACTCATTGGCAAAAAGAACAAATGAAATCACTTTTTATAGAAATACTCACCCGAGAATATGTTTTAATAATTTTAGAGATAGAAACATTGATGTGAGAAACATTGATTGGTTGCTTCCCACCTCAACCAGGGATCTACCCAGCAACCTAGGAATCACACTGCAACCTTTCATATACGGGAAGACGCTCCAGCCGAGCCACTTGGCCAGAGCACCAATGAAATCATTTTGACAAAAATCTGCCTCTTTTCTATAGATCATCTGATCTTTATCCCAAACCTTCTTTGACATGATAAACCAAAGATTGAAAACTGAAGATATGAGACCCACACAAACTTAGATTATGTAGTCCACATTTTAGTCCAAATGTACTAGAATGTGTTCCCTATAGAAATATTTTCTATAACTTTGTCTAATCCTTTTCCAGTAAACTTCCTCTAAATGTTTTATAGTCTTTTCTGAAGAGCTTATTCCAGTTAGACACATCTTAGATACCTGACAGTTTTTCTGAAACTTCTGTTTCAACTTGTCTTATTTAAATTCTGTCCCATTACTTCTGGTTTATCTTTTTTCCTGTCACTATATTGTAGATAGTGTTCATATTCCTTCTTAGGCATAATTTAACCATGCTTCACACATTAACTTGAGTAGACAGTATATGGTATAAATTACAGAAAGCAGAGATGTACAAAGACATTTTGTGGTGAATAAATTAAAGCATTAATTTCAGACATATCAAACTAACACTTTTTAAAATTGTGGTTCCTGTAATTTTCAGGCCTGTTTCTAAAGTTTGTGGAATGGGGGAATTAAATGGAAGAGATTAGTTTAAAAATTCTACTTTTATTTCATAGGTTGGAGATCAGCCAGTGCCATGAATATTTAAAAGAGGAAAAAAAATTAAAAGAGAATTTAACACAGAGGCCTACCTCAGACTTAAGATGCTGACATTTACCTAGACAAACAGGTGAAAAAGACTGGCTTTAACAACTCATCAGACATAATCACAACAATGTGGCATTGAGGGGTGATAAATATGTGTAGGGTGGTACAATAAGCCTGAATTGACTGGAGAAGCGAAAATGTTTATACTGTAAAGGGAAGATTTAAAACAGGAGAACCTAACTCAAATGTAACCGAAATCTCTATGTGGAAAGGGAAACATTCCCATCACAGGCTCTCCTGGAATCCTGGGTTTCTGTCCACTTCAGTATCTCAGGAGCCTAGAACACGGACGCATAGTAGGCAATTAATACACACTGAAGGAATTAACTTACTTGGCACTGACTTCTCTATTTAAAGACTCAAACAGAAAGATATCATAAATACTTCTCTGCTAAAAAGAGCTAGACCTCCCCCCTCCAAATGGTTAAACCATTAGAAGTTTCTGAAGGTAGGTTTTGAGCTAGTATTAACCCTTAAAATATAACCCATTGAGCATCTCAAATCTGACCATCTAATTAAAGGTGCTAAAGATGAAGCTCCATCAGGGCAGAGGCAGTGACCCGATTTCCTATCGATATCCGCTTGTGACATGGGCCTGGTGTGGGGCAACAAGTAAGAGACAATTGGAAAAGCTGACTGTGCTAGCCACCAACCTAGGCACTTACATGCATTCATTCACTCACTCACTTTTTATAATCATTCCATGTGAGAGGTACATTATGATCCCTCGTTTTCAGATAGAAAACACAAGGCATAAGGGAATAAATAACTGTTATCAATGTATTGTCTCTCAGCTCCAAACCCACCCCTCTTTGCCCTTTGTACTCGGGAGCAGGCGGGATGTTAGGCTATGTCAGAGGGCACCAGAGGGACACTGCAAGGCTGCAGCCCCAGGAAGACCCTCCCTTACAGGTTCTGACCCTCTAAGGTCTTTATTCAACGCAGGAGCCCAGCTTGGGGGAGTCCCAGCTACACCTTTGGCCACACTCTCCTCACTGGTTACTGCTTCTGCAGACCAACTCTGGCCCCATTTCTTGAAAGTCTTTTGCTACCAGCGGCTACATGTCCTTCTAGTAGCCACAGCTCCTCTGAAAAGGACTGACTCCCAGCCTTGGGATGGAGGGGGGACCCTCCCCTCGTCCTTAGCTCCTTTATTGTCCCTTCTCCCTCAGCCAAGAGGTAGAGGCTATACTATGCCTCTGTACCCTTAGACACCTTTACCCCCTTTAGCACTTTTACCCCTTTCTACTAGTTAACAATTCTTTATATTAATCGTCCCTGGATATAGTTCTGGGAGGGTAACTCTTATATCAGTCCCTGAATTGCCCAAGATTGTGCCAGTAGGAAGCAATCATGCTGGACTTCAAACCTGGGAAGTCTGATACCAGAGGACACACTCCAAACTACGATGCTACCCTGCCTTAAACATCTGGGATAAAATCCAGGTTAACTTCCCCTATGCCTTGGATACCGCTAATGGCACGGGAAGTATTCACCTGCCTAGGAATTTCATTCATTGGCAAAAATGTGAATTTTGATAGCTAGGTAAGATACTCAATTTCATCTTCTCAAGTATGGCATGGAGTAATACCACATGACCCTAAATTTTAATATTTCAGATTACTTTTACATGCAGGATTTCACCAAAAGAGCTTTGTAGAATTGATAAGGCATGCTATTTTTACAGATAAAGAAACTGAGACCCATAGATTTTAAAATTTTGACTGAGTAGTTGCACTCATTTCCAAACTCCCAGTCAGGATTTGTCTATAATATAACTATCTTGCCTTGAGATTTAGTTACTCTGGAGGCAATGTGACTAGGAGACTTAAACATGGATCTCCAAAACACCCACATCCTAATCCTTAGAGCCTGTGATATGACCTTATATGGAAAAGGGACATTGTAGATGTAATTAAATTTAGGATCTTGAGATGGGGAGATTATTCTGGATAATCAAGTGGGCCCTAAATGCCATTGTAAGAGTTCTTACGAGAGAGGCAGAGGGAGACTTCACACGCATAAAGGAGGGGTATTGTGAAGAAAGAGGCAGAGACTGGAGTGATGTGGCCACAAGCCAAGGAATGCCTGCAGCCTCCAGAAGCTAAATGAAGCAAGGCACAGAAAGAGGCAAGGAACGAATTCTTCTCTAGAGCCTCTGGAGATAGCACAGTTCTGCTACCACCTTGATTTTGGCCCAGTGACAGTGGCCTCTGACTTCTAGAACTGTGAGAGAATAAATTTCTATTGTTTTAAACCACCAAGTTTGTGGTAATTTGTTATGGAAGCCTTAGGATACTATGACACTGACAAAATCAAGTTTTTTTAAAAAAAGTATGCAGGCCCTGGTCAGGTAGCTCAGTTAGTTCGAGTGTCATCCCAATACATCAAGTTTTCGGGTTCCATCCCCAGTCAGGGCACATACAAGAATCAACCAAGGAATGCATAAGTAAACCAAAGATCAATGGTTTCTCTCTCTCTGGCTCGCCCTCCCTCCCTCCATCCTTCACCTCCCTCCCTCCCTTCTCTCTCTAAATTTTTTTTTAAAAAATTAAAGTATGCAGATAGCCCTGGCCAGTGTGCTAAGTGGTTAGAGTGTCAGCCCGCACACCAAAGTGTTGGGTCCAGTTCCAGTCAAGGGTACATACCTGGGTTTCGGGTTCAATCCCCAGCCCTGGTTGAGGTGCATGCAGGAGGCAACCAATTGATATGTCTCTCTCACATCAATGCCTCTTTCTTCTCTCTCTCTTTTCCCTTCCCTCTATCTTTCTCCCTCCTCCTCCCTCCGTCCCTTCCACTTTCTCTAAAAATCAATGGAAAAAATATCCTCAGGTGAGGGCTAACAAAAAAATAAAAAGAAGTATGCAGATAGAATATATTTATTGAACATAAAATGATCTATAAGCCCAGCTTCATAAAAATTCAGAACTTTAAGAACATTGAGAATGAAAATATAAGTTACAGATTGGAAGAAGATATCTACAGTACAAATATCCTACAAAGGACTAATATCCAGAACCCAGAATATAGAAAGAACCCCTTCAAATTAATTTAAAAAAAAAGACCAACAATGTAAAAATTTTTAAATGGGCAAAAGACTTGAACAGGCCCATTACAATGAGGATGCCCAATAATCAATAAGCATATGAAAATGTGCTCACCATCACTGGTGAATCGGGGCATCACATTAAAATCCCAGATGAGACAGTGATCTACCACTGCACCCCTAGTGTAGGTGAAAATATGGAATAGCTAGAACTTTCATACACTGCTGGTGGGAGTGTACATTGCCATAAGTACTTAAGAAAACTATTTGACAGTATCTACTAAAGCTAAGCATATGTATATGCTATAATTCAGAAATTCCACTCATGAATATATACACAAGATTAAGTATGTTTATGTCCACCAAAAGAAATAAACTAAAATGCACAAGGATATCCATCAACAAAATGAATGAAAGCTTGTGGTATATTTCTATAATAAAACTACAGCAATAAAAAAGAATGAAGTACTACTATACCCAACAACATGAATGACTCTCACAGACATAACGTTGAACAAAAGAAACCTGACACAAAATAGTACACACTGTATAATTCCATTTATATGAAGTTCAAAACAGGCAAAACCAAACTATGGTGGTAGACAGTAGAACTGTGGTTTCCTTGGGGTTATCTACTGGGAGGGACCACAGGGGAGCTGCTGGTGTGCTGGAAATGTTCCCTTTCTTAGGGAGTAAAGGGGGTACATGGATGTGCACATAAGCAAAAGAAATTGATTGTGCTGTACACTTAAGATTTATGTTCTTTACAATATAAAAGTTAGATCTTAATAAAAAAGAACATTAAAAATTTATGTTAAAGAAAGAACAGAAATGTATTAAGGTTAATGCATCACATTTAAGATAGTGAGAAAACCAGTGTGCCATTCACGTTTTGTTTAAAAATCATCTTATGAAAACTGATTTTCTTATTTGTAAAATTGGAATATTAGTATCTACCAACCTCATATTAAATGTATTAGATAATGTATAAATATCCTCATGTTCCTTTAAGAATAGCCCCACATAAATATAAGGTAATATTATTTTGAAGCAATCCAAGATCTCATTTTTACTTATGTAATCTCATAAATACTGCTCCCTTTTTTTAAAATTACAACCACTAAAACCCATAAAGCAAATGAAAGTGGAAACTTGAGTTAGGCCAAAAACAAATTAATAAATTGGGACTAAAGTAGGGATAGCTATTCTTTCCATGATTCTTATGATGGAATACTGTCATAAAACTGAAATGGTAATATTTATAATTATTAAATCTCCCAGAAGGATACTAGAATCTATTTAGTAACAGGATTCTCATCTCCACAGACTCCAAAGATTTATAAACAGCCTCATGCCCAATAATACCATACAGCTTATCTCCTCCATTTCGAGAGTTATTGATAAAACAATTAAACAATAATCTGGTTCAAATATCTATGGATCAAATAATAGAATTCTCCTAAATCTTAGCTGTCTAATATGGTAGCATTAGTCACGTGTGGCTATTTAGCACTTGAAATATGGCTAATCTGGCCCAGCCAGTGTGGCTCAGTGGGTTAGAACATCATCTTGTGCACCAGAAGGTCTCAGGTTCAATTCCTGGTCAGGGCACATACATGTGTTGCATGCACCCCTGCCCCAGTCAGGGTGCACAAGGGAGAAAACCAATCAATGTTTCTCTCTCTCTCTCTCTCTCTCTCTCTCTCTCTTTCTCCCTTCTTCCCTCCCTCCCTCCCACTCTCTCTGAAATCAAGGGAAAAAAATATCCTTGGGTAGGGTTAAAAAAAAAAAAGAAATAAGGCTAATCTGAATTGATGTATTCTCTAAGTATAAAATACACACCATTTTCAAACCTTCATAACAGAAAAAGAATGTAAAATATCTCATTAATATTTTATATTGATGACATGTCAAAATAACATTTTAAATATACTGATTAAGTAAGATATATTATTAAAATGAATTTAACCTGATAATAATTACTCTTTTTTAATGAGGCTAATAGAAAACTTTGAATTCCATATATGGCTTGGATTATATTTCTATTGGACAGCAGATCTCTAAATAAAGGTGGAAATTTTCAAAATGCTATTTCTTTCAAGACAGTTTTCAGAAAGAGAGTTTAAAGAATGAGGGTTAAGTTTACTTAATGTTTTCTGGCCAAATTACCTGTGGTTGTCCAAGATTAAAACCTACATTGAAACTTTATCTACAATCAGCTGAGTTTTAGAATGGTCATATGATACCAAGTTTGGCTTACATGAAGTCACAGAATATTTGACATATATATTGACATGAATATTTAACAACATGCAAACCTTCAGTTCTAAAACATTTGAGGGCTTTGAACTATAGAAGCAGAGAAATGACCTTAGTACGTCTTTTACAGGACTTCCCAGACATCCCAACACAAAAACTATATTCAATTACAAAAACAATACTGATATGGACTGAATTTTGTCCACCCAAAATTCACTTTGAAGCCCTAATTCCCAATATAATAGTTTTTAGAAATGGGACCATTTGGAGGGAATTAGGTTTAGATAAAGTCATGGGGATGGGACACTGATCATGGGATTAGTGTCTTTATAAAAAGAGAGCGATCATAACTCTTTCTCTTTCTCTCTGCCATGTGAAGACACTATGAAAAGTGGCCATTTAAAAGCCAGGAAGGGCGCCCTCACCAGAAACTGAAACTGCTGGAGCTTGATCTGGACCTTCTCACTTTCAGAACTATGAGAAAATAAATTTCTATTGTTTAAGCCACAGTCTTTTGTGTTTTGTTATGACAGCTCAAGCAACTAATACAGATCCCTACCACTTGAAACAATCTCTTTTTATTAAATATCATAATTAACATTTACTTAATGCTTATTATGAATACAAACATTTTTGCTATAGTCAGGTAATGTGATTTGCAAAATGTGGAGAATAAATAAATATCTGTTGATATTCTCTATATGTCAACAGTACAAACCTGACCTATGGCCTCTGGAGATCAACTGGCTCATAGACCATCTTTGGAGAGCCAGGGAAAAGATTCAAGGAAAATGATTACTACTTTAAAACATTACTAACTTGAAATATTTTCTTAACTATATCACAAATATTTTCTTCAGTAAATGAAATTCATATTCTCATTTGAACTGAAAATGCTAAGTTGTTAATATCTCCCCTAGGGATTTGCTTCTTGGTATGGCACCTTCAATCATTTCATCCTAGTTTAAGCGTAATAAAACCTCATTTATGCTCTAAGGCATGAGCGATCCTAAATGTTCCTCAATCAGTATAGTACTCAGCTTTATGGCTTTTGGAATAACATTTTTAAAAACATTACAAAAAAAGAAGGAAGGAAGGAAGGAAGGAAGGAAGGAAGGAAGGAAGGAAAGAAGGAAAGAAGGAAGGAGAGAGAGAGAGAGAGAGAGAGAGAGAGAGAAGTAAGGAGTCCCAGAACAAAAGAGCCCGGAGAACAAAATTCTATGCTTTGTTTCTTTAAAAACATTCAAAACCTCTTTGAGTTTTTTAACTGCCTTATTTTAAAGAATGAAAGCCAAAAAAAGGTAAGAGAACCAAATAGGGTAATCCCTTCTATCCCCATTTGAAGCTCCACGGGGTCTACGAAATCCAAGAAATCTATACAAAATTTTGTCCTATACTAGTACATATTTTCTAGGGAAAAGGACCTGAGCTTTGAATATAATATCAAAGAAGACAGTGACCAAAAAGGTTAAAAACCTCCTGTTTAAGGGTTTGCTTTAAGGAACTGAATGAACAGGTCTTCTGGCACCTAGCAGCATAGCACCTAAGACCTCAGCATGCGTACCAGGCCCTGCTTCTGCTACTTGGTTGGCTACCTTGTTCCTTAGTTTTGTTTCCCAGGTTGCGTATAGTTGCTAGTTGCCTTCAACTTCCCCCTTGCTCCCAGCTGTCCTACTCTGAATATCCATGTTCACCAACATGGACCCTGAGTGGCTGTCTCATTTCAGTGAGACTCACAGTGGTACCGACCACATTTATCAACATACACTTTTCTCTTATTCCTCTTTACTCTTTGGGGGCCACCTGAAGTTGCCGCAGTGGTGGATGTGTTTGTTGTCCATTTCTTTACTCTCTGTATTTGGGTCTAGACATGATCAGTTTGGCCAGGTCCTTTTAATGATCACTTTGGCTGGTTATATCCTGTACTGCCATTCCCAGGTGATGTAAAATTCTTTCCCACTCCCACCTTAAAGATATTAGCTCCCCAGAAAAGAATATTAGATAAAACTGCCCAAGCATTCTGTTTATGTCAATGACTGTGGCACTATTACATCAAGTGGCAGAGTCCCATGCACCTGCCTGGCCCGTTTCTTCCCTAAGAGTCAGTAGGGCGATCAAGTACCCACACACTTTGCACTTCCCCCTTTCACCCGCTCCAAGTTCTCTACTTAAATTTAACTCTGGATCTTCCTACATCCCTCCTTGTATTGGGGTAAAGAATTGACTTTCTATACTCTTCTCACCAATAAATTCTAAAATCTCTTCGTTTCCTTGCAGAGCGCAGATGGGTAAGTTTCAGGTACCGGTTTTTCCTAAAACTTGCCTAAAACCAGTGAGTCTCGCCCATGGACATCCTGGATCTGAAGGCAAGCAGGGGCTGGTCAGGAGGGTCCCCGACACCCAGGACTATTTATAACAAGAATCAAGATCGACCCCAGGGAGCGGCAGCCACAGGCCGGCGAGCTGCAGCGCCACGACTCCTTGCCCCCCCACCCCCCCAGGCTGGCTCAAGGACCCCGGGGAGCCGGCGGGGCTGGGCCGAGGGTGCCGCGGGCCTCCGGTTCCTCCTCGGAGCGCGCGCGTCAAGGTATGTGAGTCGGCGGGCGTCTCTGGCCCCGTGAAAGGTCCGCGTCCCTCTCCGTCAGAATGTGGCCACGGGGTCTCCATGGGCGCCGTCTCTCTCCCGGCG
>NW_005871070.1:461410-495606 GCF_000147115.1 Myotis lucifugus | reverse complement strand
TAGAATTTTTCCCTGAAGGAGGAGGGCAAGTAATTCTAAAGCTTTCCAAATCTTCCGCGGGGAGGTGAGCGCGCCGGGCGGGCCATCGTGTTATAACGTTTAAAATTCCCTCCCGTCCCGCCCCCCTATCTGGCTCCGGGACCCCCGAGTTCCCTTCCCCCGGGCGCCGCGGCCGCGCACCCCGGGAGGCGAGCAAAGTTGTCCGGGGGAGGCGGGAGGTTGTCGTTCCAGGTAAACAAGTCGGAGGCCACTAAGGAAATTAGCAAACAATGACACTTGGGGAGCCGGGAGCCCTCTTTGGTATTCCGCTCCCGTGGCCAGGTTGGGGGCTGGGGGAGAACTGCCTTTCATCAGGCCGAGCGCACACCGATCCCCACCGGTGGTTGTGGGCTTGGGGTTGTTGTTTTTTTACCCCCGAAGAGAAAGGAAGAGGGTGGAGGTGATTCTTTTAAGAACGAGAAAGAAGCTCAGGAGCCGTACAAGCCCATATAAGAATTGTCGATTTCCGAAATCGTTTCTAGGTACGTTATTGGAGTTGCAAAGGTATCTTAGAATAGATCACTTATCAGTCAGATAAGTATCATTTTTTTTTTTAAAAAAAACCCATCCAGTTCCTGATGATTTAACAGGTGTGCACCGCAGTGTCTGGGCTGGGGCTGATTTTATCAGGGGAGGGGAAAGTTGAATACTATCATCATTGAACAGTGTGTTCAGTTACTTGTTAGAGTCTTTATTTTCCTGATTTCACTTTTTAAAAAACAAAACAAAAACGGCCAGAACTTAAGAACAGATGTAAAAAAATGTCTATGGAAATGCATTGTGTTACTTTAAATGAGAGGCAGGTGACTTATTTTCATGGCAATGTCACAAGTCCTAATACTGAGTTTAGAACCACTCGGTTTAAATATCTTTGAATCAATTTGAGGCCAAAACCAAACCGCAGAACCTGTCCATTTTTCCTTGGTTGCGTTGTCTAACTTTGGTATCAGAGTAGAGAGCAAGGCAATTGTTTTAACAATCTGGGGAAGTCACAGATAAGCTGGTGAAAATTAGAGGGCAATTGCAAGCTAACCTGTCACATCAAATCAATAAAGCTTGCTTTCAGTTGGTCTGAAAATGGTTTTCTTACAGATTTTGAAGATCTGCTTGTATCTGTTTCCCCTGCTTTAGTTTGACACTTCTTAATGGAAGAGGTCTGAAATAGTTTTATGAATTCAAAATATTTGGCTCTGTCTTCTTTCTATGTACATTTTTTCCTAGCAGTGTTGATTACTCAGTCATTTGTACTTTAAAAATCTCTCCATGTATGATTGGCCTATTTGTCTGATTCATTCAGGAATGTAGGCTGCCTACTGATTTATGACCTCAGGGAACTTACTACTTTATCTTAAAAGTGAGAGTACTTCTGTAGACCTTGTCCTGTGAGGTTCAAGGCCATAGCAATAGCTGTTAAGGAACTTCTCTTTGCTTACCTAGTTGATCCTACTTTTTTAGAAATAGATTGTGAAAGCACAGTAGCCTCTATAGAGAAACTTGTAAAATATTGTATTTTAAAGTTGACTGACATAGCACGTTTTTCTTCCTTTTTTTTCTTTTTCCCCCTAAATTATGGGTCTGATTCTTATCTCTGCAGGTGCTTTTTAGAAAATAAACTATTGCATATTAAAGCACAGTAGCTGAATGCAGAAGACTCTCGTGTGAAAGATGGAAATCTTGCTTTCTTATTCCAATTATACTGTATTTGAAATAACAAGTCAGTATTTTTCCAGTGTGATTGCCTCTAAGCTGCTTAGAGGTGGGGATTTTTCTGGGTAAACTGAGAGTACCAGGTAATTAAAGCATACTGTTATTCATATGCTCATGAAAATGGGTTGTGGAGATCAATTTGGAACCCTCCCCTGGCCTACGATTGGGCACGGTTCTCTTTTCTCTATAAACATCCTTGTCATTTGAAAGAAAAGAAGCCTAGTAATTGGCATCTGTGGGCCAAATTTACTCTGAAAACCATGTGGTCAAGCAAAGCTGTTTTCTAAAGTTAAAGTAATATTTCAAGTTTGTGTACTTCAGAGTAAGCAAAATCTTAGGGATTATTAGTAACTACAAATTCTGTGATTGACCGAGTTCTGGAAAATTGTATTTGTGAAATAAAGTATAGATTACCCATACTATATAGAATGAGATTCTAGTCTATATTGTTGGTTCATACTGTGTAGGTCATTAGAATTCTAATTTTTGGTTGTTTTCTCATCCCAGATTATCACCATGAGGTATATAAGATGTCAGAATTCAACAATGATGTCAATGGGGAGGCCAAAGAGACACAACCCATTTTTTTAGGTAGGTTCTTATGTCAGTTAATTCCTCGGTAAAGCAAGGTGGCCATTTGCAATTAGGGGAGGGGGAAGGGATTGTGCCAGAATGGGAAATGTCTGCCATTGCTTAATGTATGACATTCTTTTCAAGACCTTTTATTTTACAGATTGCCAATATATCCCTTATTAACATTGGTAAAAGTTGTAATTTCAGACATAAATGTTTATTAGTGTCTACACACAGTGCTAATTATCACTCACTTCCAGAGCCAGATGCTGACGGTGCAGTTTTGTCGCTCTGTGCTCACCCCATTTACATTGCATATTCGCTGGCACGCTTCGCTGGCAATAGTTTGTGTAATTGGGGTATTACATCTTTGACATCTGGATAACAGAAATTCAATTTCCAGGAAGCCGCTATTTGTTTGGTTTTGCTCCTGCCTTGGGTGGGATAGAGGATTAATATGCTGTCTTATTATTATGTCCCTTCACCTTTCTGGCCTGGTTGCTAATCCTGCCATGACAAGATTAAATTAAATCTACAGTCAAAAAGCGTAAGGAAAATAAAAGTGTGATTGTCTGCCTAACCCCCTCTTGATAGTGCTAGTTATCATTTCGCAGCTCCTCATTTTCCTGGCTTTGTGTTCTTTTCATGACAACATTTGGGGTCAGAGACTGGCCATGCTTTGCTTTCACTGTCCTCATTCCTAGCGCAGCTCAGGGACAGAGAGCAAAAGCAGCATCTCTGAGACCTTTTGACAAATGCAGCTGCATGATGAATGAGTAGGTAGCCCCAAATGTTGCCACTCTTTCCATGTGCAGTTTTTGGCACCTAGCATGAGCAGTTCCTTACCTGCAGACCAGGAGCCCAAAATTAGGATGTTGCCTCTAGGAGTGAAGGACCCGAGAGTAAATGGTGGCATCTGGCTCTGACCTTGCCCATCCTGGAGGACTGGATGCTGCACAGTAAGGAAGCAGAGAATGGGGGCAGGTGTGGGCAAGAGTAATTAAAAGCAAAGGTCAGAATGGGGGAGAGTTGACAGAGTTTAAGGAAGCAGATTGCTGCTCAGACCCAGGGTGAGTAGTGCTGCAAAGTAAAACAATGTGAAAGCCAGGTGGCTTAGTGGTCTGTCACCAGGATCTCTCTTTTTTGCTTTGAGGAAGAGAAAGGGTGGGTGACAAAGGACGGAGAAATCAAACAGACACTTACTAGAGGTAAAATAGGAGGGACATAGCATTTCTTACACAAGCGATCATTGAAGGCACATGGATCTTTCCGTCAAGAGAGAGAGAATATTACTGAGGCCAGCATTGCTCTCAGCACCTGTTTACTCTTAAGAGAACCAAAAATGAAAAGGTTAATAGTCAAGTGAAATGCTATGACCCAGAGAGAGAATATTCTTGAATTGTACTCTTTCCAGTTTCTTAAACTTAATCAGATGGAATTCTGTATTTTGGTTCCCTCAACTTGATCGGTTAGAATTTTATATCTAGATACCACTCGATTTATCCATTTGAAATGAAGAATTTGCCTATTAGTAAAAAATTTACATTTATCATAAAAATGGAGCAGCATGCCTTTGGTTTAGTATGCTCCAGTGAAGCAGGCTTTCCCCCCTGTCAGCTGTGTACTTGGAAAATAGTAAGGATGCTTTATAGTAGGTTAATTCTGGGTCTGAGAGAGTGGAGGATGAAGAACAAGCAGATACTAGTGCTCAAAATTCAGTAAAATGTACACTCTTGAAGGGGGAGTAATTGCTGCTTTCATTTTTCCTATCTCGTGTCTAGGAAGATAAGAGAACATCAGCGACAGACCAGGGTTGGGATAAGCTTTTCCAATTGGGCAGGAAGGCCTCAGACATCAGGAGACAAAAGACTGAACAGCATGAAAGTGTGCCTGGGTTACTTTTCAATCTTGCATTCATTCTGGGCAAGAATTGATATGGTTCCTAAAGAACATTTTTATTTTATCTTCAGGTCAATTTTTTAAGTGGAAAAGCAAGTGATTACACAAGCATAATTTCTAGGGCAATTGAGAATAGTTATGGATAGCATATAAAATTAAGAATTTTGTCGTTGACCTTGTTATAAAATGGACATTTGTTTTAGTTTGTAATTACTCTTCTGAAAACATAGAGTTAAATCATGTTTGTTTTGTAAGTCACCAGCATCTATCCATAATAGTACTACAGTATAGAGATCGGTGGGAGGTTTATGACATCCAAGGAAGTTTGTTAGCAAAACACCAGAAGAACTGTTTCACCCATAATGCAGCCCTAAAACATGGCCCTCAGGTTTCTGTTCAGCATTTTCTGTGTTCACACGTGTGTCATCCATGATGCTATCTGCACTTAAAAGAGTAAAGGTCATGTCTTGGGGAAAGAGATTGCTCCAGAATTTTGCCGAGGTCCCCACAGGAAATCTATTTCTCTGCAATATTTTTAAGCTGTTGACTATGTAGGGCAGGGGTCCTCAAACTACGGCCCGTGGGCCACCTGCAAGTACAAATATTGTATTTGTTCCCGTTTTGTTTTTTTACTTCAAAATAAGATATGTGCAGTGTGCATAGGAATTTGTTCATAGTTTTTTTTTAAACTATAGTCCGGCCCTCCAACGGTCTGAGGAACAGTGAACTGGCCCCCTGTTTAAAAAGTTTGAGGACCCCTGATGTAGGGTATCCGACATGGGAGGACAACTCAGTAGTGGGAATAGCTGGGCTGTGTCCTTTGGGAATCACACATTTTCGTGTGATAATAGGGCTAGCATAGGTCAGTTACTTTACCCTGAGCGCATTGACTTTGTCAAGCTGGCTGTGGTGGACTATTGTAATTCACTTTAATCAATTCAACAGGTGTTTGTAGGGAAAAACTATGAACTGAGCACTTTTCTGAAATGGAAGTGGGTTTGGGCGTAACAAAATAAATGGATAGGGCGGGGTCCCTGCTCTCAAGGATAAAAATCCAGTTGGAGAGAGAGGACAAATTCAGGACACAGTGAAGGAACAAGATTCAGTAGTCATAACACCTACAGTTGTTTGAGCACTTACTGTTTGCACAGCCTTGAGTTGAGTACTTTATGAGAATGATGTCATTTCCTCTGAGAGCAAATCTGTAAGAGTCATTATCGTCCCGGTTTTGTAGATGAGACTTAGAGATGCTAGGTAGGCACTAGAGGTTTCAAATAGCAAATGCTATCGCTGGGATCCCCTGCAGGTCGCCTGAGCTATAAACACCCCACTGTGCTACCTTCCTGTGCGATTGATAATTAAATGACAGTTGTGAACCATTAAGGCAATGGGTAGGATCCAGTTCAGGTTCTGGTGGAGCGTTACTGAGAGGCTAGACCTTGAACTATGGAAAGACTTGGATGGAGGGGATTTGGACAGGATTGAAGGTGGGAGGGGTGATGTGAGCCAGAGCAGAGGAAAAGGGTCATTATAACCAGACTTGAAGTGTGGGCTGCGCTTCGCAGTTCAGATCGTGCTTTCACATCTGCCGTCTCATGATTTTCACAGTGTTCTTGCAAGGTAGTTAGGGTGGGTGTTATCAGTCCTGCTACCCAGCAGAGGAAGCGAGCTCAGAGTTAAAGTGAGTTGCTCATAAACAGCAGAACCTGGAGCAAACCCAAATCTCCTGTCCAAAGATCTGTTTCCTCTAGCAAGTTGAGCCAGGCAAGTTCAAGGATCATCGAAGAAACCTTAGCTGGTAGCAAGGCACTTTTAGAAAGTATTTTAACGAGGCAGTTAATTAACTTATTATTCAGAACAATAACAGAAACAATAAAATCTCTTTGTTTACATTGAATGTTGGTTTTTTATTATTATAGTATATAAATTTGAACTGTCTATTTTCCAAGTGTTCATTGTCAGTCATTTATTTACTTAACAAATATTTTTTTTGGTTGATCCTCACCCAAGGATATTTTTCCATTGATTTTTAGAGAGAGTGGAAGGGAAGGGGAGAGACAGAGAGAGATAACATCGATGTAAGAAAGAGAGAGAGACATCGATTGATTGCCTCCAAGGCCGGGGATCAATTGAACCTGGAACCCTTCCCTTCAGTCAGTGGAACAACACTCTATCCACTGAACCAAACCAGCGAGGGTGGCCCTGTTCTTTTTAATATTTGGTTCAGCTATACAACTTTTAGAAAATGAAGTACAGGTGTAGTAGCCATGCCAAGTGAGCCGGGTTGAGATCTCTGAACTTTAAAAAAATACTTTTATTGATTTCAGAGAGGAAGGGAGATAGAGAGAGAGAAACATCAGGGATGAGACAGAATCATTGATGGGCCGCCTCCTGAATGTGCCCCCCACTGGGGATTGAGCCCACAACCTGGTCATATGCCCTGACCAGGAATCGAACCATGAATTCCTGGTTCATAGATCGATGCTCAACCACTGAGCCACACCTGGCCAGGCTAGATCTCCGAATTTTTGAGTCTGTTTTCAGTGGCTTTCCTGAGGACAGCTGCCCGCACAAGGGTCCCCAGAGTCTCCTAAAAAATGACACACTTGAAAAATTCCTTCCCACTTTTCCAAGTGAGAGAATTAGGCCCTGATCACAGTGTGAGTCTCCTTCCTGGGAAGTGGGTGGGTCCATGTTTGGGGGGAGGGGCTCTCCCCCTAGAGCCCACTTGCCTGGGTACCTCCCTGTTCTTGTTTGGCCTCAAAGGGCTCAGGAGCTGGGCCTCCTTCCAAGCTCTAATGTTTCCACTGTCTCTGTGGCTGGAGTTCTCAGAGTGGGAAGAAGCCTCAAATAAAATGAAGGTCCAAGCCTTAGCTGGCTTGCTTAGTTGGTTGCAGTGGTCGGCAAACTGCGGCTCGCGAGCCACATGTGGCTCTTTGGCCCCTTGAGTGTGGCTCTTCCACAAAATACCGACTTCTGCGCATGGGCCACAAAGTTTCAATCGCACTGTACATGCACACCCGCACGTGGTGTTTTGTGGAAGAGACACACTCAAGGGGCCAAAGAGCCGCATGTGGCTCGAGAGCCACAGTTTGCCGACCACTGGTTGGTTGGAACATCGTCCTATACACCAAAGGATGCAGGCTCGAGCCGAGGTTGGGGTTACTGGAAGCAACGGATCAATGTTTTTCTCTTCTCTCTCGTGTGTGTGTGTCTCTCTCTCTCTCTCTCTCTCTCTCTCTCTCTCTCTCTCTCGTCAGCAAAAAATATATGCTCTGGAGAGGATTTTAATAAAAAATGGAAGGTCCAATAGAGAGAAAAAGAAAGAACCCCCCCCCACCACGCCCTCAAAAAAGCACATCATTTGGAAATAAGAGTGTTTCTTCTCTGCTTCTCTCTAAAGCTCCATGCTCAGCACCATGGCCTACTATGTCCCCATGTCCCTGACCTCTTTCATGTCAGTTCTCACCTTTTTTGGTGGTGGAGTGAAGGAGACAGAGCAGTAAGAGTGGCTCTTGAGGTTAGGAATGTGGCCAATAATAGTAGGTGTCATTTATGGAGAGCGAGCTGTGTGTCAGGCTCTATGTTACCAACTTCCTGTATGTTGTCCCATTAATTGTCCCAAGAAAGTTATTATCATTTCCCATTTATGGGTGAGGAATTTGAGGAGTTCACACAGTTACTCAGTGACAGAACCAGGATAAAACCAGGGTTTGTCTGTCTCCAGAATCATGCCCTTAACCCCATGAAATGCTTTGTTTAATGCACTCCCCTGTGGAACCCCCAATATGTCAAACAGGTAAAAGAGGATGGGGCTGCTTGAAGCAGGTCGAGGAGACCCAGAGCACCTTGTACGATGTCCCACATTCCTCTGCCTCCCCATCCCTGCGGGCCTCTACAGAACTTGTAGGGTACCCTCATCACAATTTTAAAACCTCTATCTAGATTGTTTCCAAAGTTTCCTGCAGCACTAAAAGTATATCTGGTTGTACTATGGATCCAAAACATGGCTTCAAAATTATTCTAGGGTTAGCATACATTTTCTCCTTTAAAAAAGGATGTAAATCTTAATTTTTATGCCATCTGTTAACTTACTAACTAGTTACCTTGTAAATGAGAAGTCATGATAGCCCTCCATGTTTAGTTTTGCTTTATAAGTTTTTATTTTAGTTGTTTAAAAGGCATTTAGAGCTTCAAGAGTGATTTTTATATGCAATGTTGTTTTAAAGTTTGACTAATCTCATAAAACTGCAGTGCTCTTCATTATAAGACAACCTGAAAGTCCATTGGATGTTCTTCAACACCACAGACAGGCTGGCTTTGGTCCCTTTTCACTTTGCCTATTTTTAAGAATAGGACCTATTGTTTTGGATTACTACCTGAGAATTTAATGAATTCACTCCTGGATGCAGAAGATAAGAAAACATTTAATTCATAACTTATATTAACCAATGTAGTAAAAAAAAAAAAAAAAAGAAGCGCCCCCCCCCCCCCACACACACACACAGTGATTGCAAGCAAGTGAAAGATGAGAGAGCCTCTTGAGGAAACTTCAGCACTGATGGCATCTTTGACCATAAGTGCACAGATGAACCTGTTTCTGTAGTCGCAGATGCAGACTTAGTCATTCTTAGATATTACTTACTGCCCAGAGTTTGGGAGGCATTTGCAGTTAGGCCTGTCTTACTAATCACTTAGTTAATATCACAACTACATCATAAGGTCTGTGTTGTATCTGTTACACAAATGGGTAACTCAGCTCAGAGAGGGAAGTGATTTGCCCAAGGTCTCACAATAATTAGTAGTTCCATCCAGTTCTTCACTCCTCACTATGTCAGAGCTGCCTCCAGTCCTGACCCCTCCCCTTCTAACCACGTGGACTGATCTTAATCATAACCCCCCGTCCTCTCCCCAACAGAATGGGACTTCAGATGTGAAGGGGAACCATAGATAGAAGGAGAAGGGTGGGTATGGGACAGCCCGGGACCCATTTGGGAAGAGAGAAACTGAGGTTTGTTTAACGTCTGTTGTATGCTGGGCACTTCCCATTCTGTATCTTATTTACCCTTTGCCCCAATTCTGAGAAGATACTGTTATGTCCATTTTCAGATGAAATGCCAGTTTGCCTAAGGTCAGATAGCTCGTAGATAGGAGCCTGGATTTGGACTTGGCTTGCTACATTTCTTTGTACTTGGCCATGCAGCCTTTGAGGAAGTGAAGTCCCACTCACCTCCCTCCTTTGCTGCTGGCTATTTCTAACCTTCTAGCCTTATTTCCCTCCTCCTCCTCACTAAAAACATTGGCTTGTGTCCAACTGGTCTCTCATCACTCCTTCCTGAAGCATCTTTCCTGTTCTCACCTTGGTGCCTTTCACCAAGTTTCTCCCATGTCTTACCCCAGTCTGCACTTCATCTATTACAAACCTGTCTCTCCTATCAGTCTTTAAAGTCCAATTCAAACATTACCCAGGAGCCTTTTCAGGTTATAAAGCATAGTAGAGAGAAGTCAGGTTTAAAGTCAGAAAACCTTGGTTGGGATCTCAGGTGAACAGGTAATAACACCTTGGACAAAACTCTTGAAGGTTTTATCTTCTATGATAGTAACATTGGCCCCACCCCCTCATCAGCTTTCCCTACAGCATATAGGAAATCCTAGGTGGTAAGACACTTTTTCAAAGTAGAAAATGCTATATTCTTGTTATTATCCCCTTCTCTTTCTTCTTCTGAATTGGAAGGTATCAAGAAAAAGTTCAAATCTTTGTTACCTAAATGCATGAGTATATTGGACTATGTTGTATAGCATTCTGAAGATTTGTTTTAAAATATACTGCTATGTTGAGACTTTAATGACGTTTAGTGAGCCAAGCTACAATATGCTGTATTTAACTGGAAGAAGCTTTATAGAGATACTCAACTAACATAGAAATTTGGGGTTTCTGATGTTGATTTGTGAGATTCAACTTGAAATCTTTTTGAAAGCTAGCTCCATGTTGAAAAGCAAAATTGAAAAATAGCATATGCTCTGTCGGTTCAGAATTCTGCTATAATATTGAGGTGCTTAACATAATATTGGCCTGTTTATAACTTGATTTTGGCATTGTCTAGTTCTCCCATCCACAGGAGGCAAGCATTTCTTAAATTTCCCATCTTAATTTAAGAAAACAAAGCCATGCATTAACCAAGATAACTTGGCAGAAGTCACGTTTGCGTGGGAACAGTCCCTGCATACAGCTGCACAGAGTGGGGCCTGCTCCCCAAGGCAGTGTCTTGAGGGACAGCTGCCTCCTTCTGTCTCTCATAAAGGCTGGTGTGGCTTAGCCCCACCCCATGATGGATACGTGTGATGTATTGTGATAGTTTTCTTTTCCTCCACCAATCTTGACCAAAGCATTAAAAAATCCCCACGAAGGACAGACTCTAAGGAGATATGTTAACAATTTAGCCTTTCTGGTTCCCATGGGAATATGGATTTTTACTTTTGGAAGAGAATAACATGGCCATCTATAAGATAAAATAAAGATGTGGGAACAGTGTGTTTTGCATCTTAAGGTTAAAAATAGATCTAGGAGTTTACATGGCAAGTCTGTTATTCTTATAAGTCAGCAGATGATTGGAGAGAACATTCCCTGGAAAGGTGTGTAACAGCAGTGGCAGGGGTGGGCTGTGGGTGGGGAGAGGAGCAGACGGAACCTGCAGTGGTTTATCCGGCTGCCTTTATCCTCCTGGTGCACGTGCACGACTCTGAGGGTTGCTCTCCTGCCTGAGCTTCTTGGTGTGGCTTTCAGATTAGGACCCGGAATCGTAGGCATAACCAATAAGACGGTGCTTGTACTGCCACCTGTCTACTTGGAGCTTTCCTGTGACACTTCCCTTCTGCCTGCTGGGCTTCAGCCACACCTAACCTCTTTTCTTGCCTGCAGGGGCCCTACTTCCTCTCTTTAGTCCAGTCACTTTCTCACCCAGTGGCTGCACATGCCACCTCCTCTGTTTGGATACCACACTTGCACCTTCCTCCCTCTCCTTTTCTTGGCCCTCTGTTAATCCCTAAAGACTCCAAGTTGAGGTAATCTCCTCCAGGTAGTCTTCTCTGATTCCCTCTCACCTGCCCTTCCACAGATCCTGAGCATGTCTCTCACACAGTGTATTACATACCTCTGTCACTGGGTTGGAAACTCCAAAGATCATCTCAGTGTCCACACTGCCCAGCACCATGTTGGTCACATAACAAACATCAATAGATGCTCAGTGAATGAGTGAGGAGTCCAACTTTCAATTTAAAATAAAGTGGCCAAGTCATCTATTTTTAAACTTTATTATCCAACTCTTATCTCTAAGCTCCCACCCTGTCTTTCAAGGTGAAAATTTATACATCCTCTTACTAGCTAACTGGACCTCACAAATCAGGAGTAAAATATGTCAACACTGACAAGGGAATGTTTATTTTTCATCACGTATTTTTTCTTTTTCATTTGGTTAATGGCAGACCCTTTCTGCCATGGAGCTCTGAAATAGGATGTACCAATGTGCCCTCGTGTGCCAGCCCCGCTAAGGCCTTGCAGACTCCCTGCACGAAGCGTAGGTGCCTCTGGACTATCGCAGTACTGTGGCCCTGGCATCTGCTCTGCTGGTCTCTGCCTAAGGGTCCTTTATATCCCTCAGGTCTTAGCTTGAATTCCTGTAGGACAAGACCTTGAGTTTACTGTGTTCTTAGTGCACAATACTTGGCACAGAGTAGACTCTGAATAAGTAATTTTGAATAAATTAGTGAGTAGCATTTAAAACATCTTAAAATTGCCCTGGCTGGTATGGCTTAGTTGGTTGACCGTTGTCTCAAGCACCAAAAAGATTTGCCATTGCTATCTGAGTGGAACGGTCTGTTGAGTTGGGACAGTCTTGTGCAGGACTGTCACACATTGCAGAAGGTCTTGATTCCAGCCTCTGAGCATTGGCAGTATACACACACACACACACACACATACACACACATACACACACACATACATACACACACACACAAATGTTTGGGAGCACGCATCTAGTCATTGTGACAATCAAAAATACCCCTACGTATGTGAGCTAGAGCATGGTCCTTAGGAAGCCAAGGTTGTGGGGTCATTTAGCTTTGAATACCAAAAAAAGCGATTGCATTGCCATAGACCTGAGACTCTTCCCTCATGTGTTGTCTCTCAGATGCCCGCATGACTGGGGAACAAAGGAGAGACTGTGATGGATCAGTTGACCCCATCACTATACCCAAAAGAGAGAGATCAAAGGGCACATTCCATTCATGGTCAGGTTATTGTACCTCCTTTCTATACAAGGACAGCTTATTACATGCACATTTGATCATATATTATAAAATCATTAAGAAGTTTGGACAGATTTTATTTCAGTATTCCAGACAATCAGTATCCTTATATATAATCATAAAATTATTTTTTTAGTATTGCCTATTTTTTTCAAACGTGTACAAATATACTGTGCTATTTGAATTCCATGGGTTTTACAATGTTTTTTTTTACTTGGAAATCAAATTTTATATCTGAAAGGTTAATGGAGAAAACTAATTATGCTATCTGGTAACCAAATGTGTGATGAGACATTTGTCTCTGTAATTAACAGCAAGGAACTTTTATAGTTTCATAAAATTGAATGCTACATAGGATATTCTGTGAGCATTTGTTTGGACGAGGTGTCCAAAACAGAGATGTTTATGGATGATATAAAGTTGAACCGAAATGTAATGCAGGTGCCTGTGCATCTCCCAGCATTTCTCATTGTTGAAATGGAAGCCAGAAGATTAATAACTTTAGTTTGTCATGATAAAATAAGTAATGTGTTCTTGGAACAGTGGTACAGCACATAAGTTACTCAGTAATTCCAAGAATTTATTCTGTTCCAGGAATAATATCTTTAACAATTTATTTCTACGGAAGAAGTTGATGCAACATAATAGCCTATGAAGTTGCTTGTGTGGCTAATGGAATTATATCTCAAATACGACTTTATACCTACATATAAAATGTAAAAAACCCCTAAAAAATGCAAGGTCAAGGTACAACATAAAAGTAAGAAGTCAGGAGATGCAAAAGTTAAAGTTCTTCTGTGAACATTAATTCATTCTCATTGCACATATATAATTTTTCAATTACTAGCAAGACTTTAATGGGCACCTTCGTAAGTACTGCATGAAATACGGTTCAGGAAAAGTTGCTACAGGAATGTTAGCTTCAGCATTCTGTAAGTCTGCTGTTCCACTGTTTATTCTGGAAGAGAGAACATGATGCTTGGAGCAACAGCAGATGTGTGGCCCAGACCTGGTGTCTTCCTCTGGTTTATGTTGGTCATTTTAGGCAAGCGACTTAGTCTTCTCCTTTGTCAAATGGGAGAAACAACTTCCTATCTATCCTCTTTGATGAACTGAGAAGACAATGATGAGACATGCTCCTTTGGGAAAGCTTTCATAAGAAGACATGATGAATCTAGGCAGCATGTGGCCTCTGCTTGCCACCACCACACAATTCCATAGAAACGAGAAATTCTTTCAGAGGTGTCACAGGTGTTGGTTTATGTCTTGCGCATCATTGGTTTTTGCACATAGTTTTTTTTTTCTTTAGCTTTCCTCAATTGTGGCTTCCTGTCATATCTGATACTAGAATTAACTTATTCTTGTATTAATTTTGTAGGTATTTATTGAGTAGCCATCAGTGGCAGGCTAGGACGATTTAAAGCCTACTAGGTTGTCACAAAAGAAAATTTAGGATTCAACGGGAACGTGGAATGGGGGGCCTCCCTAGGCCTGGGGATTAATGGATATGACCCTTGAGAACATGGCATTTAAGCTGAGTCTTGAAGGATAAGTCTAGGGTTGGGGTTGAGGATGTGTGTGAATCCAGAAAGTGAGAGCACTTCTGAGACCTTGCTATATGTAAAGCAGAGGGCCCTCTGGCTGTCCAGTCTAGTCACTTTTTAGATTTGGGTTTAATTGTCATGATGTGAGGCCTGGGTACTGGTATTTTAAAGTTGTCCCCATGATCCAAATGTGCAGCCAGACCTGAGAGCCACTAATTTAGGATAAGGCGGGATGTAGCCAGAGCCAAGGCTGCAGAAAGAGGCGAGGGAGTCCTGATGCTGAGGGCCACTGGGTAAGCCGGGTGGGGGGCAGGGCTCCATCCTGAGTTGTTGGCATTCTGCTGAGATAAGTCATGTACTGAGATTTGCATGTTTGAAAGATCACTCTGACTTCAGGGGGAAGCAACACTGAAGGCCTTTGGCTGTAGCCCCATCAAATGATAATGGGAGAGTGGAGAGAAATAGAAGGATTCCAAGTAATTCAGAAACTATAATAAACAGAACTCGGGGATTGTCTGTGAGAGGGAGAGGGGGAGAGAGGTAAGTCCACTGTTTCTGGCTTGGACAGCAGAGTAGGTGCTATTTATTAAGGCTTGTAAATGATGGTCATAAAATAAATTTTGAGCCTTGGCTGGTGTCTCTGTTGGTGGAGCGTTGTCCAGTCCACCAACAGGTTTGATTCCCCGTCAGGGTACATCCTAAGTGGGTTCAATTGCTGGTCAGGATCACATACGGGAGGCAACCAATCGATGTTTCTCTCTTTCTCTCTCTCTAAAATCAATACATATATCCTCGCATGAGAATTTTTTAAAAATACATTTTGAACATAATTTTAAGGTTGCTTTTAAATGTCCAAGTGGGGTGTCCAGTAGGCAATTGGATGTACAGGTCTGGAGCCTCGAAGTGGGGTCCGGACTGGAGTCCACACATAGAGAGATAGTCACTGGAGCCAGGAGAGAGGACCCAGAAAGAGACTGGAGGGCAGAGTCCTGAAAATCTTTGATATTTAAGACAATGCTTTTCACAACAGTTGTTGAACAATGTTTGGATTGATCCCAGTGTTTGCCTAGTAAAATGATGCTGCAGTAAGTATCCTTGTACATATGTCATGGATACTTGTTTGGCTATTTCTATAGGATAAATTCCTCCAAGTGGGATTGCTGAATTTCTCTCCGAAAAAGTTCTCTACCAGCAACGTATGAAAGTGACTATAATCCTACACTTTCACCAAAAATGACTTTATGAGTCTATGGTCTTTGCCAAATTAATAGACAAAGAATTTCATATTACTTAATTTTATTACATTAATAATTAGGGAGGCTAAGAGGTTTAAACTGCTTATTTCTCTTATAAATTACATGTTCATATCCTTTGTCCATTTTTCCATTGTTAGTATTTGTCTTCTTTGAATTATAACACCTCTCTTCTATATTTGGGATTTTAACTCTTTGGCCCTGTTTTTCCTGAACAGTAAGTACTTGAAGTGGTGGCTTCTGACCTAGTCATTTAATGATGAGTTACACATGAAAGGAACATTCGGTAGGGCAACCATGTTATAATTATTATAAAATAAAAGTCAGTTGTCCATGATATAAGAACATTTGGAGGAGGGATAGTAGATACACTGAATTGGTTGGGTAGTTCTAGCTGTGTCATACCATTCATTCTCTTATGAAAAACCTTCATTGATATCCTGTTATTTTCAAGATAAAGTAAAATCATCATCAGAGTCCTTCTGACTTTGACTTTGCCCATTCAATACCTTTACTTCGACAAAGCTTATTCACCATCACCCTCTTTGTTTTCCTCTGCCCTCAGGCTTTGTTCAGTGTTACACCCTTTTTCCAAAACGGCCCATGGAAATGCTGACCATCTTTTATTGACTAACTCAAATCTTACCATCTTCCTGAAGCAGGCTATCATCCTCGCAGTTTCAATGCTCTCTTCCTCTCTGATTTCTGAAACACTCGTAATTTACGCAATGCCCAAGGAAGTTATTATATATCCTCTTGATTTGCCTGTTCTGTTATGGGAACAGGCACGTGTATTCCTAGAAAGTGTAGCTGGGGGACATTTAAAAGCCTGACTTAAAAGCAGCAGCCCTTTGCTTTCTATGACAGTCCAGCCCACCCTTCCATTGGCCAGTGCATCTTAACCGGCAGGTGTGTAACTGGTGCCCTGTGTTGTTTCATGGGCTACGGGAATCTGCACATCTTGGTGCTTAGAGAGCAGAGTATAATATTTGCATTAATTTTTAAAGATAAAACAAAGACATCAAAGAAAATTGTTCTTTATTCCCCTCTCAGGACGTTGCCCCCAAACTTCTCATGGATGTTTATTTTTCTTTGTAAGTGTTCTTTGAGGAGCAGCTTGACAGCCCATTTCAATCACTGGTCCTTGACTCATTTCCAGGTATTTCTCTGCTCCTTTGGCCCTTAATACAGGTCTCTAAGTTTTTTAGCCCCTTTTGCTTTGAAGACCTATTTTCCAACTAGGATCCATTCCCTCTTGTACCTGTCCTGGCCTGGCTTCACCTTCTCGGCCTGCTTAAAGGGCTCCAGCCTCCCTCCCTGACAGCAGGCAGCCAGTACTGGGTAAACCTGCCCATGTGTTTGAAGAGAGGCATTGTATTCTTAGAATTATTTGTGCATTCATTTGTCTTCCATGTTAGACTGCAAACCCCTGAAGGGGAGAGCCTGTGTTTCTTTTTCTTTTTTGTCACAGTATCTTACATTTAGTAGTAGTACAATGAATATTTATTGAATGGATGAATGAACCGAATATTATCTAAATAGATTTGAAAGGAATTTGGTTGTCCTTTAAATGAAAATGCCATGTATACATTGGCCTACTTCTGATCTCTAGCTATAACTTTCAGTTTAACAGTGCTCTCAAACCCGTGGCAATGAATTTGCAGTCTAGATGCTCCTAATCATAGTATTTGATCCAACCAACTAAATGATTGCTTAGCCACTTTTTTGCCTCTTTCATTCTCAGTGACATTTAGACTATGTTGTACAGCACACTTGGAATTCTTGAATGTATTGCAGGCATTGATTCAGGAATGTGTGTTCTAGCATGTTCTCTTCAGCAGAACGGTGCTCCTCTTCATTTATTGGGATTTTTCTTAACATTGCATTGGGAAAAAAGGGTCTCATTTAGAAACCATTGCCCTGTTCTACAAACTAATGCTTTTCAGACCATTTTTGCTGAGTTAGAATCCCAGTCTTGTCTCATAAGCAGGGCTGTTGTCCGTAAGGGCGGCCAGGTGGGTCCTTGATAGCATCTGTGTGTCAACATGGGTTTGGAATCAGCGTGCCAACTCCAGGTCCTCTCATAGCACTGAGTCTTCAGATTCCTTTGCTTGTGGACACATTGGCTGAGATTTCTGGCGAAGGCTGCCGCACAGGCATGAGGACCCTGTCTCCTTTCTCCTGCTTCTCCTCTTGCTATCATGTGATGGGCTGTAGTTCGGTTTCTATCCCATGGCTCCATGTCAACTTCTAGTATTTGAGAGGAGATATTTGAACCATTTAATACAAATCCTCATTATCTTAGTATTTCTCGCTGATACACTCAACTTTTTATGCTTATTTTAGCATGTCAGTACCTGAAAAATGTAAGGAGTTTTAAAGCATTCTTTTTTTTTTAAGTAGATTCACAGGGTGTGCAATCATCACCACCATCTGTTTCCAAAACTTTCCTCATCCTAATCAGAAAAGCATTCTTATTGTCACTTCTGCACATCTTCTCAGGTGCTCCACTCGGTTTCTAGTACTTGTGAACTGGAAGGGCCCAGCTCTTTAAGATCGTATGTTGCCCAGCCTCCTGCCTGGAAGCCACAGTTTCAATCAATTTTTTCCTTGTTGGTACAGAACAGCGTCCTACCCATAATAACCCATAGTGTACTTGAAGATAATTAAGTCATTCAGTGGCTATTTATTTCTCAGTGAAACAACTCATTTCCTTTAATCTTTCCCTGTTCCTTTAATCTTTTTGTTGACTTTTTCATTATCTCCTTAAGATTCTCAGCAGCCTCTTTAAAATAATACAGAACCAGACAAGATACTATAATAAAGTCGACCAATACTGAATATAGTGGAGGAATTGTCCCTTGGCTTTTTAAGATTCTGCCAGTCTGTCTGTTGAGGTGGGTTTCCGAGTGTAAGTGTGGCGCCTCTGGGTGAAGGATTGGGTGTCGGGTCAGGAAAGCAAGGAGTTGAGATGATCTGTACTGACTACGGCGATTGCTGCTTGTCACAGAGATAGGAAGTCAGGAGGGGGAGGTTGGCTCACTTTGCCAGCCTTGAAACAAATGAGGTCACAGCTTTTTAAATATTGAAATGGGGGTATTGAGCTCTCCTCATGTTGGATTAATAAGAAATCTGTATCTCCATATAAGACGTCTTTTCACCCCCTGAATTGTTAGTGATCCAGGGCCTCTCAGTTCAGAAACTAGCTACTACTGGTAGTAGTAGTAGTAGTAGTAGTAGCAATTACTACTGATAATAGTTTTAGAGTGCTACTTCATCAGCAGCTGTACGTACCACACAACTGTATTTCTAATTGCCTGCTCGTCATTTAAAGTTTCCTTGTCAAAACTAGACTCATTCTATCCTGCTCTCCTACAATCTTTTTTTCTAATTTTCTGACTGGTATTAGTATCCATCAGTCACCCCAGTTAGAAATGTTGGAGTTATCTTTAGTAGATTCTTACTCTTTACCACCCCAACCCCCAGCCCAGTGTCCAGTTAATCACCAGGTCTGCGCGATGAAATTTCTTAAGTGTCTCTCTCTCCAGTCCCACCCCCAGCATCCTGGTACAGACCTCACCTCACTCATGTAACCTTTAACAATAATGTTCTAACTGGTTTTCTCTCCTACACCACTTCACCATAGTTTTTCCAGAATTGTTCATCTAAAGGATAGATCTGATTATTTACTATCCTTATATTAAAAGAGATAATGAATTTAAAATTACTCAGAGTAATAGCCCGATATCTCCAGTGTAAAATCACTCTTCCTTCGGCTGGCAGGTAAGGCCCTTAATGAGGTGACCTTCCTATATGTTTCAACTTCATCACCTGCCACTGCCCCTTAAGAATCTTAAATTCCAGTGCACAGAACTGCAGGAAGAAGAGCAGGAGATGGTACAGCTCTGTGGCACCGACTTCGACAAGTCCAAGCTTCCTCCTGGGGTGGGAAGAATGACATTTTGGGAAGCCACCCTTCCCAGCCCCAAGGGAATGGGAGGTGAACAGCTTTCATGCAGGGGCTGCCGGGAAAGAAGGCTCCTCAGGACAGGTGTGTCAGCTCTAGCAAGAAAGCAGAGTCATCTGCAAATAGTCCGGCATTTTGCTCACTAGAGTTCTGGGGCCACAGTTAAAAGAGGTAGGGATCAGCAGGCTGGGAAAAATCAGGCCCATTTCTCAGGATGAATATAAATGGATTTAGGTAAAAGATGTTGAGAAATTTGGGTGCCCTTTAATTTGTACCAGATGATCTTTATATCTCTGGGGCCTAGGAGCCGTTTAATAATTGTTTGTTGGACAATTTATTTCTGCTACTTTTTTACTCCATTCTGTGAAGATACTGTTTGTTATAACCTTAGTATTACATTGAATTCTACTGGATTCATTTCAGTTCTGGTCAGCCATTTCTTTTATTCACTTAAGAAAGGTTTACTGATGAATACCTACTATGCATCAACACTAGTTCATTTATAAGGCAGAGATATGATGGCTGTTCTTCGTGAGCCTTCTAAGAAAACATACATAGATGGACATATGATCTTTACATTCAACCGCTCACTTTTTGTATGTTGCCGTCTTTTTCTTTTATAATCCCAGACCATGAATAATCACTCATGTTCTGTGTGGTATATCTTTCTCTCCTGGCCAAGTGAAGGGAGATCCTATATGATGACTTCTCTATTACCTATGTATTTAACCCTTTGAGTGCCAACCAATATCCTAGGAACTATGCTAAAATTGCCAAGGCATTTTTGCTGATTTTACAGCAGTTTAGGAAAAAAATTATGAATTGCAAGTAAATGAAGTTACATATTCAAAAACTTAAGGAAACCTTTACTACATTTGTTTTCATCTTTGACATATAATGTTTGCCGATTGTATTATAAAATACTAGTAGAAAAAAATTTGAACAAAACATATAATGTTAAAATAGAGGGACACCCTTCTCCAATATCTTCCACAAAATCATCTTCACAGCAAGAATTGACATATTTAGCAATATCATCACTAATAAAAGCAGACTTAGAACTGGACGCCATTTTGAAGCTTTAGGGCTACAAAATCTGAGTAAACTTCATAAAATCGTAGTACCTGTAAAAAATTAGGCAGATAAATGCCAGTGGTCAATTTTAGAACTACAAACATTCGGCATCATAAGTAATCTGCACTTAGGTGCCATCTGTCAATAAAGAGTGAACTACTAGCATCTAATAGTGACACTGCAGGAGGAGCGCGATGGCACTTTTGGTGAAAGACAGGAGGTGCGCCATCACGCTCCCCGGCACTCTAGGGGTTAATAAATTCTTTGTGTGAAGGAAAGTGATCTGGTAGAGTCTTGAAATTTAGGGAAGGGTAGAATTCAGCCTGCAATCTTTTTTAGAACTTGTCCAAGGAGCACAGTTACTAAACTCTCAACAGGATTTCAGTTAAGGTTGTTTTACCTATAAAGGGAGCCACATTGGGTGCTGGATCCAGTTTAGTAAGATTTGTTTGTTTGTTTTTCTAGAAAGATTCCGCCTCTTAGAGTTGAGTGTAAGGAAAGACATAGTGAGGTTTGGAAAGAAATCAGGAAAGTGAATAAATTTCTGTATGGAATCACACTTCTTTGGATAGCCCATGGCCCCTAACAGCTTCCTTTCCCTGGCATTTATCCCCGGACGATATATTGACTAATTAGAACTGGAAAGACAGTAGAGGGCGGCTAATGCTTCAAATATCAATCTCTTACATACCTTGCACCATTTTTTAAAAATCAAAGAACTTGGGCTCCCTCAATTGAAAAACAAACACACAACTTGGGCTCCAGTAATACCGACCAGACCTGCCCAGGCCCCACCCCAGCAACTGGGGGCTGAACTTCTGAGGGCTCACTCACCTGCGGTCAACTTATGTGGGTGGACTCAGCTTTTTTGGTCATCCCTACCTACAACCTTCAGGTCTCCTTTCTGACCCTCTGTTCTTTCTGTCCCAAATATGCAAGGAGACACTGCCAGAGCCCATGTGTACTCAGGCACTAGGACCTGTCCCCACAGGTGGTATTTTCAGGGTCGCTCCCTGCTTCTTTGGCTAAAGGTAGGACAATTCAGTTACCCCAGAGATCATTCATACACATCCAGTCGTCCGTAGGGACACCCAGCCTGTCTCCTCTAAGAAGCTGTCCCCCAGTAAGCCCTTCTTCCACCTTCCCCACAGTCTCTTCACTTTCCTCTCATTGGCATCTGCATTTTTCTAGTTTTTGCCCTTTAAAAGGTCCTCGCAGTCAGATAGACTGTGGCCCTCTGCGGAGTGAAGTCCATCGGTGGGGGGGGCCTTGGCCGCTTCTGTCCTTCACAGCACTCTTTCTTCCTCCGTGGTGCCCCAGGTCCCGATTTGTTGTTTGGTTTTTGTTTTTACTTTGGAAGAAATGTTTTTAAACGTTGCAGGGGCAGCCCACAACCAGAATTTCCCTTTCCACTTTTCCCTTCTTTCTTTTTTTTTCTTTTCTTTTTTTTAAAAATATATTTTATTGAATTTATTACAGAGAGGAAGGGAGAGGGATAGAGAGTTAGAAACATCGATGAGGGAGAAACATCGATCAGCTGCCTCCTGCACACCCCCCACCGGGGATGTGCCTGCAACCAAGGTACATGCCCTTGACCGGAATCGAACCTGGGACCCTTCAGTCCGCAGGCCAACGCTCTATCCACTGTGCCAAACCGGTCAGGGCCACTTTTCCCTTCTTTCCTCCACTCAACCCGCATCAGGAATCTGGTCTTCCACAGAGTATGCGAAACTCACATTGTATTTCAGTCTTGTGATTTTCAGAGGTATAACTTCGGGAACTAGGAGACTAAGGTCCTGACAAAGTAGATGTGCTCTTAGAAAGTTCCATATTCCTCTGGACTCCCCCCCCCCCTCCTCCTCTGGCAGTGCTTTATCATAGCATTCGATCTCCAAAGCAGAGGTGGAACCTTTGAGAAGACAGTATCCCTTGTGCTGGGATGTGCAGGGCTCCTGTGGAGAAGCAAGCTGGCACTGACTCAAGCAGGGAGAGAGTGGCCTCGCCATGCAGCTCTTGCCAGGGAACCAGGAGGGAGGGGAGTGGCAGCCACCAGGCAGTGCCAGCGAAGACCAGTGTGCTGCAGCCTTTGGTGGGTGCACAATGTCTCCGATCTAGAAGATCGAGGACAAGACCCCTGCAGGAAAGAAGCTTCTTCTTGCCCAAACCATGCTGCTAGCTAGCCAGGAAAGTATGTGTCTGGGTGCTGGAACTAACGACCACATTCGCCTGTAGATTTATCTTCCAGAATTCCTCCGGGAGCTCCTCCAGACACACCCTGTTCTAGACATCTTGAAGAGGTTGTAAATTCTGCTGGCTGCGTCATTTAAATCGTGCTTGGTCATTCTCATAAAATCTGGAATATGTTTCTATACTGTGATCTTTACAGGTGTTTGATATAAAAATGGTTCTATTACAAATTAAAATTTCTCCTCTCAAGCATATGGCAGCACATAACAATACTGTAAGTTTGGAAATCTATGTAATGTCTGTGTTCACCCATGTTAGATATTAAAAGTAGAATTAATATTCTTATTGCCATTTTAAAAAAGGAAGATACTTATTTCCAAACAGTACATAACAGTTTCCTTAAACCCCTGGACATCACTGGGCTGAGTCCCAGTTCTAGGGGCATCTCCCTGTGAGTTGGGCTGAGAAAGACAAAACCTCCTCCTGTGCTCAATGTCGCTCTGTCCTGCACTGTCACCTCTGAGGGTGATGTCTCCACCAACCGTGTCCTGCTGGCACTGCTGCTGTGCCAACAGCCTCAAAAAGCTCTGCATCTCAACCGGTGCCACGCATTCTCCCTGGTGTCTGCACCTCACTGCCGCCAGGTTAGTGGATGGCTGCAGCAGCTCCAAGCAGGGGATTTCAGGCTTGTAGTCCCATCCTCCCATCTTCTGCCTCAGCTGCTTTCCTGTGATGCCATCACCCAGAAAACTCTCCCAAGAAGGAATTTAAAGTGTACCCCAGATGAAAAGCACTCAAGAAATCTTTTACCATCAGAAAATTTGTCCAGAAAGAGATTAAACTGAGACGCACCAGGAATATAATCGGTTTCTTCGGGCCATAGCCAATTTCCTTGCCTTTAATTTTTATGGATTACTTAGTATCTAAAAGCTTGTATCTGGAAGCAGGAATCTTTGCCATTTCCAGAGAAGGGGTGGTGGCATTTTGGATAGTACACTATTTTTTCTTTTGCTAATTTACAGTGCTCTCTTTTGCCCTGTTCCCATTAGGAGGTGAAAGCATGGAAATTAAAAAACAAATTACAGGAATGAGAAGATTACTGAATGACAGCACTGGGAGGATCTATCAGCGTGTTGGCAAGGAAGGAGAGAAGTTAAAAGAAGAACCCCAGGATTTGGACTCCGTCTGGCCTCAGCGTTTGAACTCCTCTGCTGAGGCCCCACAGAGCCTCCACCCTTCTTCTCGGGGTGCTTGGAGTGAGTTCCCAGCCCAGAGTCAGTTCTCAGGGCAGTCTGGCCCTCGCTCGAGAACTTTCCAGAGTCAGCCCCACACTGCTGGGAGCTCCAATGGTAAGTATTGCTGTTAGACATTCAGAATGTCCTTATGGGGGGTTATGTTGTTTTATTCCTAAATGTTCACTTAAGGTTTTCAATAGGTTCTTGGCAACTGCAACTTTTAAGCATAAGAAATGAAATCACTTTTACCATAGACTAATGTAAACAAGAGTTAAATTCCTACGCCCTATTTCTTATCACAAAAGCACCACCAAACTTGTAAACAAAGACCCTAATTTTAAACATTGAAGTAAATGTGAGCTATTCCATGCATTTAAGAAGATTATTAAAAACAAGTAAGAGGATTCTTTGCCAACCCCCTGACTACAGTTCAGGGTCACTGATGGCCAGAGCCCTTCCCAGCAGCTCAGGGCACAAAGCAAGGATTAAGGACACCATTAATCCTAGGGCCTCACACAGCCCACTCTCACTCAGACTAGGACAATGTAGACACGCCAGTGAACTTCAGGTACACATCTTTGACATGTGGGTGGAAACAAGTTCCTGGAGAAACCCACGCAGATACCAGGAGAATATGCCAACTCCACACAGATAGTGGCCCAGACCTGGAATCGATTTCTTTCTCATCAACATTACAAGAAAACTAGAGGCCCGGTGCACAAAATTCATGCACTCAGGGCCGGGGGGCGGGGGGGTCTATGCCGGCAGTCAGACATCCTTAGTGCTGCTGCAGAGGTGGGAGAGGCTCCCACCACCACTGCTGTGCTCGCCAGCCATGAGCCAGGCTTCTGGCTGACCGGCGCTCTCCCTATGGGAGTGCACTGACCACCAGGGGGTGGCTCCTGTGTTGAGCGTCTGCTCCCTGGTGGTCAGTGCGCATCATAGCGACCAGTCGTTACACTGTTTGGTCAGTTTGCATATTAGCCTTTTATTATATAGATGGTCTTTGGTTGATTAGCTCCCACTCACCCACCCACAATCAGGGGCGGGGAGGGACGCGGGATCTTGGCCAGCCAGGGAGGGACCACAGGAGGGCTCCAGGGCATGTCTGGCCCGTCTCGCTCAGTCCCAATCGGCTGGACCCCAGCAGCAAGCTAACCTATCAGTTGGAGCATCTGCCCCCTGGTGGTCAGTGCACCTCATAGTGACTGGTCGACCTGTCAACTGTCTGCCCCCTAGTGGTCAGTGCACATCATAGTGAGCAGTTGAGTGGCCTTAGCATATCATTAGCATATTACGCTTTGATTGGTTGAATGGATGACTGGACGACTGGACACTTTGTTATATAGCCTGCTGTACATTAAGCCCTCCCTAAATCAGCTGCCTTAGCTCAGTTATTTCAAAAGACAGGGAAGACATAGTGGAAAAGTTGCAGACCATAGAATACCAGAATTGAGAAGCAGGGAAGACTGGGGGTTCTATAGTAGAAGTGGTGATTTCTTAGAGATTTTAGCCCATCATTGTTGATGGATCAATATTGTCACAAAAGACTGAACATTAGGGCAGAAAGAGCCCCCTCTTGTCATTAAAAGAAGCTTCCTGGTCATATGGTGTATTATTCATATATCCTCTTGCTGACATTGTTGCTTTTCTTTATTATCAGAGGAATCATAGCTAAAGGGAGGACTGATAACATAGCACCCTAGTACCTTCATTTTAACTTCACATTCCAGCTACTGAACCAAATGATTCATAGTTCATAACTTGTTTCATTAGAGTTGAAATGTAGCCCTTTAAAGTAACATTTTCTTAATTTAAATATCTAATTGTTTAGAAAAAAAATCAATGGGAGTGTTTCAAAGCTTAAGGGAAAAATGGATGATTTTTTTCAGTCATGTTCATTTCTATCCATTGATATTGGATGTAACTTGTTCTATAAATTATGTATAGATGTGCTGTTCTCTAGTTCAGTTCACACAAAGAAAACAAGGAAACGTAATGCATTTTTCCTTCCCTTGAAAGTAAAGGATTTTTTTAATCTATTATCTTCAAGATTAAGAGAACTGTTTTGATTGTTGTTTTTTAAACACAATTTCCAGTAACCAGTTCAGATGCATGAAAAGCCATCCTGAGACACTGCTGATGAGATAGCAGGGGACCCCACGAGATGTACTGGTGTCTTCTGTTTCCCTCAATATTACATAAGTCAGTATCAGATTCACAGGCTGGCATGCTTCCAGGTTGGAGAGAGATGACTCTTGAAAGACTTTTCCATAAAAATAAAAAGGCAGTTCTCTTTCAAATTAAAAAATGATTTATAACACACTGAAAAGAGTTGGTTTGTCCTCTAAAAAGGATAAAGACAGTACTTAAAATAGTGACTAGGCATATTCTACAAGGCCCTCCTGATTCTTCAGCCATGGAAGAAACGAGAAGAGAAATAAGATGCC
The DNA here is from genome assembly GCF_000147115.1 of Myotis lucifugus. NCBI lineage: Eukaryota > Metazoa > Chordata > Mammalia > Chiroptera > Vespertilionidae > Myotis > Myotis lucifugus. The sequence continues at coordinate 469,371 of NW_005871070.1, read as the reverse complement.
CTCAGGTGTGAATAGAGTTAGTACATCTCACATCAGTACGTTTTGGGCTCACAGAGTTTGGTTTTCAGTACACAACCAGGAAGTGCATTTACTTTGGAAAATATTATGTTAAAAGCTACAAACAGAAATTCCCTCATATTCATTTGAAAATAGAGCTTTTATGTTTATTTTCATATTATTATATATAACTGTGACTGGTATGTCATTAAAATTATTTGCAATTTTAAGGTGTTATAACATCCCAGTTTGCTACAACTTTGAATGTAAATAATTGTGCTATTCCAAACATTAAGTTATCTTTAGGTATTTCATGGTTTTGCTGTAGTGAATTTTTCTTTTGTATCCACATGTAATAGGATTTAAATTACATACAATGTATAATAAAAGATATAACTGACCAAAACCTACCTTAGAACTTACCTCTTCCACCCATGAAAAAAAACGAAGTGATAGTAGTGTATTATACAGTCCATTTTATGGTAGTGGGTTGGATACTGATGCAGAGGGAACGCCACTGAAACAGTGATTTTCCAAATGTTCCATTTTATTCTAAGGAATAATAAAAATAATTTTTTTACTTCTAAGGGAAACAGAATAGGATTGAAATTTTAAGGAAAATGTATTAGATTTAAACAGTTAAAATAGTCTAAAATGAAGGAAATCTAAGGAATGGGAATGGAAAAAATATATAGGATCATTGCCTTTATTAAGGTGGAGAAAAGCCAGTACAAGTTCAAATGTCCTTCCATACTCTGCTCTCCCTCTCTTCCCCACCCCACCCACCACACTCAGAGAGTGCCTAAAAGTTTTAATGTGTTGACAGTTCTTAATTTTTGAAATAGCATGCTCAATACTAAGACTATTTTTTAATAGTTAGACACATTTAATTCTTAACCGGAACCTTTATAACACATGTAGCTACCAGGTTTTTTGTAAGGCGGTTCTCAGAGCTAGATTTTTGTGCAGAATAGCATGAGCATGTTTCTAGTGAAGTTTTAAGCTATTGTTATGAGATGAACTGGTGTGACTAGAGGGAGGCCTGCTGTGACAGCGCATTGTATGCGGACGTTCCTGCGGCTCCACCACCCGTGAAACAGCAGGAACCTTATAATACAGTGAAGCCTGGATAATTAGATAAAGTCAGACCCCCAAATTTAAGTTGTGAAAATTATTGGGTACGTTTTCCTTAGGCACAGTCTCATAATTGCACAGGCTTCAAAGTCCTGTCAAGATACCTTTTTCCCCTCTCTTTATAATTTTGGTATTGTTGGGAGTATGTCATTCTTTTCTTTCGTGCTTAGGAGAACTTCCAGTGGTAAATTCATCATTTGGATCAAACTGCTGTACTTGTAACTGCCAGTCAACATTGCAGGCCATTCTCCAAGAACTCAAGACCATGCGGAAATTAATGCAAATTCAAGCAGGTACAATGATTACACATCAGATCAAGTCCCCTGATTCTTAATGCATGTCTGACATCTTCAGTAGGGATATTTTTTATTGTGCTTTTATTGTTCAGTTCTTCCCTCTGCTGCCTTGCTATTATTTTTTTAGGTATCCATTTTCTCAGCTTTTCTTCCAACCTATTTTCCTTTTAGAACATCTAACAAAATTTGTATTGCTAATAATACTAATCCTTTACCTATGTACATGTGCTCTGTATACCTCACCCCCTGATCTCCTAGCACCTCACATGTTGGTTCATTATATTTTGAAACAATTATACATGAAGGTGGGCAGAGTTCTTCAGCTTATTGTCCGAATGTGGACAAAGAGGTTCCGATCAGGAAAGAAAATGAGCTGCCTTATCTGGCCCCTTGAGGTGCTCAGTTTGGTGGCTGCCTGCATCTTGGCCTCCACTCCTGCACGAGTCCCTTTGGGGCTTGGCATGACAGTGTGGAAGGCACACGGTCCGGTAGGTGTGGAGGAGGCCTTTGGGAAGCATGGGCCCTGCTGGCGGCTTTTCTCCCTGACATTCAGGACATAGGAGCTCAGGCACGGTTTGTCTTCTTCGTTTACATGACGCCTTTTTTGTCCTCACTCCTCTTAGGCTGAAGAATAGAAGAGCAGTGCATTTGCAGTTTGGGATGAGAGTTCAGTTTCTCCCCTTACTCCTGTGTGACTTCTCTGAGCCTCAGATTTCTCTCCTGTCTCTGGAGTACTAACCTCTCACTCGCAGGGTTGTTTTCAACAGAGAATGAGATCGTAAATGAATTCTGTAAGGCATGGCACGAGTGTAAACAATTTGTTAGTGTTGTAATAAAGACCACAGAGTATTTTATAGAAGTCTAGATCTTGATGATAGCGGCTCTGTTTTCTAATCTTCACAATTAGGGGAGAAACAGAACTTTTTTGTGACATGTACCGAAAATAATCGATCATTTTATTAAGCTTTTCCTCTTGTCAGGGAAAACAGCTCCTTGGCCTTGGCCTAAAGCAGGAAATAGTACAGTCATGTGTGACTAGCATTCCCCTCCTTTCATTGTAAAGGTATTCATGAAGGTCATGGTTCAGAAATTGTACGTGGTGCCTTTTAGTGAATTCTAGTAAAATTTTAATATTTAATGATGTGGTTTTGATATTAAAAAGCTTACTACTTAAGACATTTCAGTCACCCAAGATTGCATAAAAGTAACGTGAGCACCCTGCCTGGTGTGGCCCAGTGGTTGAGCATTGGCCCGTGCACCTAAGGGTTGTGGGTTTGATTCCTGGTCAAGGGGACGTACCTGGATTGCAGATTTGATCCCTGGCCCCGGTTAGGGCACATGTGGAGGCAGCCAGTGTGTCTCTTTGTCATTGATGTTTCTCGCTCTTCTCCCTCTCTCTTTTCCTCTCCCTCTCCCTCCCTTCCACTCTGTAAAAATCAATGCAAAGAATATCCTCAGGTGAGGATTAACAAAACAAATCAACAACAACAAAAAATGTATGCTGTGTGGCTAGAATTTATTGCCTTCAAGACAGGTATTTAGAAAGTTTTACCTTTGCTTTAAGGTAGTAGGATCAAGCAATAAGATCTGGATGCAAGAAACTTTGGCTATGTCTAGACTTGCAAAAGGAGAAGAAAACTGATAGTCCCTGTGTTGAAACCAAAAATATGTTCACCTTTAATTTAGAATAGTGAGTCTTGGAGAGGCGTGTGTTCTAGACTATCTTGATAATTGCTTTAATAGTCCACTTGACTTTGGGGAAAATTCAGAGAGAAGAGAGAAAAGTTCTCCACTCTGGCTTGCACATTAGAATTACTTGAGGAGCTTTAGAGAAATCTCAGTGCGTGGGAATTTTGATTCAATTATTCTGGGGTAAGGCTGAGGCACTGAGATTTTTTTCAAGCTCCAGGCCGAGAAACCATAAGCGCAATGAATTACTGCATGGGTGATTAAAAACTTTTCTGTTTATATGCAGTGTCCATAGTTTGTTTCCAACAGTTAAAAATTTCTTTATAGGCTGGAAATGAAAATATCAAATTTAAAGCGTAAATATTGTTTATTTGCAAGCTGATAGGAAATATTCCATATTTATTTGCATTTAAAGATCTTCAGTTTTCATTTGACATATTTATAGGTGTATTTCTACAAAAAGGCAGGCATATTCTATGGTCACATTTAGTAAGCCATATTAACACCTGCAAATTTCGTATTTTTCTTTTAAATTTTCCATGAGAGTATTTTTAAATGGTTAACAAACATTACTTCTCAAAGTGCACCGGTAAAAACTATAATTACCATCCTTGTTTCTTTAAGTATATTTTCAGTATTAGTACTTAGTTCTTGTTCAGTGCTTTTTGTCTTTGGAACGCAAACTATTTCTGGATTTTACTCATTTGCTTGACGCGTGTAGGACTCTGTTATTTCTATTTTTCAGCCACATAAAACTGAGGTGTGGAGAAGTGGCCAGGTCTGAGCCAGCAGTGTAGTGCTGTGGAGATAGTTGATGTCTGTGAGGAAGGGGTTACAGGACCTGACAAGTGACTAGCAGGCTTTGCCCACATGCTTACTGGTCATTCCAGACTATGCATTTGCTCAGACTTACCCAAGTGATCATCCTTGTCCAGTCTTTGTCCATTTTAGTGCTAGCAACTGATCAGTTTAACCCCAAATGACAATTGAATATTCCTGAGACTGCCTTCCCAGAAAATACGGATATTTACACCTCAGTTTAAGTTCTGGAGTTCTCATTTTCATAACAATGCCGTATGATTTGTAAAATCCTGCTCAAATGTTTCCTCATAGCTCATCATTGAACCCGGCAGTAGCAGTACGATCCGATTATTCACCAGCATCTTCAGCAGAGTTCTCTCTGGGGTGTTTTTCTGCCTGTAGAACTTTAAGGTGCTCCAGAGCCTTTATTTGGTAAATCCAGGTCCCGCGTGCTTTATGTGGTGTGCTTCATCCTTGAGTGAGCCCATTGCAGGCTCAGCCAGTGGAGCATGCAGATAGACAGGTGAGACATTTTCCTAAGTTGGACACAAGTACCTGTACCATATTTTTGTTTATTGTTCACAGTTGGAACCCCAAACAGACAACAACCCCCAATTTCCCTTATGTGCTCCCAGCGAACTGCTGTCTCACGCAAGAGAAATAAAAAGAAAAAAGTGCCCCCAAAGACTGTTGAACCTCTTACTGTGAAGCAGAAGCCCACTGTGTTAGAGACTAAGAAGACAGGTGTGGCCTCAGAGCAGTCGGCCCTCCAGGCAGCTGAGCGCACTTCCACGGGGGAGAACCACGTCCTAGGATTTGGCATTGTTCTGGAATCACCTTCCTCCGATGTAAGTTGATGTTTTCTGGCTGCTGACACTAATGTGATATAACTGTTAGGAATTTTCTCAAATACTACACTTTCCCCTTAACTCATGCTGCCCAGGCAAAGTGGAAAATCTTGCAGAATACACGTGGGAAAGAGGAAAGGAAGATGATGAATAATTTCCTTGCCTAGAATTTTCTCTTCGGAAAATCTTATGCCTTATTTATTTAAACATGTTTTCATTCTTTATCTCTGAAAGAAGGGTGAGGGAGTAATCTACTCACTAATTTCTTTAACATTTTTAATTTTGAAGTGGCCATTTTCAATTTCCTCAGTGTAGAGCTAAAAGAACATAATTAAATCCTTTGCAGATGGGCATAAATGAACCAAACCTTACAGATAAGGTCACACCTTTCTAGAAACACAAACTAACAATAAAAAAGGAGCAGTAGTGCTAATTCTATTTTATAGATGCAAGCTACACTGCTAATTAGGCTGCAGTGCCATGCCATTTACTCTATGTAATGATAGGTTAATGCTCTGCAAAGGTTTTCTATTTTAATAACATAGTCAGCATATTGTTGCAAGTCCAAAATGTTGGATGACATCTGAGATATCTGACTTGCCATTTTATATTCAGTGACCATAAACTAATTTTGTTAATAGTGTGCTAAATGTGCAATTGCATACTCTCTTCATAATATCTAAGAACATTGGTGTTTCCAACCCCAACTTGTTGGGAGAGTTCTTAAACAAGAGTGAGTGATCTATTATTATCAGATTGCATAGGATGAGTATCCTGCTGAGAACTCCCACAGGCCTATATGGGATTGGAATTTGGTCCTACCTTTTAAGTAAGAAGTAAATTGCTGTTTTTAAAAAGTGTTCTCTTTCACATTGCACAGGAAGACAGTTTGCTAGCATGTATCCATGTTGGGTCTTAATAAAGGGGGGCAACAAAAATCATCTTGCGACTTTTTTAGAGTAGAAAATCATTCAAACTTTTATTCAGTCCTTGGTGTCAAAAGTTTTTTGTTTTAGTTTTTTATTTATGAACACATGCTATAATTGTTAAGAAGTTTTTCTAGACTAAAACTTAATGTTAAAATGTCATTAATGATGATAATGTTTTACTCTGGACCAGTCAGCTCCTTTGATTAGAGCATATTGTTTTGAAACTAAAGCTCTGGTCAAAATCCACGTGGATCACATATTTGGAAACAGAGGTACATTATTCCATAACACAAAACATATTCAATCATAAGAAGTTTTCTTAATACCTTTATTTGTTAGCATTCTTTTCTGATAGGCTTTGATATATCAAGAGCAATCATTTAACTTGTATAAATCATCCCCTAATGCTAATAACTGAACCTTCCTTTTTAATTTTTATGCTCCAAATATACTTCAGAGATAAATTGAGGACTAGCTGATAAAGGCCTTATGTACATTAGTGAAATCGAGTTTTTATCTTTATCAGTATTATAATTTTATTTACATCCCAAATAAATATAATTTGCTTTTTATTTATAAATTTTTTTGCTAACAAGAGAAATTAAATTGAATAATGCACATTTAGAATTGTCCATGAAAACTTAGGTGTTTATTACCTTGATGAAAGAATAACATACTTGTAAAGAAAAGCAAAATTACTTATATATACACTAGAGGCCCAGTGCACGAATTTGTGCACGGGTGGGGTCCCTCAGGGTGGCCTGTGGGGATCGGGCCAAAACCCACAGTCCAACGCCGCCTACAGCTCCTACCTGCCGCTCCCGCTCATCCCGGCCCTACTGCACCTGCCGCAAGCTCGCGCCCAATCAGTCCCGATCAGGAGAGGTTCTCACCGCCGCAGCAGCGCTCACCAGCCATGAGCCCTGCGTCTTGCACTCTCCCGAGGGGAGTGGCTCTCCGACTTCCCCTGAGGGGTCCCGGATTGCGAGAGGGTGCAGGCCAGGCCAAGGGACCCCACCAGTGCACAATCGGGGCCAGGGGAGGATGCGGGAGGTTGGCCAGCTGGGGAGGGACCTTGGGAGGGCTTCAGGGCATGTCCAACCCATCTTGCTCAGACCCAATCAGCTGGATTCCAGCAGCAAGCTAACCTACCGGTCGGAGTGCCTGCCCCCTGGTGGTCAGTGCACATTATAGCGACTGGTCGACTCTCTGCCCATCTAGTGGTCAGTGCACGTCATAGCAAGTGGTTGAGCAGCCTTAGCATATCATTAGCATATTACACTTTGATTGGTTGAACAGTCGAGAGGTCACCGGACAACCAGACACTTAGCATATTAGGCTTTTATTATATAGGATATACATTTAAAAGCATTTTAAAAAACTGATCTTAGTGTTTCACCGAAGCCAAAAACAAAGTTTTGGCTTTGTACAGTCATGTGTGACTAGCATTCCCCTCCTTTAGGACTTGGCTTTAATTTAGAACCCTCCCCTCAATTTAACTCCCATTTTCTCTTCTTTTCTAAATACCGCCCTCTCTCCCTTGGCCCCAACCCCCAAAGGCCCCAGTATAATTTCAACAGTCCTTCCTTCTAGAACTTTGTATACTGGTTTGTAATATTTGTTTCCTATCCCTTGCTAAATAATTTCTCACATTTCTTCCTTACTCTGAGGCATGATTATTGATATATAAATATAATATCCTATATATATTTTATATATATACTTTAGAGTCCCAGTGCACAACATTTGTGCATTGGGGGGGGTCATATATCTTCTAATTAATTTCAGGATTTAGCATCTGAACCCTTCTGCAAGTTCAGGTCAATTTTGTTTTCTTGCGCTCTCTCTCAATTCTTGTTAGAAAAGCAAAGCAGCTAGTAAATGTTCACTCCAGATACTCATTGCCAAGTCCCAATGACAGTAAGCACATCTAGCCTCACAAATAGACCTTTCTCATGTCATTCCTTTATATAAAAGGGTGACTTTTAGTAATATCATCATAAATGATAGCCTTATATTAATTAAATAAAAAAGAAACCAATGAAACTTTGACAATACTGAAAACACACATTCTCCTTTACAAGTCTCTAATGTTGGGCGTTTTCATATGGACCTTCCAGTCTCAAGATACAATGATCACAATGAAGGATTGTTAGAAATGAAACAATGAAACACTCCAAGTTTATTTACTTTATGTAAGTTAAGTCTTGAGTAGATTTGGGAACCTTTTTGGACAACTTATTTTGTCTAACACTGAAAAAAAGAAA
>NW_005871070.1:456937-461310 GCF_000147115.1 Myotis lucifugus | reverse complement strand
AGGCGGGAGGGGCTCCCGCCACCACCAGTGCACTCGCCAGCTGTGAGCCCAGCTTCTGGCTGAGCGGCGCTCCCCCTGTGGGAGCACACTGACCACCAGGGGGCAGCTCCTGCATTAAGCGTCTGCCCCCCGGTGGTCAGTGCATGTCATAGTGACCGGTCATTCCGCCATTTGGTCAATTTGCATATTAGCTTTTTATTATATAGTATGGATATTACATTATCCAGCTGATAAGCCATTGTTCAACAGAAATGCACTGCACCTGTGCAATGAGTCCCATTGGTGGATAAAGAAATTCTGTCCATAGGTAGCACTCAATGGCATTCATGGGGCTGGGCTGTACTTCGAAGTCCCTGGTGGAGGAGATGGACTCCCTTTGGTATTGGGACCATCAATGCTAAGGCATCCAAACTTAGTGCCTTTTAGTCTTATTATTTCTTAGCCATGAACCTTTTAAAATTTGGTGGAAGTCCAGAGGAAAAAACAAAATATAATAATCTTAAAGGAATCTTTCAATAAAACAGATTGGAGAAAATATAATTAGATATATATATAAGTGGGTGGGAAGTGTGTATTTGAAGATGGACTCTGAAAAATACCCAGCATTGGGAGAAGTCGATCCAAAGTTGTAGGATTGGGCAAGTGGTAGCAGATAATGATATAAAAGTAGGGCAGGGCCAGATAGTGAAGGACATATAATGTCTTGCCAATGCCCTTGGTCTTAATCTTATGGGCACTAGAGAACTATTGCAAGTTTCAAGTAGAGAAATAATCATACCTGTGTTTTAGAATGGAAAGTGGAACAATGTTGTGGATGGAGAGAAGATACTAGACACAAAGAGACCAGAGGCGGATAATTACAGTCAGCCAGGCAAGATTGGGAGGGTCAGTACACAAGCAGTGAGCCTTAAGAGAAAACATGAGAGACATTTAGGAGGTACCCAACTTGGTAACTCAGTAGGAAGTAACCTCCAATTTCTATCTTGGAAAACTGGGTTGCTGACTAGATGGTCCTGACTTCTTTAACTGAGATAGGAAAAGAAAGCAGAAGCAGCCTTCAACTCTGGATGGGAAGTAAAAGTTTGGAGCACAGGAGAAAAATTAGAGTTAGAAGCAATGAAATATGACACATAAAACCTATGCTTTATTACCTTTTTAAGTGTAAAAATACTGTACATTTTTAAAAATTCACAATGCATTAAGTTATCTTTTTTATGCTGTGACTTTTAGAGTCACCAAAATACAAATTTGTATCTCTATGCACAAACACAAACCTAAGCACACATGTGGGGCCATAGATGGTTGCAGGTAGAACACTGATAATGATTATCTGTGTTCAAAGGTAGAAAAAACAGTGAGCTCTAATCAGCCAACTGCAGTGTCAGTGCCTCAGTCTTGGGAACACTAAATGATACAGATATGTGGGAAAATCCTATTGCTGTGCCTTGCATATAAAAGGTACTTAGTAAATGTTACTTAGTTTACAGGTGATGAAACATATGCATTTGCATTAAGCATAATATCCTATCTAATAAAGAGTGGATATGCTAATTGACCCTCACACCATCACAAAGATGGCGGCGCCCACAGCCAATAAGGAGGGAATATGCTAATTGACTCCACACCCTCAAAGATGGCGGTGCCCACAGCCAATAAGGAGGGAATATGCTAATTGACTGCCACGCCCTCGAAGACGGCAGCGCCCACAGCCACAAGATGGTGGTGCCCCGTTCCCTCAGCCCCGCCAGGGCAGCAGGCATGCAGCAAGGCTGGGCCCCCACTTGCCCAGGGCCAGCCCGAGGTGCAGGCAAGCCTCAGATGTCGGCTGCCCAGCCACCCAGGGCCGCCTGAGGCTCAGGTAACCAGGGCTGGCCGAGGCTTGTGCTGCCAGCAGTGGCAGCAGCAGAGGTGTGATGGGGCGTCGCCTTCCCCTGATCTCTGGGTTGCCTCCTGCCCGAGGGCTCCCGAACTGTGAGAGGGGGTAGGCCAGACTGAGGGACCCCCCCCATCCAGTGCATAAATTTTCATGCACCAGGCCTCTAGTATAAAATAAACATGAAACTTTGGATTTAGGACTTGGCTTTAATTTAGAACCCTCCCCTCAATTTAACTCCCATTTTCTCTTCTTTCCTTGTTACCGCCCTCTCTCCCTACCCCCAACCCCCAAAGGCCCCAGTATAATTTCAACAGTCCTTCCTTCTAGAACTTTGTATACTGGTTTGTAATATTTGTTTACTATCCTTTGCTAAATAATTTCTCACATTTCTTCCTTACTCTGAGGCATGATTATTATAGATAAGGACACCGTGTCAAAAAGGACTTGAAGCACAAGTTCACACACCCAGAAGGGTGGAGCTGGTTCTCAATCCCAGGTCTGCAGTGAGCTCTTATCTTGGTGAGACTCAGGCACCTGTCCTAGCATATTTCTTGTACATGCCCAACACTTGGTAGCTGTTCACAGGATGATTGCTACACAAAGGGGAACTGGAATGTTAGACTACAACTGTGTATTCTCTTTACTTAGGAGTTTCTTGGTAAGAGAACTTAATGGTTAAGGGTACAGGCTCTGAGATCAGGCTACCTGGGCTAGAAGCTTAGCTGTGTGACCCTGAGCAAGCACACCTACCCTCGCCTTCCTCGCCTTCACTCCATAAAATGGGGGTAGTGATAGTGCTGACCTCTTAGAGTTGGCCTGTTGGGAGAGTTAAATGAAGTAATCTACGTAAAATTCTTTGAATAGTACCTGGTAAATTTCAAGCACCCAGTAAATACTGATTCTTTTTAAACTTTAGCAGTCCTAACTAAGTATCTTTAGAGGGATGAATATAAATATTTGTTAAGTAAATTTATGTTTACATATAAATGAACAAATATACATGAACAAATAGTGTTTTTTTTAAATGAGTGGCCAGAAATGTTTCTCTTTGGGGGCAGGATTATGTAACCCATATTAATTAGCACATTAAACAAAATTGAAACCTATATTACACCAACACAAAAGCAGAAACCCCAAACCAAATTTTGAATTTAAGTACAATATTATTTTTTGACACATGTACAACCCAATAATCTAGTGGTATTCAGACAAGACAGTTGTGACTTTTTTACAGTTCCTGTTTTTTCCTACTTAGTTGGATATATTGGTTTGTGATTTTTTAGGGCAGATGTGCATGGCTCAGGTTTGTTTCATTGTTGTTGCTTCTTGTTTGGCTAGTTTTTTGGCTTCGGTGAAACACTAAGATCCATTTTTTTAAAATGCTTTTAAATGTTTTTTAAAAACATTTTTCTATTTTTGTAATAACTATGAATATTTTCCAGCAAATCCTAAATTACACAAGAGGGTGCAGGCTGGGCTGAGGGCCCCCCCTGCCCTGCATGAATTTCGTGCACTGGGCCACTAATTATTAAATAATTTAAAATTCAGTGGTGCTTTCAACAGAAGTGGCTTCTGAATTCAGAATGTGTTTTCTTAATTTCTTTTTAGCACAATAAATAAAGCAATTCACTGGGAGCTAGTAAAGCAAATCAACCAGGCAAGCTGTTTTTAATTTATTCATTGACACATTGAATTAAGGCAGTATATGCTTGTTAGTATAAGTTCCATCCTAGACTGCCTAGGTTCAAATCCTTACCTCATTACATATTAGTTGAGTAATTTTTATAAGTAACCTGATGTCTCTAAACTTCAGTTTTTGCATCTGAAAGTTGGGGATAATAATAGTAGCCACTTCATAGGCTGAGAGTTAAGTTAGAAAACACATGGAATGTGTGTTACTAGGGCCTGGAATATAGTAAGTAGCAAATAGTAAGCCAGTCTGAAACGGGCTACCTGTTTTTTACATAGAGACACAAACTATTGTGTCTAATTTATTAATTTACAATTGAAAATCTGGGGCCGGTGCCCACTCTGAATATTCATACACTTCTTTTTACTCTTTTAACCTATGATCACATATTGCTTTTTACGATTTGGTATTGATAATCCTATATAATAAAGAGGTAATATGCAAATTAACCCTCATGCCCTCACAAGATGGCTGCCTACTACCAGGCTGGCAGGGGGTTAGTGAGGGACAACCAAACAACTGAACAAGCAGGCTGCTTGGGGCGACCAGGCCTGCAGGGGCATTAGTGAGGGACGACCAAATGACTGAACAAGCAGGCTGCGTGGGGTGTCCAGGCCTGCAGGGGGGTTAGTTAGGGATGACCAAACAACTGAACAAACAGGCTGTGTGGGGCGACCAGGCTGGCAGGGGGTTTAGTGAGGGACGACCAAATGACTGAACAGCAGGCTGCGTGGGGCGACCAAGCCAGCAGTGGGGAGGGGGGGTGTAAGGGGTGACCAGGCCGGCAGGAGAGGCAGTTGGGGGTGA
>NW_005871070.1:434646-456837 GCF_000147115.1 Myotis lucifugus | reverse complement strand
CAGGCTGGCGGGGGGTCCAGTTAAGGGCAACTCATGGCCGGCAGAGGGGGGCAGTTGGGGGCAACCAGGTCGGCGGGGGGCGGGGGGGCAGTAGGGGTGACCAGGCTGGCGGGGGGGCAGGTTGTAGTTGGGGACAATTAGGTGGCGGGGGGGGGCAGTGAAGGGTGACCAGGCCAGTGGGGGGTGGGCAGTTAGGAGCGACCAGGCTAGCAGGGAGGGGGCAGTTGGTGGCAACCTGGCTGGCAGCGGGGGGAAGTTAGGGGCAGCCAGGCTGGCAGGGGGGTCAGTTAGGGGTGATCAGGCCAGCACACAGAAACAGTTAGGGGCGACCAGGCAGGCAGGCAGGTGAGCGATTAGGAGCCAGCGGTCCAGGATTGTGAGAGGGATGTCCTGGATTGGAGAGGGTGCAGGCTGGGCTGAGGGGGAGCCCCCCCCCCCCCCGCACAAATTTCATGCACCAGGCCTCTAGTACCTTATATAAAAAGCCTGTATCAGAAATGTTCTCTCTGTGATTAAATTGTATCAATTCCTTCCAATTGTTTTACATATTTTTCTTTAGATTATACAGGGAAGTCACATGATATTCTCATAGGGACTTAAAGGGAAAAATTTTTATTTACCTGCCTAGAGGCTCTCTTATCCCAGTAGGGTTGGACCCAAACTACAGTTGCCCACCCCCCACACAAGTAAAAATTCACATGTGAGTCTTGACTTTCCCAGAATGTAACTACACAGTTGTTTCTCAGTACCTGAGGGGGACTGGTTCCAGGACCCCCTGTGGATACCAAAACCCACAGGTGCTCAAGTCCCCTATGTAAAATGGCAGAGAACAATACATGCGGTAAGCTCTTCACATCCTAGGACTCCCACTATAGATCAAAAACAGTACATGGATTTATGAAAAAATCCATGTGTAATTTGGCCCGCACAGTTTCAAACCCATGATATTCAAGGGTCAGCTTACTTCAGTGATGGCGAACCTATGTCACCTCTGACACGCAAACTCTCATTTTTTTGGTTGATTTTTCTTTTTAAATGGCATTTAAATATATAAAATAAATATCAAAAATATAAATCTTTGTTTTACTATGGTTGCAAATATCAAAAAATTTCTATATGTGACATGTCACCAGAGTTAAGTTAGGGTTTTTCAAAATGCTGACACGCCGAGCTCAAAAGGTTCGCCATCACTGGCTTACTTCTAAGCAGAGGGAGACCACAACTGAAATGGAAAGAGAAACAAGATAGCTAATGTTCACAAACCTGGGTCCAGGAACATTTTCAAGAGTCCTTATGACTACATGCAGTTTTTGCCTCCAGAACTTCACTCAGTGTAAGATGTAATGCCACTAGATAAGGAAAATTCAACATGTGATACATTGTTGTGCTGAGTGGCTGAGGTACATGGGATGCATGAAAATCCAAATTTAGAGTGGGAATTCAGACTCTTAGCTCTTAAAATAATGACTATAAGTGTCATAAATGATGCCCCACACTTTGGATGTCACCATTCAAAGATCTTAAGTATTCAATAGAATTTATTGAAACATATTACTTCAGTAATCAGTAGAGTCTGAAAATTGGTATGCTAACTATCTGTCTTCATGGGAGTATCAAATAGTGATTCTGTCCAAAGAAGTCTAGTTTTTAAAAGGATATTCATTTGGAATGCTGGTTTCTGTCATAGCCATGATTAGTAAGCAGAGAGATCTCATTTAAACTAGAGACAGTAAACAAAAAAGAGATTCAAAGATACAATTAAAGAGTTTAGCCTGTTTTTAAATATATATACAAAGATGTGGGTCATTAGATGGTAGTAATCCACTGTGTGGTTATATTTATAAAATGGAGAAAATAAAAAAGGTTTCATGTGAAAATTTGAGATGATCTTTTCTTCGTTATCTCAGAAAGTGAAGCTATTTTTAAGAAATTGGTTTGCATTGTGTTGCATTGTAGATATAATGTTAGTGCTCATTCACCACCAGCTAAGAAATCTGCATAAGAGAAAGGACCTGAAGATCAAGAAGGGGGCAGAGATTTGTCACCTCTGCTCTGGCTGCTGCCCCAACTAATAAAACTGACTCCCTTACACACGGTGCATAACTGGGCGAGTTCGTGTTCCTTGATCTGGAAAGAATGCTGGGAAAAAAAAAAACATTTTTCTGGCAATAGAAAGTGGAACAGGAAGCTTTGACAACTTCTGTTTTGGGATAGTGTCTCAGAAATCAAAATACTATTATGATCTCACAGGGAGTCTCTTGGCTCCATAGAAACTTCCAGATATTTAGAGTTAGGACTCACAGCAGATGGCAGAATCAGCAACCGCATCTCTGCCTCCTAAATCCTATATCCAGGGCCTGATGAAATGCTATCCTGTCCCTCCTGTACCCCTTCACTCCTCACCAGTCAAATGCTGCCTAATGCTCTGTACCTCTCTCGTACGTAGCGCTTACCACTTTCTACTTTGCATGGTAGGTATTTGTGTGTGTGTCTCATCTGCTGAGTCCGACCTTAAACTCCTTACACACAGAGGGTGCTCAATAAATAGATACTGATTCAGGCAGGTCTGTGTTCTCTGGGTTCTCTGCTCTGAGTTAGCGCAGGTACTTTTAGGAAAAGACTGGAATACTGGACCATGACTCAAACTTTCAAACCCACTTCTTCATTTATACAGGGATAAAAAATTGCTAAATACCAGTCACATTGAATGAATTTCTACATAGCTTTTTGTGTGTTCTGACAAATATCTATCAGGCACTAACTGGGGGGTTGGCACTCTGAATACGAAAGAGTGCACAGTCTGATGAGAAACACAAACTCCCAATGAGATGAATGCAGTGTGGGAAGGGCCATAAACGGAGCTCATGGGAAACAGTGTAAATGCGCGAAGAAGGGAGGGGTAGTTCTGCCTGGCGGCTAGGAAACCAGGTCCTACAAGATGAGTCACGGAGGAGGTTCTGGGAGTCCCAGAGGTCAGGTGGCTGAGTGTTCAAGCCTGTGATGGTTTCAGAGTTATGGGGATGAGACAAGTCGGCATCTTTCCATTCCCTCTCGCAAATTTAAGAGCGTCTGTTTCTCCCTAGACCCTCAAATAGTTGGGAGTAGTTATTTCTACAAAGTAGACAGGGATTCTTTTGTTTTCTTTTTTTCATGGCTTTCAAATGATACAGAAGCACTTAGCAAAAATCTGCAATCAGTTCATTTAGAATTTAAGGTCTAAATGCAGCCATAGAATGTGCAAAATAAAATTCTGCTTATGAACAAAACTTCTTCTGAGATTATGGTGATAAAATTCTCTCTACCCTAATATCTCTACATTGAATCATTTGACAAATATGCTCCGGGTGCCTGGGGTGTGCCAGCTTCTGCTCTAGGGGTCGGGTCCAGCCCCAGCTCCCATCTGCCTCCTCTGCCGACCTTTACCAGAAGCAAGATGCAAAAGTCGGGAAACAGTCTGACAGCACTGTTTTCATAGTGATGTTTCCCAAGCATTCAGAGACCAATCGTTGAATGGCAGAGTGAAGCTGAGAAATGAGATGTCTTTCTGGACGACCCAGTCGGGAACTCCATTCGGGAGGGGCAGGGCCCAAACTCCTTCCCGCGCCATCTGAATAATGTAAGCCCTTCTCTGCTCCCTCTGTACTCTGACCATCATGTGCTAGGCCTTTTGAAAAGCAATAGGACAAACAAAAATAATAATTCCTATTTTTCTCTCCAGGAGAAAAACTAATCCCAAATCCTCGTGTTTCTAGTATGATTTAGAAAAATCTATAGTAGTGCCAGGTTTGCAAAGTAATAAATATGATAACTGAGAATAAGCTTTTCTAATACATCTTAAGTGTGATTTCCTTCTGACCTTTTTTTAAATGAAAGCTTACCAGTTGCATTTCTTCATATTAAAGTTACTATTTTAAAGTCATGTTATGACCAACAGATTATGACTGAGTTTTTATCTATTAGACAAGAATTTATTGAGTGCTTACTATGTGCCAAGCCCTACAGATACAAAGTCGGAGTTCCAGGCACCAGAAGGACCACAGTCTAGTAAATAATTTTAATACAGTAATAAATACAATTATATAAGCATGTCAGATCATTAGCGGTGACAAAGAACACACAGCCACCTCCTTGGGCAGGAAGGAGTTAGGAAAGGTTTTGAAAAGGAAATGATGTGAACCGGGTGTGGAAAGATGAAAGGCAAGTTGTGAACATTCATGTCGTGGTGGCAGAGAATGTGTTATTAGTGTCTGAGCATATTCAGTAGAGTCTACGTTGAAAGGCACCTTACAGATCTTCCAGTCCAGTGCCCCAGTCACGAAATCCCTGACAGGGAAGCAATGTGACTGATGCATTCATTTTCCATTGGTGCTCTGGGTATAGCTTCACGTTCCTTCCAAAACTAGGGGTCGGGTAGATTTAAACTGCCTGGGGCACCTGTCTATCATTTACATTTATTTCATATATTTGTTTACATGAGTTTTCATTGGAGAGAAATAACACTGTTCTGTAGCTAAAAACTACTGGCCTAGTACAAAGAGGATGGGACATGTGGGAGAGTCTCTTATTTGTGTCCTTAAGCAAATGAAATTAAATTGTTTCATGGAGGAGAAAGTGATCTGTCAACTGTAAGGCACTGAGTATATTTAAATTATTTTTAAGTCATTTGGGCCTGAGTTCCTTCATTTAAAAAATGAGGTTGTTTCACCCGGAAGTCTCAAGTCCCCTGTAGTTCTAGAATTATATGATTTGTGATTACCCAGCTTTCCCTTGGCTAAATCTAAAGACAAGAATGCTTTTTCAGTGTACTCCTTCCATTGCTTTTGACAAGACTTAACATTGAAATTAAAGCATCTTGTTTTGTGAATTATAACTAGGAATTGGTTTTGTAAATTGCAAATAAACACAAAGCTGAGATGAGACTGTGTGGTTCATAGGCTGTGGATATTGTAATGGCTAGTAATGTTTTTTTGTTGCACATATGCCCAAAGTCAAATGCTTCAAATCTTGCTTTTAATAAAATATTTATGTTCTTTTGGTAGCCAGAAGTGCAACTTGCTGAAGGCTTTGATGTGTTTATGCCTAAATCTCAGCTGGACTCTATATTGTCAAACTACACTCGCTCAGGAAGCCTTCTGTTTAGAAAACTGGTGTGTGCGTTTTTTGATGACAAGACTTTGGCTAACTCCTTACCCAATGGGAAGAGGAAAAGAGGACTCAATGACAACCGGAAAGGACTAGACCAAAATATTGTGGGTGCAATAAAAGGTTGGTCTGCATCATTTCATTTTATGGGTTCTTTGTTGAGCTTTGTTTCATTCCATAAAGATGCAGCTGAAATTATAGTAGACTTAAGTGGAGGCTCATTTAATAGGCCGTTGGCAATTTACCCACTGGCATGGTTTTTGAGTGTGAGCTCTGTAACTCACCACTCTAAATACCACTAGAATTTGGTAATGTTCTAGTGATGTTCATCTGTTAAAATAACAATTTAAGAACTAGTGTAATCTGCTGCAGAACTAAAAAGAAGTTGATTCTTAATCGATTTTTAAAATGAAGATATTTTTCCTCTCAGTAATTTCTAACTAAGAACTTCATCAAATTTCAGCTTAAGTTTTTAATTGTAAATAAGAATAAAGCTATGATGTTTTTTTGAAAATAAAGTAAAACAGTTGTCTCCAAAGGTCAGAAGTTGCTTTTAGAAGGTCATTGCTTCCAAAGACATTTTAAATGTAAATGAACCCACTGTGAAACCAAACCCTGTGCATCTCTACATACTCCTGGTCTCCTCTGCTCTCCTGGCTTTGTGACATGGAGCCATGCCAGGTACATGCAAAGAAGACCATGGGTGTCTTCCCGTCAGCCCCTGTGAACATGTGTCTGAATTCCACCGCATTACAATAGCCATGCAGGTGCCTGTATGAGTCGATACTCATTTATATCCAGATCCATATCCTAGACCTATTTCTTAATTTTAAAATGTTCTTGCTTAGGGCTCTGATAAATGTTATTTTAGGTAATAGAAGTACATAAGTGTTATTTTTTAAAGGAATGTAAATGAATTCTCAACTATAAACACAACTACAATGAAAATGAAATTGTGCATCAGGCCTTAATGATTACTAGAATCACTGTAAGAACTTACTTACAGTTCCTGTAGGAACTGTATCAGTTCCTACATTTTTGGCTTGTGGACTGGGACTGGATGCAGAGGCCCTTTCCTCCCCACCCCTGGACCCGTTATTCTGCAAAATGAGCAAATTAATTTAATAGTACTTAAGGATACTTGGAAACCTACAATGAACTTCACAAAGTAATATGATTTTTAAATGGAGTCAGCAAGTTCCAGACACCTTTTGTTCATGGCCAGAAGGACAAAAGCTTTCATTAACAGAAAATTTTTCATTCTCCAACAGAATTTTTTTCACTTAAAAGTGATAGTTGAGTTGTACTAAGTAAGAAAAACCACAGAGATATCACAATCGGTGTCATTTCTGAAAAGAGGGATTCGGCCTGAAGTGACACTAAAAAGATTGCAGGCTTTGGGAATGGTCAGTGGTGACCAGGACTTGAGGAGGTGAAGATTTAATGTGGCTGCGGGAGACGGGAAGGTCAAGGCTGGTGCTGCTTTTCATTGCTGAAGCTTTGAAACACACTGAAACGGAGCCAGGATTTGTGTTAATTTTCTTTTTTGGGGGGACAGTATATTAAGATTATGAAAGTGTTTGGAAATTGGGGAAACATAAATGACCATGTTCCAATTTAACAATAGAAGAGTTACCCTAATAATAGATGGTGATGAAATTTATCATTACAAGTAGACTAGAATGGGTTTATACTACTGTTTTCAAGCTAACTGGACATCACACAGTAGTTTAAAATATGTATTATAAACAGAAATAGAGAAGATGCCTTAATTTTCTTCACAGCCCTACTCTTTAGCTAGAAATAAATATGGCAATGAGGTTTCTGCTCCTTTTGCATAATAAAAGTTATTCAAATCAAAGAACTTAAAGTTTCTATACACTTCTTATATTACTGAATTAAATCTGCATTAAAATTCTTTTAGAACAACAAAATAACTATGAAATAGGTAGAAATCTACCCATAAACTACCAACAACCTAAGTCAACAAATATTGTATATTCACTTGTTTCCTTGCAGTGTTTATTCAGAAACATTTTTCTTTTGTTTTTTCCTGATTACAAAAATAATACATGCTTGTAAAAATTCCAAACCATAAAAAAGGTATGGAAAGCTGAAAGGCCTCCATAATTTCACCCTGCAGAGGTTACTGTGTACTTTCCTACAATCTTTATTTAAAGTATGAATGCACTGTAGTTTATCTTTCTTATAAGAACATTCTCTTTGTACTTACTGGTCAGCATTCTCACCTGATTGATTCTGATCATTTCCTGTAAGTATCTTGAGGACAAGCTTTGTCTTAAATATTTTTTATTACTTGTAGCACTTTACTGAGCTTTGTACAGAGTAGGGTTTCTGAAAATACACATTGGGTGAGTGGATAGAAAGGATTTTATTTTTCATCTTGACTTTAGCCTAAATTTATTGACCTATTGGGTCTAGCACTCAACATGTATCTTTATGTCTTCTCACAACTCATTTGTAATGATCAACATTAAAACATTGTTATAAATTTCTACCAGTTAATAAATTGTCATGAAAGAAAAAAAAATAGAAACCAAAATTAAATATATATTTTAATACATTTCTCTTAATTCCCTAATACTTTTTTCCTTTGCATATTATACTTTAAAAGTTTATTAACCTACATATTGTAATATAAAGTGATTTTTGGAAGTAGCTATTAATTGAAGGTCTTTTAGAATAATTATATTCAGTTTTTCTTGCTATTAGTAGAGAGAAAAGGAAAAATTTATTTCCCTAACCCAGGTCTTTTGAACCTGAGCAAACTGGGAAAGTGAAAAATCATTTCTTTATGCATAACAGTGACAAGGCTACTTGTGTTACTACTGCTGTCTACCACAGACTTTGAAAAGATTTTGCAAATATTATTCAGTCTTCCTTTCTCTGTCTTTTGAGATAATGCACCAATACTGTATTAATGTGAAATGTTCTACAACCTAGGAATATACGAAGACTGGTAGATTTTATAAAATCTGAGAAGTAAAAATAACAGTGGAGTCTGGGTTTTGTTTCAAAGTGATTAGGTTGGCTAAGATAGCAATGGGAAAAGAAGTGGATGGAAACCTCTAAAATGCTTATAAATAGGAACAGAAATGGACTGAAAAATAAAAGAATTTATTGTGTAATAAATACAGAGCTCTCTGTAGTGATAATTAAAATCCCCATGACAGTATCTTGAAAATAAAATAGAATCCTCTTTGTAGAGATCACATATTTTCACATAGTCTCCTCTGTTTTATGGTGGCTAATAGATATTGGTAATTCATTAAAAATTCATTTATAGGTATGACCCAAGGATCCTTAATGAGCAGTTCACCTGAACACTTTGAGCTCAACTGGGAAGAAGCAACATATGCTCTTATTAAGTGGAGGGTTAGTGCCCAGTTATGCTCTTCTCACTTTATGCTGCACCTGCTGAAGACCATCTGATTCTTGATATCATTTACCAGGAGACCATGAGTTAGAGCCACCTAAATAGTGATGGAATCATTGGATCTCTGAATGCTCTGCAGAAAATAGTTACCGCAAAGCCATTTTTAGAACGTGAGTTATGATTTTTAGTTCAGCTTCATAGACATTAGCTGAGAAAGTTTTATTAGTATCAAACTACATTAGATTCTTAAATCCTCTTACATTCAAAGGAAATTACATATGCTTGTCAAGTTAAAGAACTGGTCAACTCTTCATTTTACTCTAGGCAACACACACCTGCTATACACACGGCTGTTCTCCTGGGGAGCGGTCAGCGTGATGGTCTGCCAAGGCACACACCAGCCTCAGAGCAGCTCTGGGAGGGAGCACTCCTTGGATGGTGTACTCCAAAACTGACTGTGCTTCTGACAAGACTAGAGGCCCGATGCACAACATTTGTGCATGGGTAGGGTCCCTAGGCCTGACTGGCGATCAGGGCCGATCTGTGGGGCGACCGGTGGGGGGATCTGGGGTGGTGCCAGCCCACTCACTGGCTGGCCCCGCCCCCGATCCCCACCCACCGACCCCTGCCACCATCAGTTGCCTCCCTCTGTGGGGCGACCAGTGGGGCGATCAGGGGTGGGGGGGCCCACTGGCACCCACCTTAGCTGGCCTGGGGCCTTCGGCCTCGGGGCAGCTCCTGTGTTGAGCATCTTCCCCCTGATGGTCAGTGCGCGTCATAGCAACTGTTTGGTCGATTTGCATATTAGGGTTTTATTATATAAGATTAGAACGCACTGACTACATTTTACTTCATTGGCTCTGCTGAACTGACCACCAAAACCTCTCATTTCATTTCAGCCTCTCTCAAGACTTACAGGGCCCATATTTGTCATTTTAGAATACCTTTCTTTTTTATTTTTACTGCCTATCATTGTTCATTTCCTGGGATTTAATCGAGAAAAGTGAATAGCTGTTTTCTATCTTATCTCACATAGACCTAAATTAATTTGGTTGGGGTATAATTTACATCTGACTTGTTATTTCTTGATAGTAACTTCTGGGTTTTCTCAGAACTATCAGTAAGAACGAGGCGGAAATATCAGCTTGCATTTGAATATCTTTACAATGTTGATTTTATTCTCACTTACAGGAGAGGAAACTAAGACTCTGAGAAATTAAACTTCCTTTCATTAACTTAAACAGCTGGTAAGTGGTAGAGCCAGAATTTAAGCCCAGGTTTCTCTGACCCTAAAGCCACTGTCTAGCATGTTTCATTCCTTTTAGGAGTATTTGAAAAGAAAGAAAGGCATCCTAATTTTAAATTTCTATCTTAAAATTTAGCATTTTGGATTCTTTAGAAATTTCACTAGAAGACTGTCATATTACTTATTTAAAACAACCAGTCAATTGTTGTGTATGCAGAGCATACTCAAAGTGAATTTGAGGGTAATGTACAACCATGCCTTCACTTATTCACTAGCTTCAAGGGCAGGTCTTTCTTGAAGACGGTGAGAATCGGTCCCATCATGCAGGGAGGAAACCAGAAGTGTGACCCCTTCCCTCAGGAAGGAGACACTTCTGAGACTCTCCTCGACACAGAACCACAAAGAAAGAGCTTGGAAGTCATACTACAGCTAAGTAGTCTTTCAAAGGATGTAAATTAAATTCTAGTTTAATTGTTTGGCAGTTGGAACCCATTGATGAATGCTTTAATTCAAAAATCCTTTTGGAAGATGAATAATCATTGTCAACTCATCTGCTCATATTCTTATATATCAGATCAGCTTCAAACAGGATAGAGCTGCCTAGTATATAACAACAAAATGATATATAACAATGTACTAGTACAATGACATCAGGCACATAACTTGTCTCTCAGCTCTGTTTATAACTCCTGCCCAATGGTTGTTGTTGTTTTTATCTTCCCACTTTTCATGTGGTCCAGTGACAGAGAGGTGATGTTGACTCTTGGCCATTCTATATGAAGAGCATATGTCCAGTCCCTTCACAGCAGCTTTCATATTTAGTGTGCATCAGCATTACCTGAGGTATTGGTTCAAAATTCAGATTTTTAGGTTGCACCCTCAGAGAGTGATTTCATAGGTGCAGGGTAGCCCCAGAAATCTGACTTTTGAACAAGTAGCTGCAGGTGACTGACACGGGTGTCCAGACCACCCTGGAGAAGCAGTGCCACCCCAGCTCCTGATCCTAACAGCCCATTCGGGCAGCATGCGATAGCCTTCCTGTGAAACTCTTCCTTACGCTGTTCCTTAAGGGCACCCCATTTTCTGAAGGCTGCCCTACTTCTCTCCTGGAGCAAATGGAAAAATAGCGTGTGTCAGCGGCCCTCATCCTTTGAACCTCTGGGGCT
Source organism: Myotis lucifugus (assembly GCF_000147115.1). Lineage (NCBI taxonomy): Eukaryota > Metazoa > Chordata > Mammalia > Chiroptera > Vespertilionidae > Myotis > Myotis lucifugus. The sequence goes on along the minus strand of NW_005871070.1, from coordinate 445,886 downwards.
TAAAATGATTTTTTCTGTCATGTCACAAAGGGTCCTGGCTTCAGACTTGTCCGCAGTGCCTCTCCAGGCCTTGACTGGGACTGCCTGCTTCACCATGCTGGAAGGAAGGCGTTCCAGACGTCAGCACAACCTGAACGGACGAATCACCAAACAAATGCTGTGTTGTTTTCCTTATGGCCTTATCATTGCAGCCTTGAAAAAAATGTAGTCTCGACTATAGGCCAGTTCTCCGCCAGTCTCTCTGATTGCACATTTGAAACCAAGTTTCTTCACCAAACAGTGTGATACAGAAGACCTGGTCTTTGCTGCTTTTCCAATACTGGATGTGTCATAAAAACACCAAAGTGTTTGCAGTACTTTCATTGACCTTGCAAACTTAAAAATCCTCTGCAGGCATGAAATTTCTGTCACAACACTAATGTCCACTCACTGTGAGTGAGGAACTAGTGGCATAAAGGCAAATAGGACGTGGCCCCTGACCTTAAGGAATGTGTATTCTCTAGACAGTCATCAGTGAGCCATAACACAGAAGCATACTCCCAGGTAGGAAAATAACATGCCAGGTGCCCAGTGTGGAAGGAGAGGAAAGCATAGAGGATGTAAATTCCTCAGGAGAAGACCTCAGGAATGAGTGACGCCTAAACTAGACCGTAAAGGAGGAGCAGTGTATCAAATGCAAAGAAAATGGAAAAGGCTTAACCACAGAATAAGTTTAATGAAGCTTAAATTAAATAAAGCATTGGGTGAAAGCCTTTTGCCCCAGAACTGTTTAAAGTCTGTTCTTAGTGATAGAGCTTGAGTCCTCAGCAACTGTTTACCTTCAGATGTTTAAATTCGTGAATATAAATACCAGCAAATACAGTTTATACCCAGGGATTTTCAACCAGAGCTGTGCTTCTTCAAGTTGCTTCTGAAAGTTTCCTAGGCCCCATCCCAGACCTAATGAATCAGACCCTTGGGATTAGGGCCACAGCAAGTCAAAAGATTGTCCCTGCTTTGTCACTGGCTTTCCCTAAACCCAGAAATGGAATCTTATCTTCCTCAAAGTTATAGATCCATCTTCTTGGTACGTAAGGAGCAAATAGATTGTGGAGAAACTTGTTAAGAAGAAGGATATGGCTTTTCTTGATCTTTCTTTAGCCTTTTATATAATGGATGGGATCCAGTTGTGGATTAACTTACAAGGATTCAACTTAATTACTATTTACTGAATTCTTACAAAACCTGGGTTTTAACACCACTGTCAGAGTTGACAAAAACAGCTTTCTGTCAAAAGAGAGATGTTTCTGCCCTAGTGGGTTTGGTTCAGTGGTTAGAGCGTTGGCCTGCTCACCGAAGAGTCTCAGGTTCAATTCCTGGTCAAGGGCACATTTGCAGGTTTGATCCCCAGCCCCAGTTGGGGCATGTGAGGGAGGCAACCAGTTGATGTGTGTCTCTCACATCAATGCTGCTCTCTCTTTCTCTCTCCCTCCCTTCTCACTTCCCTTCCTCCCTTTCACTCTCTCTAAAAATCATTGAAAAGATATCCTGAGGGGCGGAGGGGGATTAACAGAGAGAGAGAGAGAGAGAGAGCCCCATTTCTGTAGCTTAGAGGACAGGGCCAGCATGACTGCATTGCACATTACGGCACCCTTCTCATTAATGACATTGTTGGTTTGCAAACTTATTACGAAAATTTTCTGGCATATGCCAGCAAAATGTCCTATGGAAGGGACCCCTTTCTGAATGGCACCATATGGGCTAGCCATGGCCATGAACATAGAAAGCAGTGTTTTCTGCACAGCCCATCTCCTTTTTCTTTAAATCCCTGAATTGTTTGGCTGATCTGAGATGCTCACCAGCATCTTAAGGTAATGCCACATGTCTCTTATTTTCTTTTTCATTGCAGGGAAGCAGAATTGTGTAGTATGTCTAGAGTTGGCCAGATAACATTCTTCATAGCTTTTCTCCTGGACCTATAGTTGGTACCATTAATCTGGCAAATGTTTCCATTCCATTGGCTATCTCATACAAGGTATGCATAAAAAATCTGAGCAACTCAAGAACTGAACTTTGCTTATATTTTTGCCCTAAAGGTGCATATGCAAATGATCAGGGGATGTTTGTAGTCACTGTAGTACTATGGGCTAATGATGAACTCACACACAAAAAAAAATAAGGATATATGTCAGCTGCTCTTAAGGAAACCCCTTAAAAATCCATAGCCCTCCATTTAATATTGAACTGACAGTTGCATCGATTTTGGCTGCCTTAAAGACATCTTTGAATAAGAGCAAGCGCGGCTGCATCTGTCAGCTTAAGAACACCTGTAAGAGTTCAGTCAGGTTTTCCCACTGACTGCCTTACAGTCATGTCTTCTGTTACATTGGCTGCATTTCCAGGTTCTTTCTTGCATCTGGCTCTTGGTTAGATTTTGACACCTCTCCAAGGCCAACTCCTGGTTTTACTCAGAACCTTAGTTAGCATCCCCTTATCAGCCCTGCCCTTGGGCACAAGTAAATTCAGTATTGGTTAGTTTAAGTAGATCCTTCCCCACACCTCTTTATCACCACGTGCACTATTTTAAATCAGCTTGTTAGGTACAACTAAGTGGGGACAAATCCCAATTAGAAATGTAGACAGAAGTGAGGAGTAAATGAGATGGTTGACAGTGAAGACTAAGACATGCAGGACATTCCAACTTAATCACAGGGCTTGGGGCCTGTCCTGGCCTCTTTCCAAGGAACTGGTGTGGTCCTTCTTACCCACACACACAATGCATCACCTGAAAGGTGGATGGGGCTTCTGACACTAACGCCCCCTTGCAACCACATTCTTTTTGACAAAGACATCAACATTCTCCTACTTCGTAAATTTGAAAGCTCAGAAGCAGCATCGATGCCTTTTTTTCCTTTACTGCTAATCCCGCTTAATAACTCTGCCCTGTCAATTCTCTGTGTCCTTCCTTGCTCATTCATTACTCTTCAGCTTCTCTCACACCTCCCTGGTCCAGCTGTGCATCACCTTGTCCCTGAATTTCTGCAAAACAGTTTTTCTTTTTTGAGATGTAATTGACTTATAACATTACATTAGTTTCAGGTGTATAACGTGACTTGGTATTTGTGTATATTGCAAAATGATCACCACAGTATGTCTAACCAACATCCATCACCATAAAACACTCTAAATATCCTCCCTGTCCTTCATTTTCCCCTTCCAAACCATACTGTAAACTAAGAGCCAAGTACCATTTGTAAAACAAAACTTTGTGACCTTTTCCTACTGAACTCCTCTTTGCCCACTAAATCAAGCCCAAACTTGGGCCTTTTCCAGACTTCACACAACTTGATTGCTCTCTTCTTGGAACTACCAGGTGAACCAGCCCAGCGTTGACACTACTCCTCAAGCATCACATACTCATTTGAGACTTGAAGTTATGCTGTATTCCCAGGGCTACAATGCTCACCTCTCTTTGTAGCCAAATCCAACTCATTCTTTATGGTCCAGCCTAAGTCTCATTACCTCTACCATGAGACTTTCCCCAGGTACCCTAGACTGCATTGATTTCCCCTTTCTCCAAATTTCTATACGTAGTATGTTACTTGTACATAGCCAAGCAAATAAGTCTTGATTAAATTGCTTTGCTATTGGTGGCTTATATGGAGGATGACTATATAATTTGTTTACCAAACCGGGACACTTTTGAGAGTGAAAATGATGCTGTTAATCATTTCACTAGGAAAATAGGCATTTCCAACTGAACTGAATAAATCAAGATACATGGTCATCCTAGTTGTGTTTGGACATCTTGTCTTTCCAAGACTGTAAGCTTCTATGGGGCAGAGTCCATGTTCTATATTTGATTTGCTTATTCCTTGGCACATAAAACAGTGCCACTCACAGAACTAATGATTAAGAAATACAAGAGGGATGCCCAGACAGTGTAGCTCAGTGATTGAGCATCAACCTATGAGCCAGGAGGTCATAGTTCAATTCCCAGTCATGGCACATGCCAGGGTTTCGGGCTCAATCCCCAGTAGGGGGTGTGCAGGAGGCAGCCAATCAATGATTCTCTCTCATTAATGTTTCTCTCTCTCTCTCTCTCTCCCCCTCTCCTTTCCTCTCTCTGAAATCAGTAAAAAACATTTTAAATAAATACAGGAAGGAGAGATGGAGGGAATCAAGCAGTCAATTTACCTTCACTGAAAAAGGTGGTTTCTTAAAAATCAAAAGTCCACTCCACTCCACTGATATATGCAGGACACAAATACCAAGATAGCCACACAACTTCTCCATGACAAGCTGGAAGAAGGCAGCTGAAATCAAGCAGGCAGAAGAGAAGTTTGAAGATTTGAAGAGACCACAGCAACAGAAATCAAGTGATGCACAGCATTTCAGGGTGGTACAGATCTCGACAATTAACACTATCAAGGGGACCCACATATAAACCCAATTTGTATTCAGTGGGGACTCTAAAAGCATTGATATTGTTAATTATCAAAGAGGAACCTGCTCAATATGGAAGTTTATCATGCATTTGTTCAGAAAGTAATCATCTTCAGAAGGTTAAGTATAATAATTGCCTTGTGGGATTTTTATTTAAACCCAATAATAAAATCATAAGCAGGTTTAATGTGCCATTTCCTGTTTTTACCATCTCAAGACTTGATACATTGGTGTTCTTATCCATCCTTGTGTTTTTTAAACATCGTCATAGCAACTTTGTACCTCAGAGAGTATCAAAGAAAGGTTTGAGAACTTTTTTTATAATCAGATTCAAAATGTGAGCCCAAAATTTTCCTAGAGTTTTATATCAATTAGAAGGGAGTTGCCACCATTAAGAAAGAACAGAAAACAAAATCCTTGTGCGGCGTCAGCCTGTTCCCAACGCTTAGCATCTTCACCCTGATGGTGGCAGGGATGGGATGAGTGTATTGACCGGATGACCTGATTCTCATAGGCAAGACCCCCATCACCACCTCTGCTCTCCTGACTCATCATTCTATTCTTCCAACCGTGGCCATCTCTGAATTGGGGTGGTTGTGAGGGACAGGATGATACCTGAACTTCCTGACTGTGTCATAGCTTACTCTGGTACTGTGGCTATTACTTGCAGACTTCTGGCTAGTGGATGAACTCAGTACCTCACGGAATGACTTGGAAAGTTCATATACCAAGAAACTCTAGCTTTAAAAGCTGAGAGAAAAGCGCAGTACTTTCTCATCCATTTATATAAAGAACAGATAGAAACAGATGTATTCTGTAAAGCAGTGCTTTGCAAAGAGGAGCGTTGGTGTGCGTGTGGTTTTATGGCACTTCCCTAATAACTATTTGATTTGATGATTCCCAATCTTTTCAGTTTTATTTCACTTGAGCCTCAGTTACTGGTCTGTAAAATAAATGAGTTGTACTATGTCCAAGATGCCTTCCAAGTAGGATTTCTATCAATCTCTGAAGCATGTCTCTTTGCCAAAAAAAAAGGAGTAAAGAGTAAGGCACCATTACATCAGAGCTTGTTGTTGCCCAGATCTTAATATTTAGCGGATATAATTTATCCCCGTGAAATATACCAAACATTTAGACAACCATATGTTGTGACTCATCTGGCCAAAAGAAAGTGCCCATCATGCTCCTAATAGCTGTCCTATAAATCAGCTCTGCTGTGGGCTTTCGTAAATCGAAGCAAATTAAAATTAACTTTATTTAATTTGAGAAACCACTGAAGGCACTTTGTTTTAGACAGAGGTGCCATTGTACTAGAAACCGAACAAAGGAAGACAGGGATGTTGTTCTTTCCCTCCAGACGACTCTGGCCTCAAATACTTGAGAATCTCTGTGATTAAACAAGATCATTCAAACCTCAAAGTCCCACCAGTTTGGGGACAGTGAAAGGAGCATTGTAGGATATGGACTTACTCCTGACTCTGCCATTTAAGATCTTGAAACATTACCTTCTCTTGAAAAAATAAAAAGAAAGAAAAGAAAAGAAAATCACAGGGTGGCTTGGCTAAATTTTAAAGTCTCTTCTAGTTCAGAAATTCTGTGGTTCAATAATTTTTGTCCAGATTCTCAAAAGTAAACCGATAGAATGAAATAAATATGACTAGGAATCAATTTTATGGATCTTTAGGGCCTTTTTCATTACCACAACCAACTGGAAGTGACAGCCCCGTACAAGGATCGGCACTTGTACTCGATGGCCATCATGGTCAGCTTTTACTCAACTTGACCAGCTGACTGCCCTGCAGCCTTCCTGCATACATAATTCAGTAGGGTATTCTAATTTCATCAATAAGTACACTCTTGTGTGTATTGCTGTATTTCCTTCCCTTTTAATTTAAAGATTTCAGTTTAGGTGCATTCATTGATGAACTCTGTTAAATCCTAGTGTTAAATCAAACCTGAAATGAACTTTAGGGCTCCGTGTATTTCAAGACCTGTGGCTGTTTACCAAAGAAATTCTTTCTTCCATCCTTTCAAGTGAAGACACAGCAGAGGAAAAGTTTCTCAGGTTTCTTCTTTCACAAACCACACATCTGAGTTTATGGTCAAGATGATCAGTAGATGTTATTATTTAAAAACCACTGGTTAACAAACTCAGGGAGACCTTGACTCCAAAGGTCACATTTCAGGTGAGACCTGAAGGATGATGGCCTCATGTCTTCACCTTTCTCACCCCAGCTCTCTCTTTTTTTTTTACTTTTAAATTCTTTTTTATTTTTTTATTTTTTATTTTTTTTAAATTTTTTTATTGCTTAAAGTATTACAAAGGGTATTACATATGTGTCCTTTTTTTTCCCCGCCCTTGACAATCCCCTGGCCTCCCCTACCCCCCAGTGTCTTATGTCCATTGGTTATGCTTATATGCATGCATACAAGTCCTTCGGTTGATCTCTTACCCCCCTCCCTCTTGCCCCCCAAACCTCCCCGGCCTTCCCGCTGCAGTTTGACAATCTGTTTGAGGCAGCTCTGCCTCTGTATCTATTATTGTTCAAAAGTTTATAATGGTCTCTATTATCCATGAATGTGTGAGATCATGTGGTATTTTTCCTTCATTGACTGGCTTATTTCACTTAGCATAATGCTCTCCAGTTCCATCCATGCTGTTGCAAATGGTAAGAGTTCCTTCTTTTTAACAGCAGCATAGTATTCCATCGTGTAGATGTACCACAGTTTTCTAATCCATTCATCTACTGATGGGCACTTAGGCTGTTTCCAGATCTTAGCTATAGTGAATTGTGCTGCTATGAACATAGGGGTGCATATATCCTTTCTGATTGGTGTTTCTGGTTTCTTGGGATATATTCCTAAAAGTGGGATCACAGGGTCAAATGGGAGTTCCATTTTTTGTTTTTTGAGGAAACTCCATACTGCCTTCCATAGTGGCTGCACCAGTCTGCATTCCCACCAGCAGTGTAGGAGGGTTCCTTTTTCTCCACATCCTCTCCAGCACTTGTCGTTTGTTGATTGTTGATGATAGCCATTCTGACAGGTGTGAGATGGTACCTCATTGTTGTTTTGATTTGCATCTCTCGGATGATTAGTGACTTTGAGCATGTTTTCATATGTCTCTTGGCTTTCTGAATGTCCTCTTTTGAAAGGTGTCTATTTAGGTCCTTTGCCCATTTTTTGATTGGATTGTTTATCTTCCTTTTGTTAAGTTGTATGAGTTCCCTATAAATTTTGGAGATTAGGCCCTTATCAGATATGACACTGGCAAATATGTTTTCCCACACAGTGGGTTTTCTCGTTGTTTTGTTGATGGTTTCTTTTGCTGTGCAGAAGCTTTTTATTTTGATGTAGTCCCATTTGTTCATTTTCTCTTTAGTTTCAAGTGCCCTAGGAGCTGTATCAGTGAATAAATTGCTTCGGCATATATCTGAGATTTTGTTGCCTTTGGATTCTTCTAGAATTTTTATGGTTTCCTGTCGTACATTTAAGTCCTTCATCCATTTTGAGTTTATTTTTGTGTATGGTGTAAGTTGGTGGTCTAGTTTCATTTTCTTGCATATATCTGTCCAATTTTCCCAACACCACTTATTGAAGAGACTATCTTGGCTCCATTGAATGTTCTTTCCTCCTTTGTCAAATATTAATTGAGCATATTGGTTCGGGCCGATTTCTGGGTTCTCTATTCTATTCCATTGATCTATATGCCTGTTCTTGTGCCAGTACCAGGCAGTTTTGAGAACAGTGGCTTTGTAATACCTCTTGATATCTGATATTGAGATCCTACCTACTTTCTTCTTTCTCAGGATTGCTGCAGCTATTCGGGGTCTTTTTTTATTCCAAATGAATTTTTGGAGAGTTTGTTCTAGATCTGTGAAGTATGCCATTGGTATTTTAATGGGAAGTGCGTTGAATTTATAGATTGCTTTGGGTAGTATGGACATTTTAATGATGTTGATTCTACCAATCCATGAACACGGTATGTTCTTCCATCTGTTTATGTCTTCCTCTATCTCTTTTTTCAATGTCCTGTAGTTTTCTGAGTAGAGGTCTTTTACCTCTTTAGTTAAGTTTATTCCTAGGTAGCTTAATTTTTTTGGTGCGATGGTAAATGGGATTGTTTTTCTAATCTCTCTTTCTGCAAGTTCACTATTGGTGTATAGAAATGCCTCAGATTTCTTGGCATTAATTTTGTATCCTGCTACTTTGCCAAATTCATGTATTAAGTCTAGTAGCTTTTTGATGGAGTCTCTAGGGTTTTGTATGTATAATACCATGTCGTCTGCAAATAAGGACAGTTTTACTTCCTCTTTTCCAATTTGGATGCCTTTTATTTCTTCTTCTTGCCTAATTGCAATGGCTAATACTTCCAGTACTATGTTGAACAGGAGTGGTGAGAGTGGGCATCCCTGTCTTGTTCCTGTTCTTAGGGGAAATGGTGTTAGTTTTTGTCCATTGAGTATGATGTTGGCTATGGGCCTGTCATATATGGCTTTTATTATGTTGAGGTATGATCCTTCTACTCCCACCTTGCTGAGAGTTTTTATCAAAAATGGGTGTTGGATTTTGTCAAATGCTTTTTCTGCATCAATTGATATGACCATGTGGTTTTTTTCTTTCAATTTGTTTATGTGATGTATCACGTTTATTGATTTGCGGATATTGTACCATCCTTGCATCCCTGGAATAAATCCTACTTGGTCATGGTGTATGATCTTTCTGATGTACTGCTGCATCCGATTTGCTAAGATTTTGTTGAGGATTTTGGCATCTATGTTCATGAGGGATATTGGCCTGTAATTCTCTTTCATTGTGTTGTCTTTACCTGGTTTTGGTATTAGGGTGATGCTGGCTTCATAGAATGAGCTTGGAAGTGTTCCTTCCTCTTGAATTTTTTGTAGTAGTCTGAGGAGGATAGGTTTTAGTTCTTCCTTGAATGTTTGGTAAAACTCCCCTGTGAAGCCGTCTGGTCCTGGGCTTTTGTTTGCTGGAAGCTTTTTGATTACTGCTTCAATTTCTTCCATAGTTATTGGCCTATTGAGATTTTTAGATTCTTCCTGATTGAGTTTTGGAATGTTGTATTTTTCTAGGAATTTGTCCATTTCCTTCAGGTTGTCTAGTTTGTTGGAGTAGATCTGTCTATAGTATTTTTTAACAATCATTTGTATTTCTGTGGGGTCTGTTGTTATTTCGCCTCTATCGTTTCTGATTTTGTTTATTTGGGTCCTCTCTCTTTGCTTCTTGGTGAGCCTGGCTAGAGGTTTGTCAATCTTGTTTATCCTTTCAAAGAACCAGCTCTTGGTTTCATTGATTTTCTGTATTGTTTTTTTGGACTCTATGTCATTTATTTCTGCTCTAATCTTTATTATCTCCTTCCTTCTGCTCACTCTGGGGTTTTCTTGTTGCTCTCTTTCTAATTCTTTGAGTTTTCGAGTTAGATGATTTATTACCATTTTTTCTTGTTTTTTGAGATAGGCCTGTAGAGCTATAAACTTCCCCCTCAGGACTGCTTTCATTGTGTCCCATAGGTTTTGGATTGTTGTGTTTTCATTGTCATTAGTTTCCAGGATGTTTTTAATTTCTTCTTTGATCTCATTAGTAACCCAATCAATATTTAATAACATGCTATTCAGCTTCCAAGTGTTTGAGTATTTTGGGTTGTTTTTATTGTAGTTTATTTCTAATATTATGCCATCGTGGTCTGAGAAGATGCTTTTTATGATTTCAATCTTCTTGAATTTGGGGAGACTTTGCTTGTGACCCAATATGTGGTCTATTTTTGAGTCTGTCCCATGAGCACTTGAGTAGAATGTATATTCCACGGCTTTGGGGTGAAGTGTTCTGAAGATGTCTATTAAGTCCATCTGATCTAGTGAGTCATTTAGGATTGCTGTTTCTTTGCTGATTGTTTGTGTAGAGGACTTATCCAGTGATGTCAGTGGTGTATTAAAGTCCCCTACTATGATTGTATTGTTGTCGATCTCTCCTTTGATATCTTCCAGGAGTTTTTTTATGTATTTGGGTGCTCCTGCATTGGGTGCATATATGTTTACCAGGGTTATATCTTCTTGTTGTATTGATCCCTTTAGTATTATGAAGTGGCCTTCCTTATCTCTGGTTATGGCCTTCACTTTGAGGTCTATTTTGTCCGATATAAGTATTGCTACCCCAGCTTTCTTTTCCTTTCCATTTGCGTGAAAGATATTTTTCCATCCCTTCACTTTCAGTCTGTGTGAGTCCCTTCTAAGGAGGTGGGTCTCTTGTAGACAGCAGATGTATGGGTCATGTTTTTTTATCCATTCAGCCACTCGATGTCTTTTGGTTGGAGCATTTAGTCCGTTTACGTTTAAAGTTATTATTGAAAGTTACTTGTTTGTAGCCATTTCTTTTTTTGTGTGGCTGTTTTCTTTCTGAGCTTTTTATTTCTTCTTTTTACACCAGTCCCTTTAGCATTTCTTGCAATCCTGGCTTGGTGGTGATAAACTCCCTTAGCCTTTTTTTGTCTGTGAAGCTTCTTATTTCCCCTTCAATTTTGAATGATAGCCTTGCTGGATAGAGTATTCTTGGATTCTTGGATTCAGTCCTTTGCTTTGCATCACTTTGTAAATTTCCGTCCATTCTTTTCTGGCCTGATGTGTTTCTGTTGAGAAATCATTTGATAATCTAATGGGAGATCCCTTGTATGTAACTTTCCGTCTCTCTCTTGCAGCCTGTAAGATTCTCTCTTTGTCCTGAACATTTGCCATGGTAATTATGATGTGTCTTGGTGTGGGTCTTTTCGGGTTCGCCTTGTTTGGGACTCTCTGTGCTTG
>NW_005871070.1:429420-434546 GCF_000147115.1 Myotis lucifugus | reverse complement strand
TTAATTTTTTTCTTCTAATTGCAGTACAGTAAGGAGAGGTTAGCGTGCGTGGTCTTCTAATTCACTAATTTGGTATTCAGCTTCTCTAGTCTCCTGCTGATGCTTTCAATGGTGTGTTTATGCAGCTATATCGCTCTCCATTTCTTCTTGGGTCTTGCATAAGTTATTGATAAATTACATCTTTTTCTTCTCGCTTCTTGCATAAGTAGTTGAAAATTTGATCTGTTTCATCTTGCTTCTTCCATATGTTGTTGATTTTTTTCCTCCATTCGGCTTCCCCCCCGCTAAAAAAACCAATTCTGAACCTTTTTATGTCATGTTGCATGCCTCTGTCTCACTTAGCTGCTTTTCTGGCGAGTCCTCCTTTTCTTTCCTTTTGGGGTTTCTTTGCCTACCCATGTTTGATCTCACTGACATATCTAGATGTTGAATCGTTCAGTGGCTGCTCCGTGGGAGGCAGTGGCTTCTCGGGCTGTGGTTGCTCCCCGGGCAGTTGCAGTAGCAGCTGCTCCTCAGTTGGCAGCAGCTCCTCTGGTGGGTGCTGTTCACAGCTGTGGCGGCTCTTTTGGCTGGTGGGGGGAGGTTTCACGTACAGCTGCTGTTCCTCAGACAGAGGGTGTGGTGATCAGGAGGCTGCTGTTGCTTGGATCTGCAGCACTGCATGATCTGGTCAGCTCCTCAGGCTGCCCCCTTTAGGCTCAGTCCTCCGTAATCACAGAATCCAAATCTCAAATACCCAGGCGCCAGGAATCCCGCGGAACTCCTTTCCGCAGTCAGGGGCTGTGTCTGTCCCAAGAGACGCGGCTGTCTGCCATGCGGTCTCCCTCCGACCCTCTGGGCTCAGAGGTCTGACAAAGTTTCCTGCCCAGATCCCTGGTTTTTTACCTTTCTAGGGGAGCTCTGCCCTTCCCAGCTGCAAACTGTCTCACCAGCTGAGTAATTTCGCCAATTCGGGGTGGGTGTTATTAGTTTCAGCTGCTTACTCCATTTGCTCCGGGACAAGACCTTGGACGCGTCTGCCTAATCGCCGCCATCTTGCTTCTCCCCCAGCTCTCTTTTAAAGATAGTTCTTGGTAGCACACATTTGTAATACCTTAACTAATAAAAAAAAAACTTAAAAAATAATAATAATAATAAAAAAAATAAAGATAGCTCTTGGTGCGTATCCTAGCAGAGAGTGTATGTAAGACTTGTACTTGACATCTGGTCAGTATCGACATTTTCACAGCATCATCCTAGGAGAAATTTCCTGATTTGTTCAGACATTGGTTGAAGAATGACACTTGTTCCCGTTAGCAGTCATCTTTAGGTCAGAAGTGGAAATTATATTCCTCTTCATCTTGAATATGTTGGAGACATTTTCCAAGATGCATTTTTCTCTCCACCTTACCACTGGGATTTAAAACAGATGTTGTATTTGCTTCATACCCACCTTCCTTTGTAGTTGTTGTTGTTGTTTTGGGTAAGAATCAAAATGTTCCTGTACCATCTATTCCCTTTCTCTTTCTCTTTCTCCTTCCTGCTCCAGAGTAACCTGAAGTCGATGTGAAACTTTCCCATTTGTATTTTTCTATTTCACTAAATATAAATCACATTTACTATTATTTTGTAAATTTATAAATCTACATACATGTCCTCATGCTGTATTTTTGCAACTTTGTGTCCTTTTAATCAATTTATTCATACAAATAAAGCAATTTCTTTCTCCAGTCTTCCGTGAAGAGAGTTAGGTTGCCTCTCCTTTTTCACAATTACCTGTGGCAGCAGTGCAGTCATCTTCGTGTCTGCTGGGCTCAGGTGTGACAACCTCTAGGGGACACACCGGGGAGTGGAACTGAGCCACAGGGTACACGCATCTTCGGCTTCAGTAAGCATTGCCAAATGGCTCTCTAAAGTGACCGATATCGTTCATCGCCCACCAGCAATGTATAAGAAATCCTACTTTTCCTCATTCTTGCCAACATCTGGTGTTAACAAACTTTAATGTTTGCCAATCTAGTATCATATCAGATGGCACCTCAGTGGTGGGTTCCCTGATTATTAATGAAGTTGAGTATTATTTCATATTTATTACTATTTGGTTAGTTTCCTCTGTGAATTTCCACCCTTTTCCAGTTTTTCCATTAGATTGTTGTTTTCTTATTGATTTATATAAATTATTTTTTCAGTTCTTCATGTTGCTAATATTTTTTCTTGTTTTTCAATTTGTGAAAACTTTGCATATGATGTCTGTTTTTCATACCAAAGTTCAGTGTAAAAGCCAGATTATTTTATGTTTTGTGATATTTATGTGCTTGTTTTAAGAAAGTCTCCCTACCCCAATTATATAATGGTATTCTCTTAAATTTTTTCTAACAATTTTAAAGTTTTATCGTTTATTGCTTTTGCATAAACTGTGAGCGGAGGATTAATATATGTTTCTCTGTGGGTAGTTGATCATTCTAACACCATCCCTTTTTTTTTTTTTTTTACATGAATTTTAATTTCACTTCTGTCATATATTGATCTCCCATTTCACATTTTGACACTTGGTCTGTTACCTAACTCAGCCAATACTACACTGTTTTCATGAGTTTGGCACTGTAATAATTCTTACTATCTTCTAGGTCATGTCCTCCTTTCTTCTTTCCAGCCTCCAGATGCTTCCTCTGCTTTAGTTTTCTTTTCCCTCAGTACAGCTTGTAGTAATTATTTGAATGAGGGTCTCTGTGGTATATTCTTTCCATTTTTGTCCTGAAAACTTGTTTATTTCACCCTCACTATTGAGTGATGTGGAGTTTAGTTGGGTAATTCTAGACTGTGGACTTTTTTCAGAGCAATTCGAAAATATTCCACTGTTTTCTAGATTTCGTTGCTGTTGTAATTCTAGCAGTCTGTTATCCTTTTGTAGATAATCTGTTTTTTCTATGTAGTTGCCTTTAAGACTTCTCTGCCTTTGGCATTCTCCAGTTTCTTTATTTTACGTTTGGATATATCTTCATTTTTATTAATCTGCTTGGTTGTTGTGCTTCTTGAAAGCAAGGGTTTATGACTTACCTATTCTGGTAATTTTTCATCTACTATCTCTTCAGATTTTGCCTTTCCCCCATTATTTCGCTCTCTCTGAAACATCCATTAGTGTTAACTGGACATTTTTATTCCATCTTTATGTCTCTTAATTTGTTTGTTATAATTCCCATCTCTCCATCTCTTGGTACTACATTCTGGGTAATTCTTCAGATCTCTCTCCCTTTTCTATTCAGTGATATTAATTTATTGATTAACCTGTTCTTTGATTTTTTAAAGTTCAGTTACTGTATTTTTAATTTCAAAAGTTCTTTTTTAAATCAGAACTTTGTTTTCTTAATGACCTAAGTTCTTTAATATCTTTCATCATTTTAAACATACTTTGTAATTCCATTGCCTTAAGTTATTGGGGGTTTAATCCTGATTTTCTTGGGTTGGCTGATTCTTGCTTTAGCTGATTTTTTCATTATGTGTTGCACTATTTTCACTTATGAGTTCATCTGCTGTGGGCCTGTGTTTGTTTTGCTTGCCATAAGAAACTGTTGGGGCCCAGTTTGTAGAAGAAATTCTGCATTTCCTTTCGTCTGGAGCCCAGAGCTATCAACAGCACTGCTTATGTTCATTTATGCAGGGTATTTAATTTCAGATTCCAAACCTATGCGAGGTCCAGGCCAACCATTAGAATTTTCCAAGGAAACTCTTCCTCCCTCCAAAGACTAGACAGAGCTCCTTGTCCTGGTGGGTAGATGGTTCCCTTTCCACTGTGGTGCAGCCTCTCCAGGCTCTCGGCTCGTATAGAGGCCTTGGTTCTAACCTCCCCACACTGGCCCAGGACCTCCTTCTCTCTTCCCTGACAGGGGTGGGAACCTAAGCTTCCCAGCTATTGAGACTGCCTCTCTCCGTACCCCCTCAGGGCAACTGCACCCTAGAACATCCTTCTCCTCTCCTACTCTTCATCTCACCTCCCCTCTTCCTTGGCTTTCAGCTGAGCCACCACTTTATCCAACAGCTTTCCCCACACGCCACCCCCACCAGGAGTGGCCTCGTGCCCTGCTCTGTGTGTCCTGTACCGACTTCTATAATAGCAGCTTCACTTTGCACTCCTCTAGACTTCATTTGCCTTCATCCTCCATTTCACTCGAAGTCTTTTGAGGACAGGGACTGTCTGTTCACTGGTGCCTGGCATAGTCTGCTGGGTGCTGGGTAGATACTTCTCGAATGAATGCATGTTGTTTTATAATAAGAAAGTAGGGTTCAGGTGCTAGATATGAAGCACCCCAGTCTCTGTGTGAGGTCAGGAAACATCATCCACTGGCATTGCTCTTAATGAGAACAACACAAACAGGTGAGATAAACCATACACTGAGGTAATTGCACCTCAACAGATCATTTGAGACTGTGTCTCAGGATGTGCCCTGAAGATCTGTGTGCACAGAGGCCGGCCACCGGAAAGCACAGGGACTTGTCGGTGCCCTCTCAGTATCAGAGGGCCGGGCATTAGAGTGGTGGTCACTGATAGGCCATCGATGCTGGAATAAGAATCAGGCTTTAAAAAAAATGAATCAGGCTATACTTCAACCCCTGTAAAATGCTCTCTTCAAGAAGCAGGGTGTCACTCAGGTTCCCTTAGGAAACAGGAAGTCTGTGAGGCTGACATGGAAACCGCAGGCATGGAGGCTGCTCACAGGCCTGCCTATGCTCTGCATCCCTGCCTCACCACCTAGCCTCAGTCCCTCTGGCTCCCTACCGCTCTCTGCACATCCGCCTCACCCTCTCCTCTCCAGCTGGCTTCCTCCACTTCGCTTCTGCCCCCACATAGACTTGGTTTGCACAAGGTGTCAGGGCTGCTCACTGCATCACATCACAGCTCTCCTGCTCATCCTCTCGCTGCTTGCTCCTCTGAGGAGGATGCCAGAGGGTCCCCATCCTTTGGGAAGTCTATGGCCTGGCTTTCTTGAGCTCAAGTGCCCATCTCTGCTGCAGTCAGGCTCTGGCTTGGAGAGCACTGGTGTGAAACATTCCTGCCCAGATGGCAGCAGGACCAGGGATGGGCTGTTTCCCATAGGCACCCTTGAGCGTGGGCAGCCCCACACCATTTGGCAACCTCTGATTCTCACCGA
>NW_005871070.1:403200-429059 GCF_000147115.1 Myotis lucifugus | reverse complement strand
ATGGATGTCAAGCCTATAATTATAGGCTTCAGCTCTAACCATGAAATAGGGGAATGAAGCACCATGATATCATCAAAGGAAATATATACTCTATTAGAACCACGTAGAATTTGGACCAGAGTCGTCATCTCAAGCTGAGAATACCTGCACAGCATCCCTCTGCCTTCCTCGCCACAGGCCCTGCCCCGTTAATTGGAGGGGAGGCCGTCTTCGCTCGTTGCCTGCCACGCTCTGTCTCATGCAGTCGAAAGTCACACCAGTGTTCACAGCTTTCTTTCACATGCAAGTATTACCTTAGCTATTGATTTGCTTATATTTAGAATTCAATCATTTTTCTTTTACAGAATCTGTGTGCTCATTTGCAAGGTAAAATTAATATTTCATTTATGTGGAAAATAGCCCCTATTAGCTGTGCCATCTTGGGCCGGTTATGTAACCTGCTCTACCTTGATGTTTTCATCAGTCACATGGGATCACAATACCTCCTCCATCGGGTTACTGTGAAGATTGAATGAGATAGATACAAAGTGCTTGGCTTAAGGGACCTTTCAAAAAACAGCTTTAAAAGAGTAAAAGGGAAGAGGGAGGTGTGGGAGGGGTGCGGTTTTCCATGCCCTCCATGTGAGGAGGTGGAAACCAAGCGCCTGTAGGGAGCCTATTCTCCCCCTCCTCCGTCTGTGGGCTGGTCCCAGCGTTCCCTCTCCTTCGCTCACCCCAGCCACAGGACTCTCCTGCAGACAGATCTTTCTCACTCGTCCCTCGTCCCCCTCAAGCTCTGGGACTTCAGCTGATCTAATGACGACCCCGCTTTCAGTTCTGCCTGATGGCAATCTGACTTTCACTTGTCTATTTGACCAGAAGTTAAAACTGAGTCATCAGATCAGAAGTTGGGCACTCACGTTGGCCAGAGTTTTTGCCTTATTAGAGGATTTCACAGTGACATTAAAGCTCTGCTGTCTACTCCTGCCCCTTTAAATGTCTGTATGATCCAATGACTCCCTTTAAAAATCCATACCCTATTCTGCTTTTCCCAGCATAGAGAGTCAGACAAATCCGATAGAGTCCTCAAGGAACGGTGTGAACACACAGCTGTTGGGGGAACCCGGCCAGTCTGCTCTGTTCTCAGCGTGTTGCATGCAGACACGCCACTCTGCTGTGTTCATTGATGATTATGTTAAATGCCACAGTCCTAGGGATGGAAGGATCTGCTCAGCCACCACTAGCCTGTTCATTATTTATATAGAATTAAAGAGCACAGCTCAATTGAATGCAAACATCTGAGAAAAGTCATTATTCATGTACAGATCAAATTGAACATTTGTCATTTCTCCAGTGATTTAACATATTCTTTGTGCCTTGGGACCTCAAATTATATTAAGCAGAGTAGATGCTTTAACTCTTTTTAGTTTAATTGTTGGCCTTCATCCACTTGTTCAGATTACTTGGACTTGTTTGAAATTAGCCCTTGCTTCCCCTTAATATGTAAAATAGAAAAGGAAGAAAATTTCTTTTTAGGACCTATTGCATTCTAAGGATGAATGCAAATTGTTCTACTATGATTCTTAATGAGCCACTATTAACATAGTAGGAACCCCAGTACATTAATGCAATACCTCTTTTCACATCATTACTCCTAATGGAACTGTTACCAGGATAATAGCTTGACCTTTAGCTATAGAATCAGATAGCAAAAATGTATTCTGCTTACTCGATACTGCTATTCACATAGCATATTGAGCGATTTCAGGTCAATACAATCACAATATTTTGGCCTAAGGCCTCATCTGCACTTGCAACAGAATAGGATTTCGTCTCCGGCAGATAGGTCCTAGTTAAAAGTCGCTTTTAAGTATGAATGTAACCCAAGAAATAGGATGTCGGTAATAGACCCAGTGGAAATATTTGTTGTGTAGGTGTTTTTCAAGAAACCTGTGCTGTGCCTTCAGTGATCTCAGACACAGACACAGGAGGCAGAGACTTCCTGGCTGTTGTTTTTTATTGAAACTGGATGGATTTTAACTGAAAAGAAAAAAAACAACCAGAAATGGTTGCCTTTCTAGGAGTGACAGAATACCTGAGCTCAAGATTAGATTCAAAAGATCTATTGGAAGCTCCTCACAGCGTGGGAGAAGCATTCCAGGCTTCCCTCTGGTCCTCCTAAACCCGGTTGTTGACACACGTAGTGGCTGGGAGTCGTTTTGATGTGGGCATAACCCACATCTACTTTGTTCATTTGGAGCCACTACTTTCTAATAGTGCTAATTTGGACACCTGCATTTCACAATCTAAGGAAAGAGGGGTTGCTATGGAAATTAATTATATAAATGATATTACAAGGGGGGGAGATGTTTATCTGCTAAGACAATGTATTCAGTTCTTTCGGTGCTACACACTTTCATATAAACGAATAGGGTGCTAAATTCAAATGTTTATTGCGTTCTTAGTCAGTACAAAGTACTGTTGTAGGTGCTTTGGGGGTCCAAACTCAATGAAGACCCTGAGATGTCTATAACCCGGTGTCGGAGATTCAAAAGCAAACCCCACCCCCGAGGTATTGTTCCTTCTGTGTATCTCCCATCCCACATATCATATACCGGGCAGCCTGGGTGATATTTTCCCTGGTCCTTAATTCTGCTTCCTAACCATCACTCCTCCTCTACTCAGTTGGGCTGGGCTGGGTCCTTTCCTCTAAGGTTCTTACCACAGCTACATATCTTCCTCGCACTCCCCGTCGCCCTGCCATCTTCCATAACTTCACTGTTCACATGAAAGGTCCATCTGACCCCCCAGCCAGTAGTATCCAGACCTCATCCACAGTGACGTTCACCTCTACTACATTCACCTCTACTACGTTTCAGCCCCACCCGTGAGCACACCTTAGCATCCTCATCCGGAACTGCTCGCTGCCCCACTTACACTCCAGCACTGTACTCCCAATTGCCCTTACTCCACGCCACCTCCTGCCAACCCTGTTGATAATTGCATTCCATGGTCTCTATAGATTTTTCTAAGTCTGTGAGCCTTTCTCTGGCTTCGCTTCTTTCCCAGATTTGCGCAGGAAGGGGAAGTGAGGAAAGTTGAGGTCATTCATTCCAGGTGGCAGCACATCTTCAAGTGCTTTGTATCCCTGTCCTTCTGCCAAGACTGTCCAGCTAGGCTCTAACCCACGAGCAGCCTTGCCATCCAGTGGCTCCGCTCCCAAGGAGGAGCTGCAAAGTGCCCTGGGGAAAACAGCCTGCCCCTACAGGTTGTTGCCAGCACCACGGGCCTGCTTGGTGCCCTCCATCGTCAGTCTGCTGCTTTCCTGTTCTTCTCAAAGGCAATCCCAGACTTTGCCCACACTCTCCATTCCCCTCACCGTACATGCAGGGAGGTCTGGGAGTGATTACTCCAGCCTGTCACCACTTCTCAACCTGCCTGTCTTCCCTTCCTCTGGGGGCAGAGGAAGAAGCCCCTCCTGTTGGAGGGCGACCCTCCATTTCTAGCCTCACCCGTCCCCTTTTATCGTCCCCTTTTTCCTGGATCCTGTCTTCCCGCACAACATTGCTGTTTCCGTCAGCCTGCAGACATGCTCAGGTTTCCCGGCCTCAGCCCTCCTCCCCTGGCAGCCCTTCTTCTCTTCCTTCCTCCACTGAACCCCGTTTTTTGAGTGTCCTCTGTGGCCACCCCACCACTCCTTGATGACCTTCAGTGGACACTTTCCAAACCTCCCTTCCTGGCCCTTCCTCCGCACTTACACTGAGGGTCCTCCTCCATCAGCACCACCTGCTGGCTTTCCAGGACCCCTCCTGGGTCTCCAGACTCTGGCCCATCCTGGGTTCCCTCATGGACTCCTGCGCCTTCATCTCCAGTCAACCATCGGGGTTCTCGCTGGCTCTGTGCTTGGCCCAGCGCTCTGTTCACTCCACAGGCTCTCCCTGGTCAATGTTTTTCTCTCATTTTAACTACCACTTGTATGTTTGTGCTTGTCAAACTGGTACCAGCCTGGACCCTTCCCTGAACTGTAGGCTTCTGTGTAAGGAAGGGTACCCAAACTCAACATGTCCCAAACCAAGCCTAACACATCTGCCTCTGCCCTCACAAACCTCCCTTTCTTCTATAGTTCCCAGGCCATGTGATTGAGCGGAAATGCCTGTTCTATATACAGTTCTGGTCACCTGTCCACCTTTACTCACGTGGCCCCAACTCAGACGCTGCAGTAGCTTCCTCAAAGGGACCCTCCTCTCACTCCCAGATCCATCCTCCCGCTGCCACCCAGCTCCTCCCGCATGACTGGGTGTGGATTTTTTCCTTCTTTCAAATTATTTTCTTAGGATAAATTTCTAGGAGTAAAATTTCCAATGCAAAGGTGTGACAGTTTTATGCCTCTCATTATATACTACCATCTTATTTCCCAAAAGGGTTTTGCCAAGCTTATGCCAACAGTGATGTTTGAATATGCCAGGCCCCCACAATTGTATCAATATTAAGTATTAGCTTTTTAACATTGCTCTTCTCATTTAGTAGGTATAAAATGTGTTTTGCAATTTGGGGGCTTACATAGTTGTTAAACATTTTTCCTAATGTTTTTTTCTAAATACACTGTTCGTTATCTATAGAGTCTTTTGAAATTGCTCTTTTATTTGAGTGAGTGCTTTATATAGTGGTAGATATTGAGCCTTTTCAGTCACATTTAGTGCAATTAGCTTTTCTCATTCTAATATAATGTTTATTTTCTATTCAATAGAAATTTTATAGTTTTACAGAGTAGTTGAATCTATCAACATTTTCCTTTGTCATTTCTTTTTAAAAGAAGCCTTTAAAACATTAAAATGACCAACATTTTAAATATGTATTTATTGATTTCAGAGAGGAAGGGAGAGGGAGAGAGATAGAAACATCAATAATGAGAGAGAATCATTGATCGGCTGCCTTCTGCATGCCCAACACAGGGTTGAGCCCGCAAGCCAGGCACATGCCCCGACCGGGAATCAAATGGTGACCTCCTAGTTCATAGGTCAACCACACTGAGCCATGCCAGCCGGGCCAGATATCTTAAATACCAAGCGGGCAGTGTGCTGTGAGTGCATACTTGGTCGTGACCTACAGAGAGGAGAGCACGTTGGGAAGCGCTCAGGAATGACATGCGGAGCAGCAGCGTCCACGCCAGCTCCTGCCTGTGCAGTCACACACTGGGCAGGTTAAGATAATGTCTGGCCTCCCTTTCGTCCTGTCCTGACTCCATAGTTTCTTTTGTGCTTAATAGATAGCTCTTTCCTAGAAGCCAGTAGAATATTGCAAGAGTGGCCTCAATATAGAATTGGAACTTTCATTAAGAGACAACTGCATTCCGCCAGCCGGTGTTGCTCAGTAGGTTGAGCGTCTGCCCTTGTGCCAGGAGGTCACAGGCTCGATTCCCCATTATTGATGTTTCTCTCTCATTGGTGTTTCTGTCTCTCTCTACCTCTCCCTCATCTCTCTGAAATCAATACAAATGTATTAAAAAGAAACAATTGCATTCTATTTATTCTGAGAACTGATTGAGTTAGTAGGAATAACCATGAGAACATCATCGTTTTTGTGTAATTTTGCATAAGATTTTGAATTAATTAAAAAGTGAAATATTTTAATACAGTTGTTGAATTTTGTCATGGGGCCAGAGGATCCATAGGAAGCATTTTCTCTGCTCATAAGACATATATACAGGGACATGGAGCACTTTCCATAAAAACTACTCACTATGCAGAGCTGGTTTCATGTTGAAGCCTGCCAGGATCCACCCCCACCACAGGGATGTTATATGAATAGTGAAGCTATCTAGTGCAGAACCCATGTCTTTTAGCATATATATATATATATATATATATATATATATGTTTTTTCTCCTTGGGATATATTTCTGTTTTGGATCTGCCTGTTTTATTTGTTGAAGCATTAACAATATTTCACATTTTTTTTCAGTCTTCACAGAAAAGTACTGTACTGCTAATCATGTGGATAAGCTGCCTGGCCCGAGAGACTGGGTGCAGATTCTACAGGATCAGATTAAACTGGCCAGAAGAAGGTTAAAAAGAGGCTCAGGTATGAATGCGCTGCAGGAAAATAATTGCAGAAGCCCTTTATTGAATTCCCAGGCATTGCACAGTGCCAGCTTTGCTCTCGGTGCTCCGCCGTCTCATCTTTTGAAGGAGATGCGCTACATAAACGTGCTATGGTTTTGTTTTTTAAAGTCTTATTCAAATGAGTTTTGAAACTCACCTGAAGATTAAATAGTGAAAATATGTCAGGCCATTCACTTTGAATAGTACAAAGGAAAAAGATTGCTAACCTCATCTGTGGGCTTACATTCTTACGGAGGAAAGTGGGTCTCTGTTGTGATTTGCTTCCATTGCCCATTGATTTTTGTTTGTTTGAATCTGCCTAACTTGATAAAATGTACTGTTTGTTTAAGGTAAAAAAAATAACAGTAATCATTCCACCTGGAACACTACATGAAATAGAGATTTTAAGTCAAATATTTATTTATTTAAACGTTTTTTTAAATCTGGGCTTGGTGATTCTGGAATTTCTTCCAGGAAAAGTGAACACAAGTTGAATTATGACTATTCAGTCATTTGAAGTCTCCACCTCCCCATTGGCAGTCGGCCAGGTTAGCAGTGAAGAGTCCCTTTGAGGTCAGTTTTCTGCTATCACGTAAAAATAATCATCTCAGGAGGTCGCAAACCTCTCTCTCTCTATTTTTTTAATCCTGATCAAACTTCAGTGTCTGCCCTGCTCAGAGCCACCTGTGCTCTGCGGCTCGAGTGCGAGAGTCTGGGAGACAGACCTGAGGTGCTGACATGTTACAGGCTTGGGTGGCATGGGATCCAGGGGAGAGCAGTACAGTGTATGAGGCTGTGTCGCTAACCGACACTAAAGTATGTGAACTCACAGTGAGCAGCAGTCCCTGTGACCTGCCGGTGGAGCACCGCTGACGGCCTCGGGAGAGCTCCTGGCACAGGCTGGGAAGACCCTGGCAGCGTCACGAGACACAAGGCACCAAGGGACCAAGTGGTTTTCAGTGTGAAAACCTTACAGCTCTTTTCTCTGAAAGTCGCTACTAGGACTCTAAAATGTTCAGCTGTAGGGTCACCTGTGTAAGCTCTACCTGAGCATCCCCTGACCTGCCTATGATAGAGTTATATCAGCAATTTACAAAGCTCTAGGTCCCAAGGTCATGTCTGACAGAAAATATGTAGCTTTGGATGACTTTTTATTAAAAATCTCCCCATCATCTTTTTCTTTTATATTTAATTGATGCTCTTTTTATAAAAAGCAATAGACTACTACGTGTTTTTTTTTTCTCTGTGCCACTGAGTGGCAGCTACCACTGGCACAGTCCCAGGAAAAGGATGCACTCAAGGGTTTTCTTTCAGCACCAGCTACCAAATCCTGGCCCCACTGCCTGGGGAGGACCTGTGAAAGTGCTATGACTACTAATATTTTTAATTGGTAAAATATGTATTATCATATCAGGTCATAAGTCATAATGGGAGAAGATTTGGTTTCGAGTGTTAAGGCTGCTCTTTGCCTTGGGCACGTCACCCCATCTTTCTAATCCTCAGTGTCCCTCTCATTAAGTGGACATAAAAATAAAGCCTGCCTCAGAGTTGGGAGGCTCAGACACATGTTGTACACGAATGTCCTTACAAAGGAAGCTAGTGTATCTTCTCTGAGATTGTCTGCGTCATACACGGCAGTGCCTGGAAGCGGTGGAGGTCGCTGAGGAAGTCGTAACCCGTGGCTCCTCGCATCCCAGGTGTGGACCAGCAGCCTGCCGTGCCTGAGGAGCGTTGCTTTACCACTGCTGTCCCAGCGTCATTATTAATAAAGCCCCTTTCACTCTCAAAGGTTCCAGACTTGGATAAATGATCTGGTCATCCTCCCTGGTCTCTCAGTGTTCCCTGCCTTCTTCTCCTTCACTACAACTCATCACAGAGCATGGTAGAGTGGGAAGAACCGGTCTGAATTCCTAGCTCTGAGCTGCCATTTACAAATTCCTGGGACTTTTGGACAAATTTTTCAACCTCTAGCAGCCCTGCATTCTTCATTTATATAACAAGGCTAACAGCTACCTCAGGGGTGTTTTCAGAGATTGAATTAGACAATGTAAGTATTGCCAGTAACAGAGAACTGACACATAATGACACAAAAAATGTTCGTGACCTTATCTTCCTTCCCGTTGCCAACCAAAAGCAAAACAACTCCTTTATCCTGGTCATTTCTTTTTTTTTTTTTTTAATATATTTTATTGATTTTTTACAGAGAGGAAGGGAGAGAGATAGAGAGTTAGAAACATCGATCAGCTGCCTCCTGCACATCTCCCACTGGGGATGTGCCCGCAACCCAGGTACATGCCCTTGACCGGAATCGAACCTGGGACCTTTCAGTCCACAGGCCGACGCTCTATCCACTGAGCCAAACCGGTTTCGGCAATCCTGGCCATTTCTTAAAACCACTACCTTCTCTTTCTCCTCGCATTGTTGGTCAGAATTCTTCCAAATAGATTTGCATCCCTGAGTGGGCTCCCCCATCCCAGTTCACTTTAGAATCCATTGCACTTTGCCCTCTGACCTCGTCTTCTATGTGAGCTCTTGCTGCATTCACATCCCAGTGACCAGATTTCACTCTCTTTATGTTAACACTCCGACAACCTCCATTTGATTTTTACTCTGTGGAACCTCATCCTTCTTGAAGCTCTCTTCCCTTGGATTCTATGACTTCATTCTCTTTGTTTCTCCTCCACATTTTCTGGCAATGCCTTCGGTCTCCTTCACTGCCTCTCCTTCACCCGTCTCCTAAAGCCAGCATTCCCAAGTTTCTATCCTTCTTACTTTTCCCATTCTAAATCCTCACTCCTGACTTGAACTGTTCCGTCATCAGTGGCTCTCAGGTGTGCAGCCCCAGACATGGCCATGGCCTGAGACCCTAGACTTCATTCTCTGCCTCAGCTAATGAAATCTGGTCTTACCTGCCCCAACTAAATACTTCTCCTAGTTTCCTGTCCCCCGGAGTAAAATCCCCTTCTACATACCACCCCCTGCCCTCGGTGTGGCAGACAAGGCTCTTCATAGTCAGCCCCAACCCCCTCACCAGCCTCATCTGCAGACTCTTCCTGTTCTGAAATATGCTAGGTTTTCCAACTCACGCTTTCCCTCTGCCTGTCATAGCATCAGGTTCTTCCTCCTGGAGCCTTCATAGGCAGTGCAGCACTTTAGTCTTCTGCCACCGGAGGAGTCACCCACCTGTTTGTTCCAGTGACCATGAGAGCCTCAGGAGCACAGATGGCTTCTGAGTCATGTTTCTGTTCCAAACATTGTGTGGCACAGCCTGGAACCAACAAATGAACCAGCGAATCAATCAGTGGAAAAGAAGGAAAAATAGTCCACAGCAAAAAGTCTTACTGTTTAGCTCATCTAGTTCCTGTGAGAACCTGGAGAATGTTCTTTCATCAGTTTCTTCCTTGAGGTTCAAATACTTACCCCGAAACCCACAGGGCAGCACCGTCCCTGAGCTCTGTTCTCCGGAACAAGATCCTTAGGGCCCCTTAGGGTATGCCTGTGGCCGCTCACATGGTTGTCCCAGAGTGCCCTTTCTTCCTCCTCTCCGAGCCCTTTCTCTTATTTCCTTCTCTGCACCCCCATCTTCGTAGTTCCCTCCTAATTTCCTCTCTTCTCCTTTCCTCCCCCAAAGGTTGAGTCTTGTGTCATGGTGCCTGACCTCACTCAGGGGAGGTTAACTGAGTAACACTATATTCACTGCTGTCAGCAGGGTCTCGTGCTTTCTTATGCTAAAGGCCTCCAGCCTCAGCCTTGGCCACCTCACAAAGCCTCTTGTATTACTTTTTTTTTAATATTTTTATTGATCTCAGAAAGAGGAAGGGTGAGGGAGCAATAGAAGCATTGATGAGAGAGAAACATCAATCGGCTAACTCCCGCATGCTCCCCACTGGGAATTGAGCCTGCAACCCAGGCATGTGCCCAATTTGGGAATCGAACTGTGACCTTCTGCTTCATAGGTCGGTGCTCAATCACTGAGCCACATCAGCCAGGCTCTTCGTATTACTTTAGCCCCTTTAGATTTCAGGCTCCAGGAAAGGATTGGGGTGAAAAAAAATGTTTTACAGTAAATGACAAGTGTTATCAAAGATAATTGCTCAATCATTTTACACAGTAAGTAATGCTTAAGCACTAATACCATATTGAGTGCTGTGTCTCTTCTGTTTTATATCCCAAATCAGATTTCAAGTATGTAGCCTGAGCAGTGTGGTTGCTAGTATTAAGTTGGTCTTATGTTGCCTAAATCCTGCCTTGGCAATCTTGACTGTTGGGTATGTAAGAACTTCCATTTGTCTATTGATTTACAGGGGATAATTGTTGATCCCCCTAAAAGGGACACTAACTTTAATATTCAGGTTTGAGAGAGATCTAAAGGTGTCATAGTGAAGAGACTTAAATTTAATACTCAGCCCAAAAGAAAGGCAAAGGGCCAAAGTAGCAAGAACCAGCTACCCTTTGGTTCTCCACACACCACCCCAACTGTGCCACCAGCTTCTAGTCTGAGGTGGGCTAGCACAGTCCTTCCCTCAGAATCCACAGAAGCATGCCGGTCCCTTCTTGTCTCACATGGGCTGGTAAGGTAAATGGAAAATGGGAGAAATGCTTGGAGCTCCTTGGGGGCTTGAGGGACAAGAACTGTAAGTCCAGAATGCTGATGTTACTAACCTGGGTGTTGCAGAGGAACCCAGAGAGAGGAAGGAGAGGGCTTTGTGGACAAAACATGTGCCCATGGCTGGAGGTGATTACAAGTCCCTGAAGCACCTGAAACATTGAAGACAAATGGTGGGGAGACTGTTGAGTGTCTGCTGAGTGTATTGGAGAGGCCTCTTCTCAGAGACACAGAAACTGCCTTCCTGGCAGTGGGCCACGTGACTGAAATAGGAAGATCCGTTTAAATTCTGTTCCCCCATACTATATATTTTATACATAAACACACCTTTTTTTCCTATTTCAGATGCTAAGACAAATTATTATGAGTTCCCTTCCCCGCTTCCCCCCAGCAAACACACAGGCACACAGTAGGGACTTTTTTCCCCATTCCTGTTTCTCTGTCCCACAAACAGACTGACCAGTGAACACATTCACCCACATGACACAGGCTCATTTCCACACGCCCATGCCTGCTTCTACAGAATGGGTCCCAAACCGTAGACTGCTCCCAGCCCTTCCCTTCCGGGGGAGCCTTGCACGTGCCCAGAACATTGTGTGGCCTGCTCCATAGTTCTCATCATATTTGATTTTGGACATTTTCACTTTGACCAGTAGGTTTAGATTATCTGCCTAAATATTGGGGATCAGCACCTTGGCACTTTTCTGCCCCTCTAGCAGGTTCTGTTAGCATCCAAAAAGTGGAAGGTGCCACCTGGCTGGGTGGCTCAGTTGGTTGGGGCATCATCCTGTTCACCTAAAGATTGCTGGTTTGATTCCTAGTCAGGGCACATACCCAGATTTCAAGTTCAATACCTGATCGGCGTGTATGGGAGGCAACCAACTGATGTTTGTCTCCTCCTCCTCTCTTTCTCTCTCCCTTCCTCTCTCTCTCAAATCAATTAAAAAAAAAAAAAAAAGCATATCCTCAGGTGAGGATTTTTTTAAAAAATGTGGAAGGTGTCTACAGAATCCAACCCTGCCACACAGACCAGACCAGCACATCAGCAGTGACCTGCCAAATAGGTTTTGTCTCCCCATTTTTTCACATCCTGTGACACTTCATTCTCCTCAAGCAGCACAAAAGTGGGACCCCAGCAAATTGGAACTAGAGCCATTGTCATGCTGATAGGAACTCAGAGGCTTCTCAAAAATATTACTTGCTCTCCTGCTTTTTGTCTTCATTATTTTTGGTCCAAATGATAATCCAAACAGTGTCTCATAGATATTCCACAATTTTAACCTTTTTTTAAAATCATATTTGGCTCAATTCCTGGAATTAGATACAGACTCCACCTGGGCAAGCTAATCAGCTCACTGTTTAAGAAAGCTCGCACTGCCCTAGCCGGTGTTCTCAGTGGTTAGACCATCAACCGGCACAGAAAAGGGTCGGGTTCAATTTCTGGTCAAGGGCACGTACCTGGGTTGCAGGTTCCATCCTCAGCCTTGATCAGGGAGCATGAGAGAGGCAACCAATGTCTCTCCCACATCGGTATTTCTCTCTCTCTCTTTTTCCCCTTCTTCCTCCCTCCCACTCACTCTAAAAATCAATGGAAAAAATATCCTTGGGTGGGGCTTAACAACAACAAAAATAGAGGAAGAAGGCTCGAACTGCCTCTTGAAAAAGTGCCCCATGCAGATCTGAAGGGTTGTTATATGAATCCAAACAGAAATTCATTTGGGGCTCTCATCACATGTAATAATTTTTTTCTATAACTGGAATGATTCCTTTCCTGGTGTGGTTTTTTATCATTTTCATTAGATTATTTCCTCTGAGCTGAAATTGCAATTTTGTGTGTGTGTTAGCCCTACAAGTAAAACTGTCACTGCTATTAAATTTTTATTGGACTTTCTCAATCTTTTCCAAATTTTACAATTTGTCACCAGGAAAGAAAGATGGTGAGGTCATTGTTATTGACAGATATTATAATTAAATTTGAGTAACAGTCATGTTCTTCCTCCATGACCCTGTGCCCTGTTCATGCAGCTGGTATATACCAACTTATACATGTTTTTTTTTACATATATTGTTCTTACTAAAGCACATAATTGCATAGGCCTGCTTTTTAAAAGTGAGGATAACTTAATTACAAAAGGAAGATCAACTTATACCTAGAACTGATTTTTGTTATAACTAAATGAAAAGAAATTGAAATGGAAAGAGGAGAAAGTTACTCAAGTATAAAATGAACTGAAACTTGAAGATTTAAAAATTAGCTCATAGTCATATATGTGATATATATTTGGATGATTAATAGCAAAGAGATTAAGAGTCCAAGCATAAACCTGAGTCAAGTCCTTGGCAGTGTCACTTACTAGCTATGTCACCT
Organism: Myotis lucifugus; assembly: GCF_000147115.1. Taxonomy (NCBI): domain Eukaryota; kingdom Metazoa; phylum Chordata; class Mammalia; order Chiroptera; family Vespertilionidae; genus Myotis; species Myotis lucifugus. The sequence continues at coordinate 416,005 of NW_005871070.1, read as the reverse complement.
TAGGTACATTTCTTGACCTCTCTGTCTCAGTGTCCTCACTTGTTAAAATGGACATAATAACAGACCTGCCTTGAGGGGTTTTTCTAAGGGTTAGATGACTCAGTCTATGTCAAGTGCTCAGTAAATGGAAAGCATCTAATAAATGATGGTGGCTAGCATTGCTATTATTATTATTGCTGGAGAATCTTTTAAATCTTAGACAATGAGTCCGGCCAGTGTTGCTCAATGGTTGAGCGTCGACCTATGAACCAGGAGGTCAGAGTTCAATTCCTGGTCAGGGCATGTAGAAGCTGGCTAATCAATGACTCTTTCATCATTGATGTTTCTATTTCTCTCCCTCTCCCTCTTCCTTTCTGAAATCAATAAAAATATACTTTATAAAAAATTTTTAGTCCTAGACAATGAAAGAATTATCATGTAGTTCATCTATCAAATCCAATCAAACTAATTAGAAGAAAATAATATCTTCTAAATATAAAAATAACATGTTTGTTATTTATTTTTTAAATATACAGAATAATTGTAAAAACCCAAAGAACAAAATTTTAAATACTTATAAGCCTTTCATTCAGAGAAACACTACTAATATTTTAATTTGTCCTGTATTTTATCTATAAATCTATATACAAAATTTTATTCTCACCATTTGTCTTATTGCTTGACTTGAATGTTTTTGTTGTTAAATATTCATCTACAACATAATTTTTAGGGGTTTCTACTCTTTTCCAAACAAAATTGGTCTTGACTGGTCTTTCTCTTCTCAGCGTTTTCTCTTTGTGGTGGTTTGGGCGGGTCAGCAGACGGTGGGTCACTGAGTCAGTGTGTCCCAGTCAGAGGACAAGATGGGAGAGAGTGGATTAGAGTGGGAATCTTTGAGCCCTGATTGTGTTTTAAAGCAACAGCAACAAAACACAAGAACATAGGACTAGCTTGCTTCCCAACTGAGCACTACAAGGTGATACAAATGCAGCCCTCATTTGACTAGCCTCACATGCACACAGGCAGGGAACTTCCCACGGGGCCACTAGCCCTGGGACAGGGAGCACTGCTGAAGTTATGCAGACGGCCATGATGAAATGTTTTGACCTGTCCTGTAGCATGCTGGGGAGACGGACAAGCCCTCAGTTCTCAGGAGACATATGGGCACCTGTATTTATGTTTAGTGGAAGGTTTTCTGTGACTGAAGGATCTACCTTTGGAAAATTCATAACGAGATTGAAACATATCAGAGATGAGCAAAGGTTTGCATTTTAAAACAGAAGTGATGGCTCTTTTAAAGAAGTGCTTATTCCTTCTGATTTTCTTTATGACTGAATTGATGCCAACTTAGATTGCCAGCTCCGGGATCTGAATTTCCAGTAATCTCCAAAGAAAGAGTCATTCTCAAGATTTCCTAAGCCCGCCCCACAGGAATGGTTCTGGAAATGACAAGCAAAAATCTACCACAAGAATTCACTAACCGCATGCATCATATTTCAACAATTCACCCCCAAATCTGGATGGATATTTAAGCCAATGTAAATAAGCGAAAAGCACTGAAATCATCAATGATCGATAGAATAAGCTTCATAAGCTATAAAAAATACTTAATACAGGAAAATTGATTTTATTTTATCTTTAAAATATTTTATTTAAATATTGGCACTAAAATCCATAATGTGAACTGGCTGGAGCTGAAAAGGGAAAAGAAAGGTGAAAACTCCTGTGTATAATAGAGATTTAAAATTGTGTGACTGTATTGGTGAAATGGATGTGCTCCCTGAAACTAATGAGATTTGTGTTTTATGTTTGTAACCAGCAGAGGTAGCTGACGGTGATGAAAGACTGGACAGCATCTCTCTACCACCAACAGGTAAAACACATTTACATTTTCATCACCCACTGGAAAATACAGCAAAGGAAAATATATGCATTGAAAATGTTTTTAACATTAGAGATGCAGATGCTTGAGTAGAATGCTTCTGTAACAGACCCAGACGACAATCAGAGGTGTGCAGTGCCCTGTGGTCAGACATATTTGTCACAGTGAATATGAAAAGCTACATTTTTCTCACAGTTTTATATTCTTAAAAACCTCAGAACAGCAAGTCCTAAGAAATTAGTGTCACAAGATTTTGCCTCCCAAAACCTTTGGACATTAAAACATATTTTAACATGATATGACATTTCTTTTTAGAACAGGGATCACCAGTTTTAAGATGAAATTCATGTCCGTTCTGTCCTCTCCCACCTGGTCCAAAGGGCTTTGAGCGGGCAGTCACAACTCTTCACACAGTGGGCACCTAGTGAATGCTGTGTTTTAACTGAGTGACTGAATATGCCAGTGCATCTGGCATGGGTGGCACATTACCAATGTTATAACCAGATCACCCCAATGCAACATTTCCCTGAAGCGTCTGCTACAATATCAAGCCATAGACATAATTCTGACCACATTATTTAACTCTCAGGTGATATCCTTCTGCCCTGGCCTCCTGCCCCTGCATCAGTTCATCCCTGAGAGCCAGAGGGACAGGTGTCTAATCCACAAGCCATGTGGCAAACAATGTATTCCTCAGTTGGCCTCATGACTCTATTGACTGCCCTCAAAAGAATACATGAAGATTTTTCTGCCCACAAAACCCAGATGCCCAAAAAAATCCTCTTAAGTGAAAAAGCTCAACGCAGTGTTTTCTTCTCTAGATGTGGGCTGGTAAGTTTAAATGGAAATCAGCAAATGTGAATGGAGTAGCTAGTCTGTGTAAGCACTCTACTAGGTCATGTGTTCATTGATAGCACTTACCCTGAGATGACAACCAAGAGTTCACAGGTGTAGGACAGACATATGTCAGAGAACACTGGAGCAGCGAGAAAGCTCAACCAGGTAAATAATACAGTGCTTTCTGCCATTGAGTAGCTAAGCAACAGGTCAATGGGCAAATAAAAAAGGACCTGCTTATATCAGGTTTTACCATATAATCATTACATAAAAGGGATTTCTCTTCTTGTTTGGCTATGTTTCCACATTTATGAATTAAGAGAATTGAAATGCATGATCTCTACTGTTCCTTCCCATCTGTCCTCCGAATATCAGAACAACTCAGAATAGCCGTGTGCTTGTCACCCCTGGCCCATCCCAGTAGACTCACCAAGTGCAGCTAAGAATAATGAAAATGTGCAGTTCAGGAGGCCCCTTGGAGGAATACCATGCTGCTCTGGTTGTGCTGTCCAGGTTCCTCCCTCTCCAGCCCACTGCCCCAGGGCATTTGCACTGCCCATCCTCACTGTCATCTGACACAATGGGCTTTTAAAAATTACTATTACTTGAAAACCATTCCCTTTGTGTTTCCATACCTGAAGATGGAGGCAGAGAGATGTTTCAGATGAGATCATTGAACATGGGATGTAGAAGCCCTCGTGGAACTGAAAAGAGTTTCAAGGACCCTGAGAGTGAAGGAACGTTAGAGATCATCTAGTCCCATGCCTCCTTTTTATCCAGTCCTTTTATTTTACAGGTAAAACAGCCTGAGGCCCAGAAACACTAAATGACTTTCTCAAGGTCTCACAGCTGTTGATGGCCTCTCGACTCCCAGTCATTACACCGCATAGCTTTCTTACACCTAAGCCAAAGCCAGCTTTCCTCGGCATGTTTCTTAAAGATCCCAAGAGTTGATGGATGTGCTAATCCCTTCAGGATTCCATCTCACTGTCCCATAGTCTCCACAATTAGAATGTCCGTCGTAAGTCCCCCGAAGTCCACTGCAGTTTCAAACTCATGGAATTCTTTCTGGAATATTGCCCAGCACTGTGAGGTCATAATGAAGACAGGAGTAGAATGGCCCTATAGCTCTTTTCACTAAACCCTTGACAGAATTTTAACACAAACTACTAAACAGCATGATAAAAAGTACTGTTTATCATTTAGAAAAGGGGAAAAAGAATTCCCAGATTGGTGCCCAAAATTTGTAGTAATGAAATTAAATAATTTTGATTAGAGTAGCCTGTCTCTTGATTGCCACTGAAGTAAAACCCCAGTCTGGTGGCTTCTCTGAATACAAGGCTATTACTAACCTCTCCCTCCTGCGTGCACCCCCGGGAGACCCCACCTTACTTGTACAGGCGCTTCTTCCTGGGATTTGAGGCTCATTGGCCAGACTTTCTTTATCGTGTTTATTTGAGCTGTTAAAGATTTAACAATACTTTTATTAACTTTAGGTCTTTTTTTTCTTCCAAATTCATGTATATTGAGGAGCATAGAGGAGAGTGTAAATGTATGAATCAGAATCTAACAGGTCAGGGTTATAGTCTGGCAGCCAAATGACATTTGTTTCGATCCATTTCATTTAAGCAAACTTCTGTGTCTAGACTTAACAAAAATGGATAGAGATTTTATAGTGGGAAAACATTTTCCCTCAACCCTGTCAGTGAGCATTTTGGAGCAGCTCCCAGGAATCAGCACTGTGTTAGGTTGTGGTGAACAAACACCCGCCCTCAGAGCCCCGCCCACTGTGACAGGCAGCGGCCAGCCACCTGCAGCCAGGTGTGGAGAGTGCGGCTGATGGCAAAAACCTTCCAGGACTTGGGGACAATTTGTGGTGGGAAAAAGAGCATAGAGAAAGTAAAATTGTAACTGTGCTTTCTAAAATGTGATAAGGAGGCTTCTGAATTTGAAATAGAGTAGTGCAGAGCTCAGTTGGGCCTACCAGTCTTGGTCATCAATTGGCTTTCCTTCACATACGTTTTAAACATTAATAAAGAAAAGTGTAAGGGAGAAAATGTAAATTAATTTTACCACCCAGAGACAATCATTACTGGGTATTTTTCCCCCCAGACTTTTCTCTATATTTGATTTAGCCAATGGAGATCAAATATATAAAATTTTGTTTGCTGAGTTGGATTTTTTTTAACCTAATAAGCACTTTTAATTTTAATTTAAAAATTACCATTTTTTATACACGTATGTATTTGAATAGCTGCATGATAATCTGTTTTCAGGTAAATCATATTTTATTTGGCTCTTTTCTGTTACTGGACAACATATGGACATTCTCTAATAGTGATACACATTCAAGGGCTTCCTTGCAAAAATAATCATTACAAATTGCTAATGGCTAACATTGTTTATTTAGCACAACTAAAGTCTTGGCTAAAAATTTGTGATTTAAACATGAAACACAGACACCTCACCCACAACATTCTTCACGTATACAAACTACCTCTAGCCATGTCATAGGAAAGTGTGCAACTGCCTTCAGAGCAGTGCCCCCTTCATTTTCTTTCTCTGTTGTAGGTAATATATTTGACACCAGGAGAGAAAACAAGGAAGACACAGAGCCAGATTTCACTGCCTAGACTTTCATTTAGTGACAATGCTCATTAGCATATGCACCTCTTCCCTTTGAATTTCCTCAAAGATCCACATTAGCATTTCAGTGGACTGCAGAGTGTGCGTGTTCTGTGAAGTTTACCTGTCCTGTTTGAAGAGTTTTGATGTACTATCTTTGTCAACTGTGATAAGCAAGCCTCCAATTTGGTATAAGATTTTTAAAAATCATCCCTAGAGTTGATTTATCACCCTTGAAGTCCAACATCTGATCCAGTTAGTTCATTGTCCATTAAAAATAAGCAGCTCTCTCTTCCCTGTTTTTGTCCATAACCTCAATGTGAATGTTTGGAGTTTTGAAGCATAGTTATTTTAACACAAATTGCTTAGATGCTATATAAAGGAGAATGGCACTTTCCAGCACTGAAAAGGGAGCAATTGTTAAAATTAATTAGACCTTCATCAGCTTAAAAGATGAAGAAGATGTTTTGGGAGACAGGATAGCCCTGCTCTATTAGGATGAAATCATTTGTGACATCAGTTCCCCCAAAATAACCATTTGTGCAAGGGGCTTGGCCCTCGCAGCCCCGGCTGCCTCAGCCCTCACAGTCCGGCTTCATCCGGAATGTCATCCGGATGGTTGTTCTGCTGTTCGGTCTAATTAGCATATTAACTGTTTATTATATAGGATAAGGGTAAGTGATATATGAATTTCTTTGAAAGAAAAACCTTTTAGGAGGTGGTATCGACACAGTGACAAAGTAACTCATTGAAAGGTGAGAAACTCAGTAAGCAGTTACCTACTTGATACCTGCCAGCTGTTTTGACAGATGGTTTTAGCCGAGTGAGTGGATCAGTGTTTTGGCAACCCGCCACACACGTATTCCATTAATGTTACGTATTTTATGTGGTTCCTAGTACACTTACACTCCACTTTATATAAATCTAACAAATGAAAATCTGGATTCATTTTAGAGATATCATGCCACGTGCATATTTGTTTTACAGAAATATTTTCATCTGGATTCCTTTCATAAGATGGTGAATTTAAAATACCATTTTATTTAGAAACACTGCATTTACACCTCATTTATTTTATAAAGCAAATTACCTTGAAACTTTGGCACTTGACCCAAAGGCCAAAACTTGGCTTGAAAGAAATGTGGACTAGAAACACCAAACCCCAGGATGGGGGAGAGGGGAGAATTACTGTGCTACTGTTTAATGCATTTCCCTAGCACTTATTTTATTGAGTCAGAGAGTGTTAGAGCTCAGAGTTATTGTAGATGTCCCTTATTAGTAGGACTAAGGGAGGCAGCTGGGGAGTGAGAGTCATGGTTGCCCAGGGCCAGGTAACCCATCAGTGGCCTGGCCAGGACTGGCATCTAAATGCCTTACTCCCCTGTCCAAGGTACTTGTGCCACATCACACTGAACAGCTAAGCCTGAGTGAGGAGGGAGCTCTGGGATGAATCTGTTTTCCACTGAAGACCAGCTCATTAACCAACAGTGGCAGGAAGCTGGTGCTAGGTGTGGCTTGTGGCATCCATCCAACTGCTAGACAGCTCACCTCATACAAGTGTGTCTTTTGTTCATTGTCTTTTTGGAGGTTCAGAGTGGTTGTTTCCATCACACCCTTAGTTAGCCTTTTACATGCGAGGCGAGCTGGTAATCACTCCCTTGAAACCAGCCTCTCTGATCACCAAGTCAGGTGAGATACTGTGAACAGGGCTTTTGTTTTTCTGCAACATATGTTTTCAAACTGGTCTGCTGCCTCTCAGAAGAAAGTATTTCTCAAGGGAATTGAAAAGATTAATTAGTGCCCTTTCAGCTCTATTACAACACGATGACTATGTTGCTAATAGAGGTAGAAACGTTCACCTTCCCACTGTGGCATCTGTTAAGTATACACCACGCGCATTCGGAGCACGTCCTTCCAAGACCGGGCGACAGCATGGAGTGTTCACCCCTGGAGGAGGGTGGGGACTGTTCAACTCACGAGTATGTGCAATGGATCCCCAAATTGGAAATACATATCATATAACTGCAAGAGTGAAATCATATTTTGTAAATTAAAATTGTATTTGTGTTTACTTACTGTGACTACTGTTCAGACTTTATTCAGAAATCCTTTCTATAGGCTTTCTTAGCAAAAGCAAATTATTCCATATCTATGAATAATGTCTCAATCTTCTGTATATATGTTTTATTAATATGTAAATATTTAGATTTTTTTAAATTACTATGTTCTTTAAAAAAGTTCAACACAAGGCTAGTGGTGAGAATGGTGTATGACACTGTGTTGTGATATCAATCCCCAAGACGCTCTTTATGCCCATTCTGGAAGAATACAATAAATTACTTTAATTGAAAGTGCCTGTTTCATGCCTGTGTGCCATTCCTCCCATGATTATGAAGAGGAGTCAATGCTAGTCATTAATTAAAAGGTATTTATTAATATTCTGGTGATCTTGCCCAAGAAGTTTTATCTCCTTCTGAAGGAGATAAATTTTTAAGAATAAACTAAATTGCTACCAGAAAGATTATATTCCAACGTGGCGAGCCACGGGCTCTGCCCGGCAGCCAGATCAATGGCTGCAGCAAGTCCCCCAGTAACACTTAAGCATTAAGCACTGATATGCTTGAAGCCTCATTTTACATGAATTAGGTAGCTTTATAATCTTCACTTTAAAGGTAAGCCCTGCTTCTATGGAAACAACACATCAGAAGGACAAATCAATCTTCTCTCGTACAAAGTAGCTGTTAAAACATAAATGTTTTGTGCCCAGCCAGCGCGGCTCAGTGGTTGAGCATCGTTGGAACTGACACACAGGTCTCTGCATGGGGGTGTTACTTGGCTAAGACCGGGAACACCGGGTGGAGCGATTTGGAGGATGACACGCGAGTTCATGTTCAGATGTTATTCCGTTCATTTAGTCAGCAAGTGTTTGGACACTCGGGGTATGCATGACACTGGCTAGGGGCTGGTACAGCAGGCACAGAGCTCATTCTGACCATCACTCATGAATGACTATGATCCCGGGAAACCGTCATATAAGGTACGTTGTGTTCCTGAACTAGAGAAGGGAACTTAAACGTGGAAGCTTTGTCCCAAACTAGAGGCAATCAAGATTTGAAGTACTATTCTTTCTGTATAATTCAAGTCTCAACTAAATTTCATCATCTCCAAGGGATTCGTGACTATCTGCTCACAAGTAACCACCAGTCTCGACCATCTAGTCACAGTGACCCTCGCCGCTCTCTGAAATTGTCTTGCTATTTATGTGGTTTTTATCATCCATTTTTCCTCTGGAATCTAAGCCTCGGGATGTCAGGGCTCTTATCTGTAAGGCCATTAAGATTTCAGGCCCCTGTGAAAGCACATTTCAGGACGCTCCCTCTCCCTCTGCCCCAGCAGGAGTGGACTGGGACAGATGGGGAGCATTAGTGACTACACGACTCCCTTTCCTTCCTGTAGTCTTGGATCACGTGCACTTCCATTGTCCCTACATCACCACTCTTCATAAATGGTGGCAAAATTGTGTCAGTGGACCCACCAAAGAGATGCTGGGTGGCTCCAAGAGAATTGATAACTAATGATTTAAAGCAACACTTTGAATTGACACCAATCAGTGCCTCTGCATTTTGTAATCGCAGAAGCATGAAACTGATCATGCCCCCTAAAATATATATACTGTATATTATATACATTGTATATTTGTTTATTTATGCCCATTTTGTTATCAGTGAAATTAAAAGAATGTAAAAGAGTCAATGAAAAGGCCAAAGAGTGATCTAGGACTGGAGCCCGGTAGGAAAACCCAGTGTGATGTGCTTTGCTCCTACTGACACCCCAGACACACCGGATACTCCAGGGCCGTTTAAATTGGGGCAGGGGCTGCCTTTTTTTTTTAATCTGTTAATGTTGAGAAATTGGAGGATATTTTTAACCTAAATTTTGAACCAAAGTGACTTGAGATGACTCCTTTAAAATACTTTCCAAAAATCAAACGGATGCGAGTGTGTTAAATGGGGGAGCTGGTCAGAAACCAGCCCTCTCAACTTCCAGGTGTGCCTTCTCTCCACCACAATGCTCTCACAGATTGAAAACCTGAAGGGCCCTCAATGTGAATATGGAGAGAAAAATCAATTTTACAAAGGAAATCGAGTGTCCTAAATTGGTTCAATGAAGTGGGGGACCAATTGCACATTCTGGTAGAAAAGCTACTTTCTGCTGTACTTTAGCAATGGAGGGAGAAAGGGAATACATTATAATAAATGACACTGTATAACACTGAGTTTAGCATCCTCCAAAAGTGATGTATTTCTAACCAATGGATAGGGAAAGTCAGAAGTGACTCAATTAACAACCCCACGCTAACCCCACCCCCATCTTGTGATGAACACAGTACATTGCACGGTCCTTAGGAGAAACGTTTCACTGGGGTGAAGGAATGCCACCTTCCTCCACGCCCACCTGTCACTGACGATCCCTGTAACAAGGACCTACAGCTGTGGGTAGCCATTAAAATTGTGTTCATTGCCCTAGCGGGTTAGAGCGTCCACCAGCACACCAAAGGGTCCTGGATTTGATTCCTGATCAAGGGCTCATCGTACCTGAGTTGCAGGTTCACTCCCTGGCCCAGTCGGCGTGTGGGGGAGGTAACCAATCAATGTGTCTCTCTTACATCAATTGTCTCTCCCCCACCCCCCTCACTCTCTCTAAAAATCAATGGAAAAAATATCCTCGGGTGAAGATTAACACAAAAAACGAAGATTGTGTTTGTTTCTGTGGTTTAAGTCATGTACTGTTCAAGTGTGTTTGTCCCATCCACCTCCTGTTGGTGTTCCCGGGAGCTCTTTCCCTCCCTTTGTCCCAGCGGGACTGGCTCACCAGTTACGGCGGAGCGGGCGTATTTTAAACGTGAGACTGACTCCTGGACGCTGGCTGTGGACCATCCTAAAGACAGGAGCCGAAATGCACCTTGATTGTGCCTAGGCTTGATCATAACAGCTTTAGAAAAGGAACAAACTCTCAAAGACCAAGAAATTACTTTTAGTTGGAAAATACCCAATAACTTACGAGGTGAGAAGGAGAAGGTGGTGGAAGTTGATGAAATTAGTCTGAATTCATTTGAAAAACTGAATGCAGGAGAAAAGCCAGTATATAGAAAGAACTTTAACAATTCAAAAACAACATCCCTGGCCGGTGTGACTCAGTTGGTTGGAGCATCCTCCAGTGCACCAGAAGGTCGAGGTTTGACTCCTGGTCAGGGCACATACCGAGGTTGTGGGTTTGATCCCCTGTCAGGGTGCATACAGGAGGCAACTGATCAATATCTGTATCTCTCTTATCTCTCTCTCTCTCTCTCTCTCTCTCTCTCTCTCTCTCCATTCCTCCCTCTCTAAAATCAATTTTTAGAAAACACTAAAAAAACACACACACAAACAATTTAAAAGTGGGTAAGCCATAGCCGGTGTGACTCAGTCGGTTGGAATGTTGTCCTATACACAGAAAGGTCACATTTTCAATTCCCAGTCAGGACACATACCCTGGTTGCAGGTTTGATCCCCGGTCAAGGTGCTCAGGGTTCGTAACACAGGCAACCAATCAATGTTTCTCTCTCTCTCTCTCCTTTCCTCTATGTCTAAAATCAGAGGATTTTTTTTAAGATGTGCTCGGCTCGTGTTGCTCAGTGGTTGAGTGTAGATCTGTGAACCAGGAGGTCACGTTTCAATTTCTGGTCAGGGTACATGCCCGGATTGTGGGCTCCATCCTCAGTGTGGGGCATGCAGAAGGCAGCTGATCAATGATTCTTTCTCATCATTGATGTTTCTCCCTCCCCTCTCCCTTCCTCTCTGAAATCAATGAAAAATGTATTAAAAAATAAGCTGCTTTTAATAAATAAATAAAATTGGGCAAAAGATGGGAACAGCCTTTTCTTAAAAAATATAAAAATGTTCAATAGGCTGAAAAGCATATGAAAAGATAGCATCATAAGTCATTAGGGCAATGCAAATCAAAATCACAATGAGATACCACTTTAAACCTACGAAGATGGCTATAGTCAAAATGCCAGACAATAAGGAGCATTGATGACAATGTGGAGAAATTGGACTCTCAATATTGCTTTTCCCTTTAGAAAAGGTTGACAGTTCCTCTAAAAGTTAAACATAGAGTTACCATCTGACCTAGCAATTACACTCCTAGGTATATACCCAAGAGAACTGAAAACATCTGCACACGAAGACTTGCACACAAATATTCAGAGCAGCATTATTCATAATAGCCAAAAAGTAGAAACAACTTGAATACCCCATCAACTGATGCATGAATAAACAAATGTGGCATATCCACGCAATGGAATATTCTTTAGCAATAAAAATGAAGTACTGATACATGCTAACATGGATGAACCTTGAAAACATCATGCTAAGTGAAAGAAACTAGATACAAAGGTCACATATTCTATGATTGTATTTCTGTGAAATATCTGGAATAGGCAAGTACATAGAGACAGTAGGTAATTAATAGTTGCCTAGGGCTGAGAGGGGGAGCAGTAATGAGGAGTGATGGCTAAAGGATGCAGGGTTTCTCATTGAAATGATGAAAATGTTCTAAAATTAGATAGTGGTGATGGCTGCACAACCCTGTGAATATATAATCACTTTAAAGTGATTACTAAATAGCCCTAGCCAGTTTGGCTCAGTGAAAAGAGCATTGGCCTGCTAACTGAAGGGTCCTGGGTTCGATTCTGGTCAAGGGCACATGCCCAGGTTGTGGGCTCAATCCCCAGTGGGGGTCATACAGGAGGCAGCCTATCAATGATTCTCATCATTGTTGATTCTCTCTCTCTGTCCCTCTCCCTTCCTCTCTGAAATAAATAAAAATATATTTAAAAATAAATAATAAAGTGATTATTTAATAATAATAGCATTAGACCCTCTACCTTACTCTATATGTGTCAATTAATTCCAGATGTTTAAAGGATTTAAGTAAAACAAGTCATTAAAATACTAGAAATTTAAATTAATATTTATAATAAGCCTGGGGAGATAAAGGATTTCCCAAAAATAATGCCATAGGAAGCAATTATCAAGTAAAAATTAATTCATTTTATTAACTAAAACTTTTAAATCATACTTCAAACATTTTACAAAATTGAATAGCAAATGGCAAAATGAGAAAAGTATTTGTAGAAAAAATGGATATTAAGAAAGCATATACTTAATACAAAGTACATATCCAACTCATAAATCAAATGGCCAATAAATATTAAAATACTAAAATTAAACACAAAATATCAAATATTTGGGTTATTCAGTTGGCAAAAATGGAAAGGTACCAGCAGTGTTTCTTGTGGTGAACAGTACTGATAGGAATGTTAATGGTATAATATTTCTGAGGGCAGTTTGGGCAATACAATAAAATTTAACACCTTTGACCCAGCAATAATACTTGAAGGAATTTATCTGAAAGAAATAAAGATTTGCCCAAAGATTA
>NW_005871070.1:390063-402990 GCF_000147115.1 Myotis lucifugus | reverse complement strand
GACTGCAGGATTTTTTTTCTATATACATACTCATAGAAAAGAGTCTAAGAGACACACACCAACATGTTTGATGATGGCTACCTCTCAATGGTGAGATTATGGTTACTTTAAATTTTTTTCCTGTTGTTTACCTAAATTAACTTTTCTGTGATGAACATGTGCTGCTTTTGCAATGAGGAACTTATTTTTAAATTTTTTAATGTAGAAGAATATTTAATGGCATGGAGAAATGTTCATGATATATTTATTGCAAAATAATATGTTCAACCTGATTGAATTTTTTAAATTTCAGAAACATATTTATTTTTATAAAGTTGGATTTAATTGTAGTTGTAACTACAAACACTGACAAATTGCAGTCCGAAAATATATACCAAAAGTCACCAACAGTTCTAAAGAGGTATAGATGATGTGTTAACCATCAGCCTGACCAATTTTGTAAAAGAAATATTTGTATGCATGCACAGAAGAATAGAAAGTTGTTAACAGTGGTTATCTCTGACTTTAAAAGATTATTGATGTACGTTTTTTAAAATGAACATATGTCATTTTCAAAATAAATAAAGGTAAAGGAAGAAAAAGGCTTAGTGGTCTACATATTTGCATATATGTAATGCTCCCCTCCTACATACTCTTAGGAATACCTGAAATATCGATGTAAACTCTTATGATACAGGCTTCTGAACTATCACATAAGTGCCAGTGAAAACTTCAGCTTGTTATTCCAGTAACACATATATTCTCATTAATCCAGTAACATGTACCTCCTTGTTACTCCAATAACATGTAACCCCTTGTTTTTCAATAATATATACCTTGGACCTATTTACAGGACTATGGAGGTTAATACTTTACTTTGAAGGGGTAAACAGTCATCTGAAGCTTGACAGAAAAAGTACAAAAAGGATATCCTCTCTGTAGCTTGAAAGGAAACTGGGTGCTTTATAAAAAATGTATTAGTTGCAAGACCAGAAGAAATCCATCTGAGGCATAAGTGCACTTGACACATCAGTTCAAAACACAATCCCGTCAGGGCCAAGCGATTTGGAGAGAATGACTACCCCGGAAACATAAAACACCGGGTGGGCTGCTCTAACAAATGAGTACGAGAACCTAAGCAGTCAGGGTGATAGTCTGTTCTCCCGTAGGCTTATGCACCTGTGCAATTCTGCACTGACCTCACAGGTGATGTTTTTCGGAAAACTGACCTGTGGCCATCAAGCCCACATGCTGTGACAACTCTGAGAAAACCTGCTAACACATGGGGGACATGTGCATGCCAGGCACAGTGCTAACACCTTAACATACAGTTCAACTCATATAATCTTCAAAATATCCTAAGAAGTAGATACTATTATCTACTAGTAAATCCAATCAGGTGGAACATATTATTTTCCAATAAATATATCGTGAACATTTCTCCATGTTCCAGCTCACATAATTAAGGAGCAGATTTTAGACAAGATTAGAACCCAGGATGTGTGACCCCTGCTCCCACTTTCAGTGGAGAGAAGTATTCACAATAACCCCAATGGGTGTTTGGGGTTACAAGGCTCTTTCTGCTTAGTTTCACAAAAACATTCAACCAGGAATCGTAGCACATACTTATTGAGTGCCTCTAGTGAGCCAGGAACTGTCCTTGGTATTGTACAGATAGTAATTCTGTTGAACCCCAATATAATCCTGGAAGCACTGTGGGCAGCCCCACTTGACAGATGCAAGACTGACATACAGGAGCTTAACTTACTTGCCCAAAGTCACATAGCTAATAAGTGGCAGAGCCAGGAATCAAGCCCAGACACCCTGACCTAGAAGCTGTGCTTCTAATCTCTGCAATAGGGTGTTCTTCCGTGTGAATGTGTTGGATGCTGTTCTATGTCAGGCTTGTAAGTGTTTACTTGAACCATCTCATTTGAAGTATCCCCAACCACTGCCAGAAAGAGGCTGGGAAGTAGCTGTTATCTTCCACCTGACACTGGTTTTTATTAAAGGGTCTCCAAGAGAACATACTGAGTGGATAAAAGATGGAGCTTCGCAATCTGAATGACCAGAGTTTAAATACTGTCTCTACCATTTGCTCAGCTCTGGTATCTTTTTATTCCTGATTTCCTCTCACTTTCCATTGTCCATCGGTTGACCAAAAGAGCTAGAGGAGACTTAAATGGAAGTCAAACCATCCCCAGAATAACGAAAGCCACTGAAATCTCTGAGAGCCCTCCTTTCAGTGTGGAGGTATTTGCTGCCGGTGGCAGGGCTGGAAGAGCTGGAAGGAGGTGATGCCAAAAACCAGTGATCCTCAAAGTGTGGGCCTCAGATTGGCAGCATTAGCACCACCTGGGAACTTGTTACAGATGCAAAATCTCCAGCCCTGCCCTACCTGCTGGCCCAGAATTCTGGGGTGGGACCTAAGTCTTTTAAGCTCTGCAGTTTGTCCTGATGCCGAGTGAAGCCTGGGACCAACAGCCCTGGAACACCTGGGAGATACACAGGACCCCAACCTCAAAGCCCTGAAGTTACTTGTGGCTAATGAGGACAATGTGTGAATTCACTCCTGTTATGCAAAGTGCTGAGGTCCCAGAAAACCTCAGTGTGTTGTTTGTGGATTCCAAAGAAATAACCTGTAAGGCTGGCTGTGAAAGACACGGGTTTATTAGGACATGTGTGCGCACCAGTGGTGACCTACCAGTGAGGTTTACCAGCTGCCACCAGTGAAGTTGTTCCATTAAGACTCATCTGACCTGCAGACGGGTCACTCTGGGGGTGGCCAGCGGGTGCTTTTGTTTTGCAGCCCCCCAGACATTCCCAACACAAGGTTCTAGAGCAGTGATGGCGAACCTTTTGAGCTCGGCGTGTCAGCATTTTGAAAAACCCTAACTTAACTCTGGTGCCGTGTCACATATAGAATTTTTTTGATATCTGCAACCATAGTAAAACAAAGATTTATATTTTTGATATTTATTTTATATATTTAAATGCCATTTAACAAAGAAAAATCAACCAAAATAATGAGTTCACGTGTCACCTCTGACACACGTGTCATAGGTTCGCCATCACTGTTCTAGAGAGTACAGAAAAGAGAGGAAAACAGAGCATGCAGGGGGAGGGGAATGTGCAGGAGATCGAAACACTAGCTGTCGGCAACCCAGGCTCATTTACAAGTAGAAGCAGCTTCTCTTTGGCCTGGATTGTAAACAGCCAGGTTCTCAAGGTCTCACAGTCCACTTACAGGTGGCCTTTACTCTCTCCCATGTTCCCATTGACCATACAACTCCCTTCATGAATCAGAGCAGATCCAAAGCTTTGTCTGTGATAGTGTCACTTCCCCTTACATTCTGAGGAGAGAGGACTGGGTAGCATTACCGAAGTACCGGAAGTGCCAGGACCCCAGGGACCCGTGGAAGTAGGGAAAGTGTGGGAACATGGACAGTTGGTGTTGGCTGTGGGGAAAAGTTGAGACCCAGCCCCCCCCCTTTTTTTTTAATTAAATCTTTATTGTTCAGATTACATTTGTTCCTCTTTTTTTTTCCCCCCCTAACTCCCCTCCTCCCAGTTCCCACCCCACCCTCCACCCTCACTCCCCACCCACTGTCCTCATCCATAGGTGCACGATTTTTGTCCAGTCTCTTCCCACATCTCCCACTCCCCTTCCCCCCCCCCAATCTCCACGTGTTCCTCAACCCAGCACCTCGCCCTTCAAACCCTGACCTTTGGGGGGTTTGTGGAGGCTTCCTTACTGTTAGAAATAAGGTGAGCCCCCAAATTCAGGGGTCCTGGTAGAACACAAAACATACTCAGAAGCCAGGCAGCAAGGCAAACATCTTTACTTCTTCGTAGAAAGGTGCGCACACATGGTCTGACACACGTGATCTGTCCCTTGCTCTTGATTGGAGCTCAGGTGCACAGTCTTGCATGATTGGCTAATTCAAAGGGAGGGGTTGGCCTTTGCTGTTTCAAGATGGCAGCCCCCAGGGGAGCTGCAAGCCATGTGGCCAATATGGCAGCTGCCAAGTCACGCAGTCCAACATGGCAGCTGTCTAAACTGTTCTTTGACAGAAAAGATGATTTGTTTATTCTCACACTTACATAGGCCTGAGCGATTAATCAGGGGTGGGGAACATCGGGCCTGAGGGTGTATAAGGCCCTTGAAATCGTTGGGTCTGGCCCTGCCAAGGCATTTCAGGGTGAGTTAATTAAATGTTTGACCATAGCAGGTAATTTTTAAGTTGATAATTTTGTATGGCCCAAGAATGATGTTATAAATATCCAAATGGCCCTTGGCAGAAAAAAGGTCTCCCACCCCTGGATTAAAACCTTGGCCACTGGTAATTGATTTATTCTCCTGCCCCTCTCCCTCAGGGGGTCAGGGAGGTGGTACTGAAAGTTCCAACCCTCCAGTCACTTGGCTGTTCTCAGGGCAACCAGCCCCCATCCAGAGTGCTTTCCAAAATCCACCTTATTAATATAACAAACAACACCTCTGTTGTTCCCAACACTTAGGAAATTTCAAAGGGTTTGGGGAGGTCTGAGCCAGAAACATGGGCAAAAAATAAATATATACAGGCATACCTCAGAGATAGTGTGGATTTGGTTCCAGAAAGCCACAATAAAGCAAATAGCACCATAAAGCAAGTCACAGGAATTTTTTGATTTCCCAGTGTATATAAAAGTTGTTTACATTATACTGTAGTCTATTAAGTGTACAATAGCATTATGTCTTTTTAAAAATACATTTTTACTGTCCTGGCTGGTTTGGCTCAGTGGATAGAGCGTCAGCCTGTGGACAGAAGGGTCCCGGATTCAATTCTGATCAGGGGCACATCCCCAGGTTGTGGGTTTGATCCCCATAGGGGGCGTGCAGGAGGCAGCCAATCAATGATTCTTTCTCATCATTGATGTTTCTATCTCTCTCCCCCTCCCTTCCTCTCTTAAATCAATAAAAATATATTATAAATAAAATATATTTTTATTGATATTGAGAGAGAGAGGAAGGAAGAGAGAGAAAAACATCAATTGGCTGCACCTGCATGCCCCCTCTCAGGACATCAAGCCTCAGCCCAGGCCTGTCCCCTGACCTGGAATCAAACCCACAACCTTTCAGTGCACAGGATGACACCCAACCAACTGAGCCACACCGGCCAGGGTGCATTATGTCTTTAAAAAGTAGATACCTTAATTAAAAATATTTTAATATACATAAAAATTATCAAGCTATAAAAAATACTTTATTGCTAAAAACCATTATCACCTGAACCTTCAGTGAGCTGTAACCTTTTTGCTGGTGGAGGGTTTTACCTTTATTTTTTAAAAACACAATATATGTGAACCACAATAAAACAAGGTATGCTTGTATTTCTTATTGTAAATCACAATATCACAAAAGAGTTTGTAATCTCAGAGGTCTTAGACATTCTGATTGGACAGTTTCACAGGTCTCTTTCCTGTAGGAATTCTTGAATTGTGAATCTCCAAGTGGCAGATGTTGTAGGCTATGTTTTCCAAACTTATTTCAATACAGAACCCTTTTTCAAGGCAGCACACCTGAAGAATAAAGCCCCACCATGTCGTCTACATATTTTCCCACTGGAAAAAAAATTATTCTCAAGATGAGCTTTCACAAGCAAGTCAGGTACAATTTATCGTACTCTGAATGTTAACAAATTCTGGAGATGCAAAGCTGATAGCATATGTATAAATAATTTGACTCAACATTGTAAACATTAATTCAATGCTTTAAAAAAAAAAAAAGAACAACCTTGTTTCTCGGAATTGTTATACTACTTCTCTCCTTCTGGATTTTTTATTGGTTCACCAGTGCCAATAGAAATGGGTTCTAAAACTTATTAGCCCTGAGAAAGACTTTGTCATCAAATAAATCTAAAGTTAGATGTGCTTTCAATTTTGTTTAAAGGTGAGATATTTTTTCCAACTATGCCTTGTTTCCCAAAGAAAGTTTGGTATCTTTTGTGTTCTAAAACACGCCTGCTTCTGTGATTTCAAAGGGCTGCAGAACCAATTCTGTTTGTAACTGACCAATTTCAGCTCCCAAGAAAGACCCATGGAGGAAGTGGTATGTGAATAAGATCTGAATAGAGCATATTATTAGATCTCAACAAGAATCAATAGAATCTAATGTCGTTTTCCTTGCATTGCATCAATAAAACAACATTGTTAAGAGGCATTATAATCTTGTCTTCTCTTGGTTTGGAATCTTGTTTTTTTTGTTGTGGTGGTGGTATTGATTTACTTGCTTCTGGGTTGTCTGTCCTACGACCTAATTTGTTTGGTTTTTCAATGCATCGTCACTGTAACCAGAACTGAAGGCTCCAAACACTTAGGGAGATAAATATATGTTATTTTTGTGACCTCTGCTTTATCAATAAAATTTAACCTGGAAAGATTACATGGCCTCAGTCATACACTCAGCTACATTTGGAAGGTTGATACACAGTTCTGCCTTGAGCCTTAAAGAGGAATCTGGCTCAACCCTTATTTCCATGCTCGTGAAATTGAGGCCAGTTGGGTAAAGAGGTGTTATGGGCTGAACTGCCTGCCCTGCCCCACCTCCCCTCCAAATTCATGTTGATGCCCTAACTCCCAGCACCTCAGGATTTGGAGGTGGGGTCTTTAAAAAGGTAATGAAGTTAAAATGAGGTCAATAGGGTGGGCCCTAATCCAACATGACTGCTGTCCTTACAAGAAGGGGGCTTTGGGCACAGACATGTCCAGGAGGAGATGTGGAGAGCAGAGTCAGTGTAACTAACTCCAGCTTGTGTTTCAACCTTGTCATCTGAACACATAGAAGTTCAGGCCAGCAGCCAAGTCCTGGGCTGCCAGCAAAAGAGAGGCTACCACAGGTTCAAGGGATAACAATGACCAAGTATCTACATGCACATTGCCAAATATTTTGATTTGAACTTCAAGGGCTAATCTCAGAGACCACAAGGTAATCTAACAAGTGCAGATGAGGGAGAAAGATAAACATGAAACGAAGAACAGTGACACTTGCTATTCCCCCTCCTGCGGATGAGCCCTGCTGACGGCTCATAAACCTGGCTTGGTGGCCATTGGTTATTCTGGGGCCATGCTGTCTAGAGCTGGCTCAGCAGCCTTCCTAGCAAGACTTGGATCCCTGGACACTGAGGCTTCTGTGACTCCGAGTGACCAGTAACCACCGCTCTGCCCGGACTAGAGGACATTTGAGACCCTTGGACTTTGGGTTCGTTAACCCCCAATAGTTGTGTGTATGTGTTCTGTGTTTGTAATTTGGATTAAACCTGCAAGTAATAAAGTAAGTTGACAGCATAGTCACCTGTGTTGGCTAACTATTGTTACTTGGTGTGGGGAACCTAGAGGACCTCCGAGGGTCCCGGCCTCCATCAGGCACCCCTGATATTATCTGGGGGTCAGGACATCGAGTGACTCATAGGAAGGACTATACTCACTGCCAGAGTGCTCGTGACAGGAAGTCGGTGTGAAAACACAGGAGAAGACGGCCATCTACAAGCCAAAGAGAGAAACCTTCCCAGTGGTTGGCAAACTCGTTAGTCAACAGAGCCAAATATCAACAGTACAACGATTGAAATTTCTTTTGAGAGCCAAATTTTTTAAACTTAAACTATATAGGTAGGTACATTGTTATTAACTTAATTAGGGTACTCCTAAGGCTGAGGAAGAGCCACACTCAAGGGGCCAAAGAGCCGCATGTGGCTCGCGAGTCGCAGTTTGCCGACCACGGCCCCACACCCTCAGAAGGAACCAACTTTACTCACACGTGGATCTTGGATTTCCAGCCACCGGAATTGTGAGAAAATAAATTTCTGTTGTTTGAGCTGCCCAGTCTGTGGGGCTTTGTTATGGTGGCTGGAGCAGACTAATGCAGGGGGCTCCACGCCACTTTATCGATGATGAGTCAGGGACCCTGTCCCAACATGCAGGCCCCTGCCCGGTGACGGGGCTTGTGAGGCTCACTGTGCTGGAGCCAGAAACCCAGACACGCCAATGCCAGGGTTTGGTGCTCATAAGCCTCGTGTGTATCTGGGGCAGTTTGGAGGAACCGGGAACCTGAAGCTTCAGTTTCTCCTCAGTCGGGGCTGCCTCCCCCCACAAATCTTAATGAGAGATTTGGAATTTGAGCCTCCGGTCAGCTGGTCCGGGGTTGGGTGGACACCCTACTTTTCTCCCTCCAGTTCTCTCACTGGGGAAAGTTTCTTCTGGGAAATCTTTTCTCAGGTCCTGGTTCCCAAAGGTTGTCCCCACCCAGGCCCTCTGCTCTGACACCCAGTGGCTTTGTGGAAAAGGCCCCAGTTCTTGTAAAGCTCAAGGCCATGCTGCTCTCTGTCCTGGGGAGCAGTTCTGCCTCTTTCTGGGGGACCTGGCTGGAATCTTTTTCTGAGGGAGGAACAGAGAGGAATAAGGCGCTGTGCTAAGTGCTCGCCAGGCCTCACTTAAACTTCACAGCCTCCCTGAGGGAAGATAGTATCACCTGCATTTGCTACATGGAGAAACTGAGGCGCATACACAGCTCACAAGTGGGGGAAATAGAATCCATTACAGTAATCCTCCTTACCCACGGTTTCGCTTTCTGTGGTTTCAGTTACCTGCAGTCAATTGTGGTCTGAAAATATTAAATGAAAATTCCAGAAATAAAAACCTATAAATTTTAAATTGTGCAGCATTTTGAGTGGTGGGATGAAAACGTGTGCTGTCCTGTTCTGTCCCTCCCACGATGCGAATCATCCCGTGTCTAGTGTGCCCATGTTGTGGACACTCCCCACTGGTGAGACACTTAGTAGTCACTCAGCTATCAGATCAGTTATGAGAGAGAGAGAGAGAGAGAGAGAGACCTCATTCATATAACTTTTATTATAGTTTATTTTTATAATTGTTCTATTTTATTACTAGTTGTTGTTAATCTCCTACTGTGGCTAATTTATAAATTAAATTTTATCATAGGTATGTACAGAAAAAAACATATATAGTATATATAGGGTTTGGTTTCAAGCATCCACTGGGCATCTGGGAACATATCCATCTTGTCTCTGGAAGCTTCAGAGTCCGGTCACCGTGATGGCTGAGTGCTGTCCATGGGGCTGCGGAACAGTGGCACTCAGAGGGTGGTCTATGCAGGAGGCATGGAAGGCTTAGTCACTGCTCCATGACAAAATGAATACAGAGGTGAGAGTGGGCATTCAAGAGCATCTATACCAGTGATGGCGAACCTATGACACGCTTGTCAGAGGTGACACGCGAACTCATTTTTTTGGTTGATTTTTCTTTGTTAAATGGCATTTAAATATATAAAATAAATATCAAAAATATAAATCTTTGTTTTACTATGGTTGCAAAGATCAAAAACTTTCTATATGTGACACGGCACCAGAGTTAAGTTAGGGCTTTTCAAAATGCTGACACGCCGAGCTCAAAAGGTTCGCCATCACTGATCTATACCAATGTAACACCTGTTATGTTGGTAGAAACCAATACTCAAAAAAGAAATGAACTTGCATTTCATACGTGTTTTTTATACAGCAATTTCATGTTTCTCATCACACATCATACCCTGTTACAAATAAGGACAAACCGGTCCTTCACCACATAGTTTAAGAAGCGCTGGCCAGAGGCCAGCATAAACTGACTGAGAAGACATCAAGACAATGGAGAGGAACAGAGCCCAAGCGTCATGGACTGAATGTTTGCCCATCCCCACCCCCCTTGACCTTCAGTGTGATGGAATTTGGAGGTGGAGTCTTTGGGAGGAATTTAAGTTTAGATGTGGTTCTGAAAGTAAGGGCCCCATAATGGGATTAGTGACATTTAATGAAGAAGAAAAAAGGCCAGAACTGTCCCTCTCCATCATGTGGGACACAATGAGAAGGTGGCCGTCTGCAAGCCAGGAATAGAGTCCTCACCGGGAACGGAATCAGCTCCTTAATCTCAGAGTTCCAGCCTCCAGAACTGTGAGAAGTAAATGCCTGTTGTTTGAGCCCTTCAGTCTATGGTGTTCTGTTATGGCACACAAAAGGACTGAGACCCTGGTGCTGCTCTGACAACCCAAGGAGCTGTGGCTTGGGCAAAGCCTCCTGCTGTCCGGTGCTACCTCCACTGGCAGCATTTCTTCCCTCAGGTCTTTGTCTAAATTGGCCTCTGTTCCCTCGTCAGGACAACTCACAAACCTGCCCCATAAGGTGCTGTGTTTAAAGGTAGGTCCCGGAGCACATTGCGCCACATTCTCCTCCTAGTGCCTGGCGTGGCAGCCACAGCCTGCCCTCGGCCTTCTTGCGCTGGTTTCTATCTCAAGAGGGAAGGGTTGGAGCTCAGGGTCCCTTTCCTCCCAGGAAGCTGGGCCCACCTCCAGGTGAGGTTGCTTTTGGACACTCTTCTACTCCTTCCTTTGCAACTTAAAGCTCCTTATAACAATCGTTTCCTCTTCTTCGATATAAATGATACGTGTCATTCTTCCACAGTTGTATAATAAATTTGTATTAAGAAAAAGACCATTTTTATATAGTGCAATCCATTTGCTGCTGTTTTAGAAAAAGTTCCAGAGGCTTTCAAAGATGAACAGCCACAACCGCCCAAGGAGCAACCACAGCCCGAGGAGCCACTGCCACCCAGGGTCCAACCACTGAATGATTCAACAACTAGTCATGTCAGTGAGATCAAACATGGGTAGACAAAGAAACCCCCAAAGGAAAGAAAAGGAAGACTCGCCAGAAAAGCAGCTAAGTGAGACAGAGATATGCAACATGACGGAAAAAGAATTCAGAATAAGGTTCCTAGAGTACATGCACCAGATGTTCAAGAAGCAAGAAGAAACAGATGAAAAACTCAACTACTTATGCAAGAAGCTAGAAGAAACAGATGAAAAAATCAACAACTTAAGTAAGTCCCAAGAAGAAATGAAGAGTGACATAGCTTCAATAAAAAACTCCATTGAAAGTATCAACAGTAGACTGGGAGAAGCGGAGGACCGAATTAGTGAATTAGAAGACAAGGAAGCAAAACACACTCAAACTGTACGGCAAATGGAGAAAAAAATTAAAAGACAGGAGGAGAGCCTAAGGGAGCTTTGGGACAACATGAAACGAAACAACATACGAATAATAGGGGTGCCAGAACAACAGAAAGATGAACATGGATTAGAAAACCTATTTGAAGAAATAATATCAGAAAACTTCCCTGAGGTGGGGAAGAAAAAAGTCACACAAGCCCAGAGAATCCCAAACAAGGTGAACCCGAAAAGACCCACACCAAGACACATCATAATTACCATGGCAAATGTTCAGGATAAAGAGAGAATCTTACAGGCTGCAAGAGAGAGACGGAAAGTAACATACAAGGGATCTCCCATCAAATTATCAAATGATTTCTCAACAGAAACACATCAGGCCAGAAAAGAATGGACGGAAATCTACAAAGTGATGCAAAGCAAAGGACTGAATCCAAGAATACTCTATCCAGCAAGGCTATCATTCAAAATTGAAGGGGAAATAAGAAGCTTCACAGACAAAAAAGGGCTAAGGGAGTTTATCACCACCAAGCCAGCCATGCAAGAAATGTTAAAGGGACTGGTGTAAAAAGAAGAAATATCAAGCTCAGAAAGAAAACAGCCACACACACACAAAAAAAGAAATGGCTACAAACAAGTACCTTTCAATAATAACTTTAAATGTAAATGGACTAAATGCTCCAACCAAAAGACATCGAGTGGCTGAATGGATAAAAAAACATGACCCTTACATCTGCTGTCTACAAGAGACCCACCTCATTAGAAGGGACTCACACAGACTGAAAGTGAAGGGATGGAAAAATATCTTTCATGCAAATGGAAAGGAAAAGAAAGCTGGGGTAGCAATACTTATATCTGACAAAATACATCTCAAAGTGAAGGCCATAACCAGAGATAAGGAAGGCCACTTCATAATACTAAAGGGATCAATACAACAAGAAGATATAACCCTGGTAAACATATATGCACCCAATGCAGGAGCACCCACATACATAAGAAAACTTCTGGAAGATATCAGGGGAGAGATCGACAACAATACAATCATAGTAGGGGACTTTAATACACCACTGACATCACTGGATAAATACGCTAGACAAACAATCAGCAAAGAAATAGCAATCCTAAATGACTCACTAGATCAGATGGACTTAATTGACATCTTCAGAACACTTCACCCCACAGCTGCGGAATATACTTTCCTCTCAGGTGCTCATGGGACATATTCAAAAATAGACCACATATTGGGTCACAAGCAAAGTCTCCACAAATTCAAGAAGATTGAAATCATAAAAAGCATCTTCTCAGACCACGAGGGCATAATGTTAGAAATAAACTACAATAAAAACAACCCAAAATACTCAAACACTTGGAAGCTGAATGGCATGTTATTAAATATTGATTGGGTTACCGATGACATCAAAGAAGAAATTAAAAACAACCTGGACACTAATGACAATGAAAACACAACAATCCAAAACCTCTGGGACACAATGAAAGCAGTCCTGAGAGGGAAGTTTATAGCTCTACAGGCCTATCTCAAAAAACAAGAAAAAATGGTAGTTAATCATCTAACTCTACAACTCAAAGAATTATAATGAGAGCAACAAGAAAACCCCAGAGTGAGCAGAAGGAAGGAGATAATAAAGATTAGAGCAGAAATCAATGAAATAGAGACCAAAAAAACAATACAGAAAATCAATGAAACCAAGAGCTGGTTCTTT
Source organism: Myotis lucifugus (assembly GCF_000147115.1). NCBI lineage: Eukaryota > Metazoa > Chordata > Mammalia > Chiroptera > Vespertilionidae > Myotis > Myotis lucifugus. The sequence goes on along the minus strand of NW_005871070.1, from coordinate 390,261 downwards.
GAAAGGATAAACAAGATTGACAAACCTCTCGCCAGGCTCACCAAGAAGCAAAGAGAGAGGACCCAAATAAACCAAATCAGAATTGTAGAGGTCAAAATATACTCAGACAGAATCCAAGAGATATACACATTATTGTTAAAAAATACTACGGGCAAATCTCTCTCTCCAAAAATCTAGAACACCTGGGGGGGAAATGGA
>NW_005871070.1:365209-389963 GCF_000147115.1 Myotis lucifugus | reverse complement strand
AGTTTTGAATGGAGTGGGAGCGCATTCTTCTACGCAGAGCGCACGCGCGCAAATTAAGACATAGTATTCCTCCGGTAAAGCCAACATTTCCTTTCTTAATTAAATCAAGTTTCAAAATTTTGTACAACGTAAAAACTGCCCCGGCGATGAGTGGCGCCAAATCCCTCTACCGCCACCCAGCAGCGAACCGCAGGAAGGTTTTTGGGTCTGGGGGGAAGGGGAGTCAGAGCTCAATCGCAAGGACTTGTATCTTTCTTTTTATCCATAAATGAAGGGGAGTACGATCCTGAGAGTGAGGGAGGGCGAGTGCTCTTTCGAGGGTAGGGGAGTAAAACGGATACTTTTGTAATACCCTTTGTAATACTTTTAGCGAAAAAAAAAAAAAAAACTATAATGTTAATTATTGACATATAAAACTATACTTTGAAAAAAAAAAAAAACAAAGTTGAACAGCCATCCCAGCTCATCACAATAAACCTCATCCTGCAGCTCTGGCCCTTCCTTCTCAATTATATCGAGAGAAATGGGTCAGAAAGGACAGCAGGCCTTAGAGGCTGGGGTGTAGTACGACAGCAGGAGCCTGGCCCTGCCACTGACTAAGGTGACCTTGGGCAAGTCCATGAACTGCCCTGTACCTGGCCCCCCATAGGATTTGGAGCTCTGTGACCCCACACTTATTTTTTTTGTTTAAAAAAAATGTTTATTTTGGTTATTTTAGAGCGAGTAGAAGGGAGAGAGCGATAGAAACATCGATGAGCAAGAAACATCTATTGCCCCCTACTTGGGATCGAGCCTGCAACGGAGGCATGTTCCCTGCCTGGGAATCGAACTGGTGGCCTTGTGGTGCATGGGACAACGCTCAACTACCTAAGCCACACTGGCCAGGCGACCCCACACTTCTTGAAGCAATCACTTTCAACAGTGCCCCTCCTGTCCCATAGGTAACCAGACAAGCAGCCTATGGCCTGAATGGGAAGCCCCTCCCCCTGTTCATCCTCCAGGCTGTCCTGTTAAATAGAAAAGTAGCCACAGGATGAGCCACAGAGAGAAGGAAGAGACCCCATGACGAACAACCAGTCCCTAGAGAGAACCTTACCACCCCACACCCAGGGTGGGCGAGGTGAATGGTGGCTTCTGCCTCCTGGAGTTTTCCAGGAAGCTCTGCACTCAGGTCCATAGGGCTGCTCCAGGCCTCCACCCGGCCCACTTCTCTTTCCTGCCCAACAAGTACTGTGGTTTCTGTCAGCCTTGTGCTGCTCCTCTTCCTAGAGTGCCCTTCCTCTTCCTCCTTCCTGCCCTGCCCCTCACCTGCATCCCTGCCTACACCTCCTCTGATGGCCCCATTTTCATGCCCCTCTCCTGTAATACATCCTCGAGATTTATATAGCATTTACAGTGGACAAAGCACGTTTGTTGAATCCTCACAATATCGCTGATATATTGGCTACTGAAAAAAGTCACCAGTGCTGGGAGCTGAGTGTAATTTTTGCAATCTTCCCAGTGCAACTGTCATCAGCATGGCCCCCTGCGGAGGGGAGGGCTAGGGAATAGCACATGCTTTACATACATACAGCACTTCCTGTGAGCCTCGCAACCCCTGTGAGGCAGTGGTCACTCCCTTTTTATAAACATGGAAAAGCAAGGCTCACTTGGATGCCTGGGTGCAGACTGGATGCGCTGGTGTGTCACCCAGTCTTCAAAAGAAACAAGCACAGGGTGGTCACATGCTGACGGCTCAGCCCTGGACCTGTGTGACGCCACAGCCCCTCTCATCCACCAGGCCTCCTGCTGCGATCCCCCTCTTGCCCCAGGTGGTCTGGGCTGTAGGATGCTCCAGCAGTTAGGGAAGGTGGCACCCGGAATTCTTTGTGGTGCCCAGCGAGGGGGACAGACCAGGAGAACCAGCTCTCCACCCAGGGGCCGCGGAAGGCTTGCTCTGCCCCCAGAGAGCAGATCAGAGTCAGCTGCCAGCCATCTGATTCTGCCCCAAGGAAGTGTGCAGGGGCATCAGGTTGGGTTGGGTTGGCCCAGTGACTTGGGTCTGGAGACAGTTGAGGACTCTGACGAGTCAGTCCTGCTTCAAATGCCAGTAGGGCCCCCTGAAGCATCCTTTTGCATTCGCTCCCTCACTTGACAGTGGCCCAGAGGACAACATCCAGAGCTTCTGGGGCCCAGTGCCTGCTCTCAGGCTGCTGCGGAGCGAGCAGCGCATTCAGAAACCCATGACAGGGCCTCTCTATGCTCCGGGCTTTTAATCTCCTTAATTGAAATTGATTGGTCTCTTGAGAGGCAGCTCTGCATTGGCCCTCAGCATGTGATCATCTTCTGCTTCTTTCTTTTAAAGACCAATTGCCACACCAGTGCATCTAATCTTCTCCCTGAATCCCGGGCCCCTTCCTGACCAGGAGCAAAATCAGAAACAGGCACACTTACAAAAACAACTTAGGAAATAAACACACTGATAAAAATGAGAGAGTATTCTAGTCCCATTGTGGCTTAGCATTATACAAAAGGCCGGTCAAAACCCCATTACCTAGGAAAGATGTAATCAGATGGGGAAGGAGCCCTGGGAGGGGGAGGGGAGTGTGTGCCTTCTGAAGCTCACAGATAAATAGCCTGGGCTGCAGCATATCTAAGAACCAGCTGCAAAAAAGATAAAAAGGGAAGAAAAGTGAAAGCCCTTCTTAAGTTAAAAGCAAGCCAAACATTGAGAGAACTGTTTGAGCATCCTGATTTGTGTTCATCCAGACAGCACAGCGGTCACCCCTAGGTGACTGAAGCTGGTTTACAAACCGGTTTGGCCGGTCATATCTCTCGGTGGAGCCTCTGATAGGGCACCTTACTTAACCGACTGATCACAGATCCTGGAAATATCCCCCTGGGGACTCTCCTGTGTGTGGGCCGTCTCACCAACTGGGCACTGGGTAAAAGCAGCTATGCTGGCAGGCTCGGGCCACCTCCTGGCTCCCAAGCCTGGACTGTCTCTGCACTAGCTGTGCAGGGTGGCACCAAGACACCGGAGGAACCTTAGAGGAAAGCAAGCACAGCACTGACAAGTCAAGTAATCGTTCTGACTGACAAACACCTTCTCAGGACATCTTGCTGCCTGGCCTGCTAGAAGTCAAGTGGAAGGGAATGCCATTTGGCATAAGGATTACTTTACAGTAAAGGCAACAGAGATCAACAAGATGCAAGAAGAGTTTTCTTCCCTCCCCTTTTTGACCTAAAAGTAGGACATGAATTTCCCTTGTGAAAGTCTCCTCTCCTGTACAAGGAAGAGGAGAGAGACTCATCACCAAGATGAGAGTAGTCGCTGAGATGAGTTTGCATAAACAGACCTTACTAAATTAGCCTTTATTTTCCATTAGTTCCCCATATATGTTCCAATCACCTATCCACAAAGTATCATCCTAGAAGCCCAAACCCCCTTTCCTTTGTTAAACATAGTATATAACCCCCGAGTTGAAAGTGGCTCTTAGTCTCCACTTTCCCTAGCAGTAGAATCTGATGTAACAGTGATGAAGGAGAGGGTGAGCTCCATAAAAATAAGGGCCATCTGTCCTGACTGGTTTGGCTCAGTAGATAGAGCATCAGCCTGCGGACTCAGGGGTCCCGGGTTCGATTCTGGTCAAGAACATGTACCTTGGTTGTGGGCACATCCCCAGTGGGGGGGGGGGGTGCAGGAGGCAGCTGATCGATGTTTCTCTCTAGTCGATGTTTCTAACTCTCTATCCCTCTCCCTTCCTCTCTGTAAAAAATCAATAAAATATATTTTAAAAAATAAAAATAAAAAAATAAGGGCCATCTCTGTCTCAGTCATCATGGAACTAGTATCTAAGGTTGCCTAACACATAATAGGCTCTCAACAAATCAATGGATGGATAGATGTTGGATGAAATGGGCGTGAAGCAACTGCATGGGGTAAAAGGTAAAATTACAGCTTAGTGAACACAGGCTCCCATAAAATACCACCAAGACACCCTGTTGATAAGACAAAGCTCTTGGCGATGAGAGAGGTCACTACTTGGCAGTCTTGACAGTGTCTCCAAGTGGAGCAGATAAAGTCAGGATATTCATCTGGCTTAAGGTAGGCGTTTCAGTGTGAGGTAGATTAGGATTTGTTAAGTCTCATGATACAATCCTTCAGGATTTGGGGTACAGCAAGTTGAGGTAACAGCCATTTGACACTATCTATTTACAAGTATTTGTGTGACAATAAAATCACGGTGGCAAAGACAGTGGAACCAATCTCATAGTGAAGACTAGTAGTAGAGTGGTAGTCACGTAAATGCAGACTAAGTAAGCCATGTGGGCACCCATGTTTCAGTCCTCAGGCTAATGAGCCATTAAATAAACCATTCTCCTTCCACACTATGACATACACAAGTAAGGAAACCATGTTTGTCCACACGAGGATGGGAAATCTAAGTGGGCTCCAGGATAGATGTGGTGGCTAATCTCTTTTTATTCAGGGCTGATGCATGCTGAGGTAATTCGGATGTGCCTTAGCCTTTGATATTCTCTGACAATAGCCCTGAGAGACAGGATCAGCTACATAACTTGCAGAGCCCAGTGCAAAATGAAAATGCGGGACCCCTTGTTCAAACACTAAGAATCTCAGAGTTTGGCAGTTCCTCAAAAAGCTAAACATAGAATTACCATGTGACCCAGAAATACAACTCTTAGGGATATACCCAAAAGAATTGAAAACAGGGACTTGAATAGATATTTGCATACCCATGCTTATTGTAACATGATTCACAATGGCCAAAGGTGGAAACAGCGCAAGTGTCCATCAATGGAAGAATGGATAAACAAAATGTGGTCTATATATACAATGGATTATTACTGATCCATAAAAAGGAATGAAGTTCTGTCACGTGATACAACATGGATGAACTTTGAAAGCATTATGCTAAGAGAAGTAAACCTAACATAAAAGGACAAATATTGTATGATTTTGCTTATATCAAATATCTAGAATAGGCAAATGATACACAGAAAGTACATTAGAGGCCACCAAGGGCTAAGGGAAGAAGGGAATAGAGTATTACTTAATGGGTTTAGAGTTTCTATTTGGGGTGAAGATAAAGTTTTGGAAATAATGATGATGGTTGTACAATATTGTAAACAGAATTAATGCCACTAAATTGTACACTTGAAAATGGCAAACTTTATAATGTGTGTTTCATTTTTAATTATGGTAAAATACTGTCATATATTTTTACCACAATAGAAAAAGTATTAAGAAAAATTCAGAATTTCAAGAGGGTTGCAGCAGAGCAGTGACCAAGTACAGGGCCCTTCTGAGCACAGGGTTCTGTGTGATGCCGGCTCTGATGAGAGGACAGAAACCCTCAAGTTTAGGTGGCATGCCACGTTCTGGAGACTAAGAGTGCTACTGGGTCACTGAAGACCTACTGAAAATGCCCAGGATCCAGGATCTACTTGGTGTTCAACAAGAATGGCAAACATCTGAAGCCCTCGCCTCCTGCTGCCACTAGAGCCCTCCCTGGCCTTCTAAAGGTCAAGTCTAGGATCCAGATTCAAAGTTCAGGAGACTGCCCAATGTCAGCCCTGGAGGTTCCATTGTGAGTGGGATGTTTTTCCTCCTACCTCTTCCCTTGGTGATGTAACTTTAACCCTCTGGTACTGTTTTTATAGGGAAGAGGTGTGCAGAGGACTCCCAAGTCACTCAGCTGATAATTAGGAGAGCAGTCTCCGCTGCTTTCCTCACCTGGCATTCACCGTGCACACTACTCCCCTCCCCCGATTCCTTAGGTTTTTTCCCTGACTGGGCCACCTTCACTCTCTAGCATGCTTGGTGGCTGATAGGTGGGGAGTCATGGAATACCACAGGAGGGCACTCGAGGGACAAAGGTGAGGGATGCGAGGGTGACAGATACAACTTTGGAGCACAAGCAGTAGCCAAGAAGGATGTCCGGCCTTGTCGTCCAATTCAAGCAGAGTCTACAAACAACATATATATGGTACCAATGAGAAATGGGAAGATAACAGAAAGGTGAGCAAGGTGTAGCCCTGCCCTAAGAAACCTAATGAAGTCAGATTGCTTGCCACGTTGTCATCCACGCCTTAGGTTATCAGCCCTTCATCTGGGCTTTAGTTAGCAGAAAGAATGCCTTTCTTGTGAGAAAAACCAAATGCGGGTGGCACAGGTGAGCTTTCTGAGCCCTGAGGCACCTCCTGTTATTCCTGCTCACTGGCAGCCTTAAGCTCTTCTGCCTCTGGATAGCCACTCAACAGGAGGGTGGGAACTGGGCTTGCTGGCAGAGGATACAGCCCAAACAAGACATCTTTCATTAAAGTCATACGTAGTCATCTGGCTCCAACCCTGCCTACAGTTAGTGGTAGGCTTCCCTAGCCACCCCAAATCCTCTGTCATCATTTTAGGGACATCTCAGGAAGACATCTCATGGGTACTGGTGAGCTGCTCACAACCATGTGGCACACACTACTTTCTCCAACTGGAACTCTGGTTCTCTACAAGGATATGTACTGCCCGAACCTCTAAAGGCCTGGAGGCCCCAGGAAGCTACCTCACACCAGTCCTGTCACCTATTCACACATGTGCAGCCAAGCAGAGGCTGCTCTGCAGTGCCCAGGACATCGACACAGCCCACCTACTTATATGTTACCACTAAAGAAGAGAGAAGCATGAATCACCCCTCAACCCTTGCCAATGTTGGGCCATTGAGTAGGTCTCCAAGCACTCCTAAATTCTTTAAGGAATGTCTGGGATGACAATGGCTGGCCTGCCTCACCAGCCCTCCGGGTACACCTAGATGAGGCCCGAATCCTGGAGATTTAAGTTTGGTCTGCAATGGCCGACGTATTAGCAGGGTAGGGCCTGGGGGTGTCACAGCAGAGAAATACCGATACATTTTCAGTCCTCCTCTTAGAGCATCCGGAAGTTATAGCTTCAGAGGAATGAGCCTGTTTGGGGAGACTGGAGCATAAAACTGCTCCATGCTCCAGGTACCTTTGTTAGAGGGTTTAGAGTCAAACCATTCTTTCAATTAGATACTTTTTTAAAAAATATATATTTTATTGATTTTTTACAGAGAGGAGGGGAGAGGGATAGAGAGTTAGAAACATTGATGAGAGAGAAACATCGATCAGCTGCCTCTTGCACGCCCCCTACTGGGGATGTGCCCGCAACCAAGGTACACGCCCTTGACCGGAATCGAACCCGGGACCCTTGAGTCTGCAGGCCGACGCTCTATCCGCTGAGCCAAACCAGTTAGGGCTCAATTAGATACTGAACAGACCTGCTTTTTCTAAATATTTTTTAAATCAAAAGACACTACCTTTGAAAAATATGCTGAAATAGCTCCCCCCATCGAGGGGGTCCTCACCACCATCCCCTGCTTTTAAATCCCCAGGAACCTTCCTTTGCAAAAATGTACCCTTAATAACAAAAGCTAACATTTACTGGACATGGTCTTTCTGTTAGGCATGGTCTCATGATCTCATTTGTTTGTCACAACAACTCTATAAGAGAAGAATTATTATTATTCGCTCCACTTTACAAATGAGGGACATGTGCAGGGAAATTAAATGACTTCCCCAACATCATTAGGGGAGCTGGTTAGTGGTGGGGCCAAGATGCTTTTTTCTCTACATCTGTCAGGATCCACACCCCAGTTTTAATTCAGAGGAACCACTGGGTAGACATCAAGCCTAGTCACGATAGGCTTATCAGTAATAATAGCAGCCAATATCTGAGAACCTACTATGTGCCAGGGGCTTTACATAAGTTCTTTCATTTGACCACTTGCCAAGGTATATATTTGCCCCCATTTTATAGATGAGGATCCTGAGGCTCAGAGACTTTGAGCAATATCCTGACACTATAAGGGAGTCACTGACAACTTGGGTTCTGGAATCTCACTGCTTGAGTTCAAATCTTGACTCCACTACTTTTAGCTGTGTGACCTCAGGCAAATTATTTAATCTCTCTATATCTTCACTTCCCCATTTGTTCAATAAAACAATGATGGTACTTATCTCATAGGATTGCTACGAGGATTCAATAACTTAGTACATCTCAGGTGCTTAGACCTGTCCCTAATATACAGTCATAGTTCAGTAAAGGAGGGCTGGGCCCCGCCAGCATGGCCAAGGGTGAACCTGAGGAGGGGCAGTGAAGGATTGAAGAAAAGACAGACAAGAGAATACAGCTGGGGCTCAGTACATCTCCCTTGCCTGGATGAGGACACAAAAGACCCTGCCTGCAAGCTGATGCTTTATTTTATAGTCTGTTTAAAACAAGGGTGGATTAACATGTATACAAAGGTTCTTGTTTTGGCAACACTTGCTGCACCTCCCACAGTCAATTAGCTACTTAGGAAGGAATTAGGGAGGGCTACAAGGTCAGGCTTAATTATGCTAGGAGAGCTCTGCCCTCCAGGCTGGGACTTGTTTGTGGCCCTGCTACAGGTCAGCCCAAGGCTTGACCCTAGAGCCGCTCCCTACAGAGGGCTATCTTTATTAGTCCAAAGCCAATGCTTTTTTCATTCAACTATTTTGTCTCTCAATCTTTACTGAGAGATAAGACTAAATTACACTTTAAGCACAGCCAGCATGGCTCAGTGGTTGAGCATTGACCCATGAACCAGGAGGTAGTGGTTCGATTCCTGGTCAGGGTGGTTACAGGCTTGGTCCCCAGTTGGGGTGTGCAGGAAGCAGCTGATCAGTGATCTCTCTCATTGTTGATGTTTCTATCTTTCTCTCCCTCTTCCTCTCTGAAATCAATGAAAATATATTTTTTTTAAATAAACAAGATTGTTTTTCTGTAATGATATAAAATGCTTAGATAAAAGAAGATATTGGCAATAGTCCAAACCCATCTATCTCTATGACAAGCTTACCTGAATGTTCTCATGGCGGGGAGCCAATGAAACAAAGGCCCAAAGGAAAAGCAAGATTCATGGCGAATGTGAGGTATGTTTAAACCTCTCCTTCTTCCATCCCATCTTCTTCCTTTCCTTTCTTCCCCAGCTCCAAGGGTAAATTCATATTTTTGGCCTCGCAAGGACAAATGTGCTGTCAACACCCCCACCCATTACATCTTCGTAAACTAGTCCCTTGTGTGGTACTAGAGAAAGGTCTAGAAGTCAGAGTCTGAAGATCTGGACTTGATTCCTGTGTCCAGGCATAAGTTTCCTAATCTGTGAGTTTCTATGTAGTCATCTGTGAAAAATAATGAGTGTAAGGATCAAATTAATAATGTGAATTATGATACAAGATGCTTTGCAAACCATAAATCACAGTGCATGGGAGAAATCATGTCCCTTCCATTGGCCTGGCGGGGACTCTTGGGTCTTGGCATTCCCAGCAGGCACATGCAGGTGTCACCACAGGCTTCCTGAACATACTCCTTAAGAAGCTGCCTAGAATGTCACCTTCCTTAGGTGAAGGGTAAGTACCAAAGAAGAGGCATCTATCACTGTGAAAATGCCCAATCAGCCTGCTCCAGAGTAGCAAGCAGAGAGTTAAGAACAGAAAAATGTATCATTTAGTACCTTGTCACAGGGACGTGGACTCTGTGAAAGGAGCTGTTTTCAATGGCAAAATCAGCTGGGCCGTGTTTGGGGTCCATGTGAACACCAGAGCATCCATGACAATGGCCAATGTGGGAGAAAGAAGCCAGTATTTGAGAGCAGCGCATCCAGCCAAGGCCTGGAGTGAGAGGGCAAACCCAAGGGCACAAAGGAGGAAAGGACAACCCAGAGAGGAGGGGGGAGAAAAGGAAAGAGCCTAAGAAACAAGCTACAGCATGCCAGACCCTGGAGAGAGAATGCCACAGCCTCCCAGAAATCAAATAGCCCCCCACTACACCTTTATGGTCCTCCCAAATTGCTTTTTCAAAAACTCATGGAACCCAAACAGTCCATGAAAATGTGCGCCAATCCTGCTGTCAGACTGGCTGTTGGTTGTATTAGACTCACTACCTGGAGCACAGATCCACCTTCCCCCTGAAATGCACCTGAGAGGGCAGCCTGCGTGATCCCTTGGTTTACACAAAAGTTAACCAATTGTACAAACACAACCCTGGCCTGAATCAGATAAAGGCAAAACCAAGTGTGTGACTTACCTGCCCATTTGTGTAAATGGCCACTAACAGGTCAAAGTGTTTAGATACTATGGGCCACTTCTCACAGCCTATATTACCAGTGCCATGGCCTTGAGCACTGGGGTTAGAGTTTAATCCATACTTATGGGCAGCACAAAGACCAGAAAAGCTACAGAGCTGTTCTAAAAACATCAGGTGATAAAAAGTTTTTAGCATCCAGAATTTAACTATAGGAATATGTGCCCACCTTCCTGCATTTCTTATCTCTGGGTGACACCACTGTCCATCTTTTTGCCCTGCCAACTTTATGACCTAATTCCCTGTATTAAATCCCTCTCTGTTTGAAACACCTGAAGTGATTTCTGGGTTTTTTGACCAAATACTTACTGAAGAACCTTTATCAATTTATTTTCTTTGGGCCATTTGTGTCAATGCCCTTGTTTGGGTCCCTGTCTTTTGTCCTTATTTTGTTGAGTTCTTCAATCACATCTTTTTGTTCTTTTTTTTTCTTTTTCTTTCTCTCTCTCTCTCTTTTTTTATCTTAATAAATCTTTATTGTTCAGATTATTACAGTTGTTCCTCTTTTTCCTCCCATAGCTCCCCTCCACCCAGTTCCCACCCCACCCCCTGCACTTACCCTCCCCATTGTCCTCATCCATAGGTGTATGATTTTTGTCCAGTCTCTTCTCGCACCTCCCACACTCCCTTCCCCCTGAGAATTGTCAGTCCACTCCCTTTCTATGCCCCTGATTCTATTCTATTCACCACTTTATTCTGTTCATCAGATTTTTTATTCACTTGATTTTTAGATTCACTTGTTGATAAATATGTATTTGTTGTCATTTTGTTGTTCATAATTTTTATCTTTACCTTTTTCTTCTTCTTCCTCTTCTTAAAGAATACCCTTCAGCATTTCATATAATACTGGTTTGGCAGTGATGAACTCCTTTAGCTTTTTGTTATCTGTGAAGCTCTGTATCTGACCTTCAATTCTAAATGATAGCTTTGCTGGGTAGGGTAATCTTGGTTGTAGGTTCTTGTTATTCATCACTTTGAATATTTCTTGCCTGCATAGTTTCTGTTGAGAAATCAGCTGACAGTCGTATGGGTACTCCCTTGTAGGTAACTAATTGTTTTTCTCTTGCTGCTTTTAAGATTCTCTCTTTGTCTTTTGCCCTTGGCATTTTTATTATGATGTGTCTTGGTGTAGTCCTCTTTGGATTCTTTTTGTTTGGGGTTCTCTGTACTTCCTGGACTTGTAAGTCTATTTCTTTCACCAGGCAGGGGAAGTTTTCTGTCACTATTTCTTCAAATAAGTTTTCAATATCTTGCTCTCTCTCTTCTTCTGGCACCCCTATAATTCAGATGTTGGTATGCTTGAAGTTGTCCCAGAGGCTCCTTGCACTATCTTCATATTTTTGTATTCTTTTTTCCTTTTGCTTTTCCAGTTGGGTGTTTTTTGCTTCTTCGTATTTTAAATCTTTGACTTGATTCTTGGGATCCTCTAGTCTGCTGTTGGGTCTCTGTATATTATTCTTTATTTCAGTCAGTGTATGCTTAATTTCTAATTGGTCCTTTTTCATATCTTTAAGGGTCTCACTATATTTCTTGGAGGTTTCTAGAAGATTCTTGAGTAGCCTTATAACCGTGGTTTTGAACTCTATATCCAGTAGTTTGCTTTCCTCCATTTCTTTCATTTGTGACCTGTTTCTTTGTCTCTGCATTTTGGCTGCTTCCCTGTGTTGATAGAGTGGCTTTGTATTCTAGGTGTCCTATAGGGCCCAGTGGCTCAGCCTCCCTAATTACCTGAGGTGGACACTCTTGTTGCACCCCTTTGTGGGCTGTGTACACAGTATTGTTGTAGTTAAGCCTTGACTGTTGTTGGTATCACTGGGAGGAATTGACCTCCAGGCCAATTGGCTGTGAGGACCAGTTGTGTCTACAATGGGAGAACTTCTGTGCTGGAGACACCCATATGGGGCAGGACTTGCTTCAGTGGGGCTTTGGCACTCACTGAGTCTGCCCCCTGAGTGTGTCTCTTACAGATGTGAAGAGTTGTAATCTGGATGGTCTCCCTCTGACCATTGGGTAGACTGGCTCTTGGATCTCCAAGGAGGTGCAAAGTCAGCCACTGCCTTAGGCCACCCAACAGGAGCTACAGAGATCTGCAGATTCCTCCTCTTTGTTTGGGGTTTGGAGGTGCCCAGATGAGGCGCAGCTGTGAAGCAATGCTGGCTGCTGATGAGCCTTAGGCCTTCTTTTGGAATCTCTGAGGTTCTCTGACCCAGCTGCAGTTTGACAGGTTTTTAGGCGGAGAAGGGCCAGGCCATTAGTATGCAAAAGCCTCTGCGCACAGCTGGTGTGGGGTTGTAAATTGGGTGGGGCATGGTCTCAGGAGTCATGGGGCGGTGCAAACAGCAATGGTTGCCTGTTGGCCCTCCCCCGGATAGGACCTTGGGTTTCTGTGTCCCGCGGCCCTGTGCAGGAACAATGAATGCTGAAAGCACCTCTGCGAGAAAGCCACCCTCACGTTCCGGCCCAATGCCAGACAGTAGTTTCTCTTCGTATGAGTCTGGGTCCCCAAATTCTCGCCCAGGACTGGACTTCAGAGCAGTAGGGAGCTTGTATCTTTCTCCCAGTTGAAAAAGACAACAGCATATCCAGCTGCCAGCCCCTTTCGCGCATGTCTCCGTACCTCCACACTTCCACACCTCTGCACCTCCTATCAGACTCAATGCACTTTTCTCTTTCTAGTTGTAGAATTTCCACTCAGCCAGCCTTCCCGTGGTTCTGGATGCTATTCATTTTGTCTTTTAGTTGTAGTTTTAATGTGGTTGTGCGCAGCAGCCAGTTCAGGTGTTTACCTATGCCGCCATCTTGTTTCTCTCACATCTTTTTGTTCTTGTAGCTGTTTTTTTCCCACCACCCTCTCAGCATTGGCAAAATTTTGCTGCTTGCCACTAATTGGGCTCCTCTGCTTTTAGACCACTGTTACAAAAACTGCAAGACAGCATTAAAGCACTGAGCAGGCCCCATCCCTTCCTCTGGGGACACCTCTGGGTTCCACTGGGTCATTAACAAAAAACAAATCTGCACAGCAGGACTCTGCCCCTGTGGATGGGAGCTCTGCATAACTAATGAAGAGGAAAATTGGTAGTAAAATAGACTGACCAGTCTCAACATGTTTCTAATAACTTCTACATCTCCCAGTCTTCATTTCCCTACACATCTTCTTTCCTTTCTAAATGATTTCTCCAAATCCTCTTTGGCTCACTAACACTTTCAGGTCTGTATTCTCTCTTCCTTTCCTCCCCATCTTGTAGCACAGTGCTTTGCAGAGGATTACCCCAGTTTCTCAGTCACACTGTACACGTTTTAAATACCAGTTGCCTCAGTCTCTAGTTGTGAATGCAAAGATGTCATAGGTATCCAGCAACCTGGAAGATTAAGAGCAGATTTTATCTTATAATACTGCAAATACCACAAGCTCTAGGTATTAGATCTCTGTTTCCAGATCTCTTCTTAGAGGAATTTATTACTCGTTCAAAGTCACAGAGATTGTAGGAGGCAGTCAGAATCTGAACCCAGATCGTTCTGATGCCGAAGCTCCTGCTGGTTCCACCATTCAGAGGCAGAACCTCTAACAGTGACAAGGGGAGCCCAGAGAGGCTTCCCAGAGGCAGAAGTGAGTGCCTAAGACCTGCAGTCAGTCAGGGAAAATGAACAAATCACTGGATTTTAAATTTCTGCAAAAGTTTATCGTTACTCCGTCAACTTGAGGTACCTCTTGGTGAACATTTCATTTCAGGTGTTTCTCAGCAACTCCAGAAGCATTATCAGGAAGAAGTCCAAATTCAGAAGTGTCTTCCAGAATCCATTTCTCCCGATTATACATATACATGGAACACAGTTATGTGAACAAGGAGAGAGGTGTGGCAGGATATACAAGGAAAGAGAAGTGAGAGGAGACTGGAAATAGGAAGGTGATTAGCTTCACATTTATACACCCATTTCACTTACTACAATAGCATGTATTTTTTTATAATTTGAAAAGCATCAAATAAAAAAATTAAGAGCTTGTGGCAAAGACAATACTATATGTTCACCAAATCCCATTTTCTTCTCCTTGAATACACAAGACGTCTAATTTCCCAGCCTCCCTTGCACTTAGGTTGGGCTTATGTAACTGTGTTCTGACCAAAGAGGTTTGGACAGAAGTGGTGTGCACCCCTTCCCGACATGGCCATAAAATTCCTAAGTCATCATCCACACTCTCTCTTCCTCTTCTATGGCAAATTTTTGAGGCCACATGACTAAGATGAAACCATTGCAAGATGGATGGAGCCTCAACCTCTGAATCAATTATTAGAAGAAAGCCACCAAGGAGAGCAACTTGAACCATGTCAGACAATGACCATTGTGTTAAGCCACTGAGAATATGGGGTTTCTCTGTCACTGAACAATGGCCCTACCTATCCTGACTAATATGCTACTCATACATGCCAGGGATTTTCAATGTCCCACAGGAGTCCTGAGAGAGCTTCTTGGATATTTCACACATGTAAATGCTAACAGATTTTAAGTTTGTATGAAGACATATTTCTAAGTATAGTTCCTTTCCATTTTACCTCTGAATTACCTTTTTATTCTCACTTTGTTGTGGTGTGTTTATTCCAAATGGAAGTAAATCAAAGACTTCTCAGAAAGAAAATAGTAACATGTACTTTACATTCTTATTTAAAGAATACCTAAAAAAAAAAAGAAAAAAAATTATTACAATTTTATTCCCCCTCAGCGATCATTCTGTATTTTATTATCTTAACTAGAGGCCTGGTGCACAAAATTTGTGCACGGGCCAAGGGAGGTCCTTCAGCCTGGCCTGCACCCTCTTGCAATCCAGTACTCCTCGGGGGATGTCCGACTGCCAGTTTAGGCCCGATCCCGCAGTATTGGGACTAAACTGGCAGTCGGACATCCTTCTCGCAGTGCGGGACTGCTGGCTCCTAACCGCTTGCCTGCCTGCCTGCCTGCCTGATTGCCCCTAACTACCTCTGCCTACCATCCTGATCGCCCCCTAACCACTCACCTGCCTGCCTGCCTGCCTCATCGCCCCTAACCACTCTACTGCCTGCCTGATCACCCCTAATTGCTCGCCTGCTTGCCTGATCACTCCTAACCACCTCTGCCTCGGCCCCCACTGCCATGGTTTTGTTTGGAAGGACATCCGGAATGACGTCCGGAAGGTTGTTCGGCTGTCTGGTCTAATTAGCATATTATGCTTTTATTATTCTAGATACTAGAGGCCCAGTGCACGGATTCGTGCACTGGTGGGGTCCCTCAGCCTGGCCTGCACCCTCTGGCAATCCAGGACCCCTTGGGGGATGTCGGAGAGCCGGTTTCAGCTCGATCACCGAAGACCAGGCCGAGGATGCCACTGGTGCATGAATCCGTGCACCAGGCCTCTAGTATGCATATAAGATCTTTGGTTAATCTCTTCCCACCCTCCTCCCTCCCCGCTTCCCTCTGAGATTCATCAGTCTGTTCCATGTTTCCATGCCTGTGCGTTGAGCGTCTGCCCCCTGGTAGTCAGTGTGCGTCATAGCTACCAGTCGAATGGTCGAACAGTCACTTAGGCTTTTATATATGTAGATTTACTTATTGTTATAGTAAAACCTTGGATAAACCATCAGGGACTGAGTTGTTCTAAACAGCCCAGTGTATCACAGAACTGGAGTGTTTACACTTAGCCAATAAAACACTTTTGGCTTTAAAATGTTTCTGGGTTTTTAAAAATATTTTACTGTACTTTTTTAAATGTTTTTTATGGATTTGAGAGGGGGAAGAAGGGAGAGGGAGAGAGAAAGAGAAACATTGATGAGACAGAAACATTGATCAACTGCTCCTGAATGGCCCCCACTAGGGATCAAGCCCACAACCCAGGCATGTGCCATGACCAGGAATCAAACCAGTGACCTCTTCTGGTGGATGGGACATCACTCAACCAACTGAGCCACACCGGTGAAGGCAGCTTTAAAATGTTTTGAAGAAAAAAATTTATGAAGCATATTAAATGAAGAATGGTGACATTGTTTTCCTTTTCTAGGTGATTCAGTATTAACCCAAGTTTCTTGAATGCACCATGCTCCCTGAGAGGTCTTGTGCATGCAGTTACTTCTGCCTGGAACAGTCTTTTCCTTTTTTGCCTACTTAAATCCTCCTCATCCTTTGGATGTCAGCTCAATGACAAGTTTCCTTAGGCACAAGGGTACAAATTTACTAAAACTCATCAAATTGCTCACTTAAAACAGGTGAATTTTGTGGTATGTAAATTATACCTCAATAAAGCTACTAAACACACACACACACTGCCAAGGAGGTGAAGCATCACACACACCCTTAAGTGTGGGCTGCACTGTGGTATGGAAAGGAGAGGGGAAGTAAGTTTACACTGGAGAAACCTGACAAAAACTACATCACCCGGGTGATCAAGGTCAACATCAACAATGACAAGTCAGGTAGATAGTGTTTACGTACCCATGATATGATGTGATGAAAATGGCATTTGAACTCTGTGGCTTCCTCCCAGAAATGATACCCCAGTCTAATCATGAGAAAAATCCCAGTAGTGGCACATCCTTCAATACACCTGACTGGCACTCCTCAAAACTGTCAAGGTCATCAAAAACAAGGAAAGTCCGAGAAACGTTTACCGCCAAGAGGAGCCTAAGAAGACAACTACAGTATGGGATCCTGGAACAAACAACAACAAAACATTAAGTACAAACTACGAAAATCTGAATATATTATGATTTTAGTTAATAATAATGTATCAATATTGCTTCATTACTTGCGACAAATATTAATCATAGGGGAAACTGGGTGTGGGATTTGGGGGAACTCTCTGTACTGTCTTCACAATTTCTCTGTAAATCTAAAACTTTTCTAAAAACTAAAGTTCATGTAATTCACATTTTAAAAAATTTCCCCAGTCCCTCAAACCAGACCAAGTCCCCCCTGCTACGTGTTCACATAGTAATCTAGACTACTGCCTAAATTACTTAATTAATTAATCGCCATATGTAATTCTATGCACCAGTATGTTTTACTCACTGTTGTATCCTTGGTACAAGGTTAGGGCCTGGTTGTTGAGAGGTGCTCAGTCATAAACATATAGTCAGTGCAGTGTCATAGAATGTAAGTTCCAGAACAGCAGGATTTTGTCTGTTTTGTCCTATACTGTATCCTTGGCACCTAGAGGGTGCCTGGCACATGGTAAATACTCAGTAATGACAACTTCCTCCCCAAGTGAACGAAGGACTCCTCTCCCCAGAGGTTGGAGTTTGGGATAAAGACATTTTAGCTCCATGTGCCTGATTTCTTCAATAAAGCTTATGGAGGTGTTGATGGCAGCAATGAACTGAGAGGCATAGGAGAGAAGAATGACGCCAACCTTCAGAGTAAAGGAAAGACAAGAGACAGAGAGAGAGGCCCTCCTGAACTCCCACCAGGGCTGTCTTCTCTGGGCCCTGTTATCCTGGGTCCTCTGTCCTGGGAGACCCTCCCGTTCTGTAGAGTGCAAAGAGCCCAGACCATCAGATCCTGCTACTCAGGTTCCATCTTGCCAAGACTTTATCTGTGTCATGCTTGTCTAGCCTGTATTTCTGTTATGAGAAATTAAATCTAACGTAGAGAAATACCACTTGTGGTATAATGAAGAAAGAGGGAAAAATGGGCAAAAATTGGGGCTAAGAAAGGGAAAGTGGAGGCTATAAAAAATAAAGAAGAGCAAGAAGTCAATGGAAATGGCCTAATAAGGACACAGAAACAAGATGCAGGGTTCAAAGTGTTGTGAATTCATTCACCAAATACTAGTATGTGCTGAACACCTACTGTGTGCCAGGTTCCATTCTAGGTATTAGGAATATAGTATTCAACAAAACTATGCAAATTATTGCCCTCAAAGAGCTGGCATCTTGGGGTTGGGGGGGCGGTAAAATAAACAAATACATCATTAACCAAAAGAGACATCAGAGATTGGTGAGTGTTTATACAGTGAGTTAAAATAGACAAGAATATATTGGTTGGTCAGGGAAGATGACATTTAAATTGATATATTTGAAAGACAAGAAAGTGCTAGGTGTGGGAAGGTGGTGGAGAGTGTGGGGGGCAGCAATCTACCAGAGGAAGGACCAGTGCCCTAAAGCTCCTAGGAAGTTCTGAAGAATACGGAGGGGCTGCCCCAGCAAACATTTGCCAATGTCTGCAGACATTTTGGTGGCCACATTTTGGTGGTTCAGGATGGTGCTACTGGCATTAAATAGTAGCAGCCAGGGATGCTGCTGAACATCCCACAGTGCACAGAACAAACCCTTATGCAAAGAATTATTCAAAATGTCAATGGTGTCCAAGTTGAAAAACCCTGTCCTGAGGGTTTGGCCTTTTCACCTTGTAGAAAGCAGGACACCATGCCCAGAGAAGAACAGAAGAGAGGGCAGGGCTAAGAAGTATGTCAGGGCCCCAGCTGTTTTGCTCAGTGGTTAGAGCATCAGCCCATGGACCCAAGAGTCAGGGGTTCAATTCCTGGTCAAAGGCACATACTTCAGTTGTAGCTCAATCCCCAGCCAGGGTCAGGGTGCTTGTGGGAGGTACATGTCTCTCTCACATCTCTCCCTCTCCCCCCCCCCACCCCCGCTTCCACTCTCTCTAAAAATCAATGGAAAAATATTCTCGGGTGAGGATTAAAAAAAAAAAAAGCAGTATGTCAGGGAAGTAGGTTGAGGCCCAATGGCATGCCTTGTAGGCCATGTCAAGAAGCTGGCTTCTTATTCTAAGTGTGGCGAGGAGCCCATGAATGTCTTAAAACTGGATAGTAAGCATGGACTGGTTTATTTTTGGAAATAATTGCTCTGGCTTTAGTGTGGAATGTGGTGGGAGCAGTCAAGTGTGAGTGAAAGAGACCAGCTGGATGGTTTTATAGTAGAGAGAGGTGATGGGGGCTTGATGTAGGTAATGGCAGTAGAGATAGAGATGTAAAGAGTCGAGATTTATTTCAGAAGTAGAACTCACAGGTCGTGCTGACGAAGTGAATGTGAAAGGTGAGGGAAAGAGAACCAAGGATTAGCTGAAGGTAGAGCCAGCCCCATGGATCTGTGACCAGAGCAACAGCGGTCCCCACCCTAAGCTGGCAGTGACCTCAGTGAGGGGCTCTCAGGCTCCCCGGATCCAGTACTGAGCATATCCCAGCACAGAGGCTACAGTCCCTTCGGGGTAGCCTGTCCTCTGTGGGTTGGGGCAATAGACCTGTGGGAAGGGGCATTGCCTTCCCTGATCCTGGCTGGGGCTCCACGTCGTCATTCTGCCCTGGGCCTGCTTGAAGTTTTTTAGCTTGAGCAACGAGGTGCTTTGTTGGTGCCACTTACCAAAAATGAAGAGAAGTAGGCTGAGTAAACAATTCATTATGGGACATGTTTAATCTCATCAGGTCTGTGAAACATCTCTAATTGACCAGACCAAGTAGGCAATTGTATACACCAATATACAGCTCAGACAGGGCATAAAGCTGTAGGTATAAAGCTGGAATTCATCTGCTTGTAGGTAGTGTTTAAAGCCATGAGGATGATGGTACAGCTGCTGTGAAGAATAGTATGATGGTTCCTCAAATATTAAACATAGAATTACCATATGATCCAGCAATCTCATTTCTGGGTCTATACCCAAAAGAAGTGAAAGCAGAAACCTGAACCGATACTTGTACATTCATGTGCAGAGTAGCATTATTTACAGTAGCTGAAACATGGAAACAACCCAAGTGTCCATTGACAGATGAATGGATAAACAAAACCTTCTATATACGTGCAATGGAATATTATTCAGCTTTAAAAGGGAAGGAGATTCTGGCACATACTACAACATGGAAGAACCTTGAGGACATTATGCTATGTGAAATAAGCCAGTCACAAAAGGACAACTGTCCTATGATTCCACTTATATGTAGAACCTAGAATAGTCAAATTCATAGAATGGTGATTGCTAGACGCTGGGAGGAGAGGATGATGAGGAGTTATTGCTTAACAGGTATACAGTTTGGGAAATTGAAAAAGTTATGAAGATGGACAGTGGGTATGGCTGAACAACAATGTGAACGTACTTAAGGCCCTGAACTATACACTTAAATGCTTAAAATTGTAAAATTTATGTATATTTTACCACAATTAAAAATTATTTTTATTGAATGCTTCCTATATGCCCAGCACTGTTCTAAGTGCTTTCCTTGTTTAAAATTCATATAACCCTAATAACAATCTTTAAGGTGCCAACATTATCAATCCTATTTTACAAACAAGGAAATTAGAGAAGTTCATTAACGGGCTTAAGCTCACACAGCTTCCAACTTGCTGGGCCAGCATGTAGACTCAGGTGGTCCTATTTCCCTAACATTTCCCCAAAAGGATTTTATATTAGGAACTTCTAGTTCACACAGATGACAAAAAGCACCAAACCAGGTCTATTTATCTCTCACCCTTCAGACGTATGTGAGGAAAAGAGGAAGGATAACTAGTCCCATTTCAAGAATGAAAAGAGAAGTTAAGTAACCCAGCAAAGGGCATTCCTGGCAGAGAAAACAGAGGGATACAGAGCAGAAGCCCTAAGTCAGTGGTTCTCAACCTGTGGGTCTCGACCCCTTTGCGGTCGAATGACCCTTTCACAGGAGTCGCCTAAGATCATCCTACATATCAGATATTTACATTCCGATTCATAACAGTAGCAACATTACAGTTATGAAGTAGCAGTGAAAATAATTTTATGGTTGGGTCACAACATGAGGAACTGCATTTAAAGGGCCAGAAGGCTGAGAACCACTGTCTTAAGTGAAAGCTGCACACAGGGCAGGTTGTTTTCTTTCAAAGTTGCTCGCTTTCACCTTTTTGCATAAACACATTCAAACTTTCTGACCTTGTTGACATTTTTTTTAATGGATTGTGGTAGACAGAATAATGGCTCAACTACATCCTATCGTCAGAACGGGGAATACATTACCTTACATGGAAAGAAACAGACTTTGCAGATGTAATTAAATTAAGAATCTTGCAATGGAGAGATTCTTCTGGACTATTGGGTGTCATCACAAGAATCCTTACAAGAGGGAGGCAGAGCTTGTGCACGTCAAAGCTTGTGTATCTCTTTCTATCAAGGGAATGAAAAGGCAACCCAAAAAAAGGAGAAAAAAAAATCTGCAGATCATATGTCTGATAAAGAATTAATATCCAGAATATATGTAAAACAAAAAACTCCTACAAATTAACAAAAAACAACAACAACAAGTAATCCAATTGAAAAAATGTCAAAAGGCTTGAGTAGACATTTATCCAAAGAAGATACATCAATGTTTAATAAGCAAGAATGGTCAACATCATTAGTCATTAGGGAAATCAAAACCACAATGAGAAACCACCTCACACCCACTAGGTTAACTATAATCAGAAAGACAATAATAAATGTTGGCAAGGATGTGAAGAAATTGGAACCCAGGTAAATTGGTGGTGAAAATATAAAATGATGCAGCTACTATGAAAAATAGTTTGGTGGTTCCTCGAAAAGCCAAACAGAATTACCATATAATCCCACAATTCCACTCCTATGTTTATACCCAAAATAATTGAAAACAGGAACTTAAACAGATACTGTACTGGTACTTCAATGTTCACTGCAGCATTTTTTACAATAGCCAAAAAAAACAGAAATAACCCAAGTATCTACCAACAGATGACTAGATAAACAAAATGTTCTATATATTTTTTCTAAAACACCTATCTTTGGATCTTCCACCTTTATTTTTAAAATTTTTTATTGATCTTAGAGAGAGGAACGGGGAGAGAGAGAAACATTGATGTGAAAGAGAAATATCAATTGGTTGCCTCCCACACTCACCCTGACCAGGGATTGACCCTGCCAGGAATGTGCCCTGACCAGGAATCGAACCTGATACCTTTTGGTATATGGGACAATGCTCCAACCAACAGAGCCACACCAGCCAAGGCTGTGCTACATACATTTAATGAAATATTATTTAGCCATAAAAGGAACTACATTCTAATATATGCTACAACATGGACTGACCTTGAAAATATTACCATAAGTAAAATAACCAAACACAAAGAAACATATACTGTAAGATTCCATTTACATGACATATGCAGAATAGGCAAATTCACAGAGACAGCAAATAGATTTGAGGTTAACATAAGCTGGGGAGAGGAGGGAATGGGGAGTTACTGCTTAATGGATACCAAGTTTACGTTTGGGTGATAAAATTTTGGAAATAGTGGTGATGGGATGCTTACACAACACTCTGAATACAACTAATACCAAGAATTATATACTTTAAAAAATGATTATATGACAACTTTTATGTTATATATATTTTATGACAAAATAGTGGTGATGGCTGTACATTGTAAATATAATTAATGACACTAAATTGTACATTTTAAAAGTAATTAAGAGCCCTGGCTGGTGTTCAATGGTTAGAGCATTGGTCCATGAACCACAGGGTTGAGGGTTTGACTCCCAGTCAAGGGCACATACCTGGGTTGCAGGTTCGATCCCTGGCCCAGGTTGGGGCGAATGCAGGAGACAACCAATTGATGTGTCACTCTCACATCAATGTTTCTCCCACTCTCTCTCCCTTCCTCCCTCCACTCAATCTAAAAATCAATGGAAAAAATATCATCAGGTGAGGATTAACAACAACAACAAAAGTAATTAAGTAGCAACTTTTATGTTACATATATTTTATGATATCTTGCCCCTTCTCTACACTCTCGAAGCATCTGGCCTAACCTCTTATCACATTGACCCCCTGAGGGCTGGAACCAGGTCATATTAAGTTTGGCATCCATAGCATGGAATTTTACATTTTCATCCTTATCTCTAATTATGGAGTGAAAAGCTTTCTATTTGATAATCTACTAGGTGTAGAGATAATGTTCTGGAGAGCATCCTAAAACATTGAATAAAAACAGGATGTACGAAGGACACCTGCACATTCTAATAAGTGATACCTAGAGATATAATAGCATTAACTTCTAAGAACTTATGGAACTTTCATATATGTCCCCAACCTCTCTCTCCAACATCACTCCTAACACCAAGATCTTTATTCCTAGGCTTATCCAGAGGGTGTTTCTCTAAAAACACCAGCCTTCAGTCAGTTTCAATCCCTAAGATTCTCTATGCTGAATTCCAAAGTTGCTTCTTATTCATTTATCACCCTTACATGACTTTGTTCTATGAACTTGATAACTGCTAATCAAGTTACAGACAGGTGCAACAGGCTCAGTTACCTGAGCGCCAAGCCAGGGGCTGCAGATGTCCTTGAGGTGGTGAGTAACATAGACAGGTACCAGGGCCCTGCTGGCAGAGACTGTCAACCAGTGGCCCATAGCAGAGGCAGTGGTTTTTCTGACAATCTCAGAGGTGCCCTTTTTTCTGTGGTGGCACACACATAACCAAAGAGGAGTGGGACCGCAGCTGCCAGAGTTATTACTTAGCACTCTGCCAAATCATTTCTTCCCAAGAGCTAGCTGGTCAGCCTTTGATTCCTTGCACTTTGCTTACAGGCTAAGGTAAATAAAGAAAAAGTGGTAAATCCACCTGCTTTTTCCTTCTTGTTCTCCCATGAAAATCACACCTTATATACAGTGGATAACTAAACAACAAACCAAAGAGACCTTTGTCAAAAAAGAACTAGGTAGAAAGTAAAAGAAGTCTGATAATCAGTCCTTGCCACTTAATAGAAAACCTCTCCAAATTACTTTACTTTTTCTAATTACAGAAGGAATGCATATTTATTGGAAATAATTTGGAAAGTAGAGAAAGACACAAAGAAAAAGATATGTCATCTGTAACACTATCATCTTGAGATAAGTACTGTCCCTTCTCCAGCACCCTCTATACTCCTACACTGCCTTATTTTTGTTCATAGTTCTGCATTATCATTATTATTATTATTATTATTATTATTATTATTTATTGTCTGTTCACCTCAGTAAAACACAATGTCCATGAAGGCAGAATTTATTTCCCTGAGCACTGGGAATAGTGCTCAATATATATTTGTTAAATGAGTAAATAAATACTTTAGTGTATCATCTTCAGTCATTTTTTTAAATCCTCACCCAAGGATTTTTTAATTGATTTTTAAAGAGAAAGGAAGGGAGGGATGAGAGAGAGAGAGAGAGAGAGAGAGAGAGAGAGAAGTGAGAAACACTGATCAGTTGCCTCCCATACTCACCCCAATTGGGGGTCAAACCCACAACCTAGGCATGTGCCCTGACTGGGAATCGAACCCACAACCTTTTGGTGCAAGGGATGAAGCTCCAACCAGCTTAGCCTTCCAGCCAGGGTTTCCAGTCTTTAAATATTAATATATTATACTAGAGGCCCAGTGCACAAAAATTTGTGCACTCGGGGGGGTCCCTCAGCCCAGCCTATGACCTCTTGCAGTCTGGGACCCTTTGGAGGATGTCCACCTGCTGGCTTAGGCCCACTCCCTGGGGGATTGGCCCAAGCTGGCAGTCAGACATCCCTCTGGCAGCCCGGCAGCCCTCAGGGATGTCCATTTGCCAGCGGGAGCAGGCCTAAGCTGCAGTCGGACAT
>NW_005871070.1:353164-365044 GCF_000147115.1 Myotis lucifugus | reverse complement strand
TTACCCTTTTATTATATAGGATATGTAATGTTTCTAAAGCATTATTTTTATTATTTTTAAAAAAACATTCTATTACCAAGAGCCCCAAGGAGAATATCTGAAACACTCATGATCTGAAATGATCTCCACTCAACTCAACTACAGATTCATTTTTCTCTCCGTGATTTCCAAAGCAGCTGCTGTGGGGAATGAGCCTGGGAATGGATGGCAGTATTGATATCCCAGCTAGGACCAGAGGCTTTAAAAGGTGTGCTTGGCCTGACTACATGCTTTTCCCTTTAGTGTCATGCAGCTGCTGGTGTGTGCACAGAGCAACATACACAGTGATTGGATGTACCCAGGGTAGGGTTCAGCAAACTGGACACAATGGAAAGTCAGGGGTGTGAGGGCACCAAAAAGTGAGTGCAAAATTAAGCTACCAGAATGGGTAGTTAATTGACTCTCCAGCTCACTCCACACCTCACCCTCAGATTTGCCTCGCCTTAAAAAATTTGAGAGCACCTGAAGTGACCTATTTAAACACACTTTCACTTTACATCAACGTATTTATGACTCTTCATCTACACTGTCATATTTCTTCTCTTCTCAGAAACAAATCCTCCTTCATTTCAGAGTTCCTTCTGTCTTGTGCTTATGCTCTTAATAGTGTTCCCTTCCACCCTCACTAGGATTCTACTCCATCAGTTATCTCCTCTCTACTTATATCTCAGTCTTTCCCCATGGAGTAATTCCTCCCCATCTTTTTATGACTGTCTTTAATCCTAAAAAATCCTCCTTCCCACTCATGCCATCAGTTTGTCTCTTCCTTTCTCTTCATATTAATCTGATTAAAAGAGAAGTTTATGCCTGTCATCTCCATTTCCTTCCCACCTGCTTTTTCCTTAACCTCCTATAGTCTAGTTTCCACCTCAACCCCAAGACTGCCAATGACCTTCTGGCTGTTATATTTGAAAGCCTTGCCTCACCTCCTCCTTCTCCTCTGCCTCTCTGTAGCATCTTATAATTTCAACCAACATTGTCAGCTGCACAACTACTGGCAAGCAGTCTCCTTGAAATTGCTTCCTCACTTCCCTATTCACCTTCCTAATACATCCTACACACTAATGACAAATTAATCTTTCAAGGTACAATTGTGTTAATGTAAGATTTATTAAATTTCTTTCTATGGCTAAACCAGTAAATTAGAACCAAAGCATTAAACATACTGGGTCAAGACTTTAGCAACACATGTCCTATGTCTTTCATCCTTGGAGAGGAGGTTGAGAAATGTGGGATGAAACATAACACAGAAGGTTTTCAGTGGAAGACTTTTCATAGATGCAAACAAAGCTGATCCAGAGTGATCGCTCAACGGCTCTACCACCATCAACCGCGACAAAGTGCACATGGCCATTGCCATTGTCAATAGTTTCTAGTGGGGAAACCAAGATGGCGGCATAGGTAAACACCAAAGTTTGCTGCCTCGAACAACCACTTCAAAAATACAACTAAAAGACGGAACGGACATCATCCAGAACCACAGGAAAGCTGGCTGAGTGGAAGTTCTACAACTAGGAGGAAAGAGAAAAGCATACCGAGGCTCAGAGGAGGCGCAGTGCTGAAGTAAAATACTAAGGTTCGAAGTGCATGCGGAGCGGGCTGGCTGCTGAGGGCAAGGTTGTCGTTTTCAATCGGGAGGGAGTCTCAGGCTCTGAACTCCAGTTCCGGGCGAGTCTCTAGGGACCCAGACTCATACGGGAGAAGCGGGACTGTCTGGCATCGCTCAGAACCCTAGGGCAGCTTTCTCTCCGTGGGGCGTGCAGCGATTACTGGGACACTGAGAAGCAGAGCCTCTGAGGGCAAGACTGAGAGCAGCCATAATTGCTAACCCCGCCCTGTTGATCCCGTGGGACCCGCCCCGCCCAAGCCCTGCAGGGAGGCTTTTGCTGGATAGCCTCAGGCAAAGGCTAGATTAACACCTCCCTAGAGATCCAGGAGCCAGGAAGCCCAGAGATCAGAGTGGGACCATCCAGTTTGCAGCTCCGTGGAACCATAAAAGACACACTCAGGGGGCAGACTCAGTGAGCACCAAAGCCCCATCGAAGCAAGTCTAGCCCCAGAGGGGTGTCTCCAGCACAGAAGTTCTCCCACTGCAGACACAGCTAATTCTCACAGCCAATTGGCCTGGAGGTCAATTCCTCACAGTGATAACTACAACAATCAAGGCTTAACTACAACAAGACTGTGCACAAAGCCCACAAGGGGGTGCACCAAGAGTGTCTACCTCAGGTAATTGGGACACTTAGTACAGAAAGGCACTCTATCGACACAGCGAAGCATAAAAAATGCCGAGACAAAGAAACAGGACACAAACGACAGAATTGGAGGAAAGCAAACTGTTGGATATAGAGTTCAAAATCACACTTTTAAGGTCTTTAAAGAACTGTCTAGAAGCCGCCGATAAATTTAATAAGGACCTCGAAAAGACTGGTGAGACTGCCGATAAATGTAGTGAGATCTTCAAGAAGACTGGTGAGACCGCCGATAAATGTAGTGAGATCCTCAAGAAATCTAATGAGACCCTCGATGTTGTGATAAAGGACCAACTAGAAATTAAGCATACACTGACTGAAATAAAGAACATTATACAGCCTCCCAACAGCAGACCAGAGGATCGCAAGAATCAAGTCAAAGATTTGAAATACAAAGAAGCAAAAAACACCCAACTGGAAAAGCAAAATGAAAAAAGAATCCAAAAATACGAAGATAGTGTAAGGAGCCTCTGGGACAGCTTCAAGCGTACCAACATTCGAATTATAGGGGTGCCAGAAGAAGAGAGAGAGCAAGATATTGAAAACCTATTTGAAGAAATAATGACAGAAAACTTCCCCTACCTGGTGAAAGAAATAGACTTCCAAGTCCAGGAAGCGCAGAGAACCCCAAACAAAAGGAACCCAAAGAGGACCACACCAAGACACATCATAATTAAAATGCCAAGAGCAAAAGACAAAGAGAGAATCCTAAAAGCAGCAAGAGAAAGAAAATCATTAACCTACAAGGGAGTACCCATACGACTGTCAGCTGATTTCTCAACAGAAACTTTGCACGCCAGAAGGGAGTGGCAAGAAATATTCAAAGTGATGAATACCAAGAACCTACAACCAAGACTACTTTATCCACCAAAGCTTTCGTTCAGAAGTGAAGGCCAGATAAAGAGCTTCACAGATAAGAAAAAGCTAAAGGAGGTCATCACCACCAAACTGGTATTATATGAAATGCTGAAAGGTATCCTTTAAGAAGAGGAAGAAGAAGAAAAAGGTAAAGATACAAATTATGAACAACAAATACACATCTATCAACAAGTGAATCTTAAAATCAAGTGAATAAATAATCTGATGAACAGTATGAACTGGTGATTGTAATAGAATCAGGGACATAGAATGGGAATGGACTGACTATTCTTGGGGCGGGGGAAAGGGGTGTGGGGGTGAGTGAAGAGATTAGACAATAAACGTGCACCTATGGATGAGGACAGTGGGTGGGAAGTGAGGGAGGAGGGTGGGGTGGGAACTGGGTGGAGGGGAGTTATGGTGGGAAAAAAGAGTAACTAATGTAATAATCTGAACAATAAAGATTTAATTAAAAAAAAATAGTTTCTAGTGAACTTGAATACAGTGAGTGCTAAGGAATGTCCTGCATACTTACTGCAATTTGCTGCCTCACCTATTCTGTTCCTTCTAAACTTGCCTTTAAAGCAGTGATGGCCAAGGTGAGGCATTGTGGAGCCGTACTTCTGATTTATCATGAACTTAGACCTGAACCAAGACTGGGGTAAACTACTAGTCTGTGATATTTGAGGAAGTCTCCAGGCCCCCTCACCAGCTCTTACTCTCTTAACTCAGTCCTTTCCTGTCTAAGATCTCAACCTGACAGCTAAAATGTTCCCTTAAGGCCCCTTTCTTCTCCAAGTGCTACAGAGCATCCTCACATTTCACACTGGGCTTAGAAGAAGATTTAAATTGTCTTTAATCTGCTGCCCTGATAAAAGTTGCTGTTTTATTAAGTAAAAATAAACAGCTCCATTTAAAAAATGCACATGTGATTGCTGTGTTATAAACAAATTAGACATGTTGCCTTTACAGAAATTCCTCATCAAAACTGCCCTTTGTTTGGTTTGCATTGTGAACTGCAACAAGTGGGTAAAACTAAGGATTGAAAAATATTAATTGCTTCAGTGATGCATTGGCTGTATTTCCTATAGTCTTCTTTTCTCCTCTTGTTTTTCCAGATTTTCTCCCCATTTCTGTTTCTAAAGGTTTTCTTTTAAAAATTGCCAAGATGTAGCCTTGGTTGGGTGGCTCAGTTAGTTGGAGCATCTTTCTATATAACAAAAGGTTGTGGGTTAGATTCCCAGTCAGAACACATACCAAGGTTGTGGGTTCCATCCCCAATAGGGGAGCATACCAGAGGCAATGGATCAATGTTTCTCTCTCTCATGGACATGTTTCTCTCTCTCTCTCTCTCTCTCTCTCTCTCTCTCTCTCTCTCTCTCTCTCCCCTCCCCCCCTTCCTCACTCTCTAAAAATTAATAAAAACATATCCTCAGGTGAGGATTCAAAAAATTAATTAATAAAAATTGCCAAGAAGAAAATAAGGTGACATCAAAGGAATGGTGGCATGGCGCAGCCGCTTGGCCTTTCCCCCTGAGATTCCAACAAGTTAACCAACTATAATCCTACAAAGAAACACCGGCTCAACACAGACCCATGCCTGAGAGACCAGCACATTGAAACATCTAAAGGTGGGCAACCAGGAATAAACAGGGAGATGAGAAAGGACACAGCACTGCAGCCTGTCTGGGAGAGGAGAGGAAGCCAGCGGTAGCAGGCACTTCCTTGGACTGGGAGCAACAGAGAGCTGTGGGGGGTGCAGTTCAGCAGGGCAAGCGGCGGGGGAGTAAATAGTGTCTGAGTTAGCAGATGCCTGACAGAGCACGGGGTTCTGCCATGTGGTTCACGGTTGAGTAGGGCGGTGGTGTTTCAGACAAAGAAACGGAATGAGCCCTAGCCAGTTTTTCCTTAGTGGTTCTCAACCTTCTGGCCCTTTAAATACAGTTCCTCATGTTGTGACACAACCATAGAATTATTTTCGTTGCTACTCCATAACTGTAATGTTGCTACTGTTATGAATCGTAATGTAAATATCTGATATGCAGGATGGTCTTAGGCGACCCCTGTGAAAGGGTCGTTCGACCGCCAAAGGGGTCGCGACCCACAGGTTGAGAACCGCTGGTAGAGCATCAGCCTGCAGACTGAAGGGTTGGTGGTTTGATCCAGTTAAGGGCATATACCTCAGTTGCAGGCTTGATCCCTGGCCTCCGTCATAGGTGGGTGTGAGAGGCAATCAGTCAATGTGTCTCTCTTGCATGGATATTTCTCTCTATGTGTCTCTCCCGCTCCCTTCCATTCTCTCTAAAAAATCAATGGAAAAAATACCCTCTGGTGAGGATTAACAAAAACAAAAAAAGAAAGAAATGGAACCACACAGCCCTGCCACCTCTTGGACTCCCAAAACTCTCTTCCAATTGCCCTTGGAGTCAGGTCCAAGAGCATATTATCTGGAAACCAAGAGCTATTGCCCTAGAACTGCTGTTTCCCTCTGTGACTGATCCCAAGGAGGTCAAGGGTCACCATTATGTTGAGGGCAATTCACCCCCCATCTCCCCAACAAGCATAATGTCTGTACTGTCTTATGGAAGCCCTGGAGGTCAAGACTGGGAGAGCATAGAAGTAAAAAATCTTTCAATTCAGTGCCATCTCCTAGTAGAAAGACCTCTTCAGAGAAAGCTTTTTTTTTTGTCATTAGTATAGACAGAGATAAATGCATAGGCAAGGAGTATAGCAAATACCATGAATAACCACAGTAACAAGGATGAACAGGAAGAAAATGAAAAATCCCCAGAAAGCAAGCTGGACGACATGGAAATATGTGATATAAATGACAGAGATTTCAGGATTGCAGTTCTGAAAATATTCAGTGAGATGCAAAAAAATATAGACAGGCAATTCAATGCACTCAGAGAACAAATCAATGAACAAAATGAGTACTTTACCAATGAGATTGAAACTTTAAAAAAGAGCCAATCAGAAATCCTGGAAGTGAAGCATACAATTAAAGAGATTAAGAGTGAACTACTGAGTATAGAATTAGTGATATCTAAGATAGCAATCTAGAAATGACACAGAGGGAAGATGAGATAGACCTGAGCATAAAGAAAAATGAAAAAGCTCTATGAGAACTATCTGACTCCATCAGAAAAACTAATATTAGAATTACAGGCATTCCAGAGGAGCAAGAGAGGGAGCAGGGAATGTGAAATCTATGCAAATAAATAGTGGATGAGAACTTCCCAAACCTATGGAAAGAATTAGACCCTCGAATCCAAGAAGCAAACAGAACACTTAGTTACCTCAATTCAAAGAGGCCCTTTCCAAGGCAGTTGGTATTAAAACTATCAAAAATTAATGACAAAGGAAAATTCTCAAAGCAGCCAGGGAAAAGAAGGAAGTAACCTACAATGAAAAACCCATCAGAATTTCATCTGACTTTTCAGCAGAAACTCTACAAGCAAGAAGAGAGTAGAACCAAATATTCAAACGTCCAAAAAAGAGGAAATTACCAACCATGAATAATATATCCAGCAAAATTATCCTTTAAATATGAAAGAGAAATAAAGACATTCCCAGACATACAGAACCTGAGGAATTTTATCACCAGAAAAACCTCCATTGTAGGAAAAATTCAAGGGAGTTATTCTACCTGAAACAAAGAACGTAAGGCCACAACACTGTGAGTAAGATCACCAAAAAACTTACAGCATAAACAGGGATAATTTGTGAAAACAAAAACATAAAAGGGGAGATGGTCAAGGTCTGAACTAGCAAAGGAGGATGAAGATCAGATGCACTCAAAAGAAAAAAAAAAGACGACAGTACTAGTATATATGTAAGTTTATTTTTTATAAACTTAATGGTAACCACACACAAAAATCCCAGGCCAGTACACATAGCTTTAAAAAAAGAAACAGAGGAAAGAAGTATGGAATACCACCAAACAATAACAACAACAACAAAAAACAACAGACAGAAACACAAAGGAAAAGAACCAATGCAGGCACAGAACTAACAGAAAACAAAAGATGAAATGGCTATAGGAAATCCTCAGACCTCAACAATTACCGTAAATGTAAATGGTCAGAATTCACCAAGAAAGAGGCAGAGTAGCAGAGTGGATCAAAAAATAAAACCCAACCATGCTGCCTACAAGAGACCCATCTAAGCTGCAAAGACAGGTAGATTCAAAGTAAAAGGGTGGAAAATGATTCTCTAAGTCTAAGAAAATAACATCCACAGAAAAGCAGGTGTAGCCAAACTTATATCTGACAAAATAGATTTCAAAACAAGAGACAAAGACAACAACAGCCAATAGATATATGAAAAGCTGTTCCACCTCACTGATAATTAGGAAAATGCAAACCAAAACTACAATGAGATACCACCTCACACCTGTTAGAGTGGCCATTATCAACAAGACAAGCAATAACAAGTGTTGGAGAGGTTGTAGGGAAAAAAAAGGAAACCCTCATTCACTGCTGGTGGGAATGTAGACCGGTACAACCACTATGGAAAGCAGTCTGGTGATTCCTCAAAAAATTGAGAATAGAGCTACCATACGATTCAGCAATCCCTCTCCTGGGTATATAGCCAAAAACCTCGAAATCATGTATTTGAAAAGATATATGAACCCCTATGTTCATTGCAGCATTATTCATGGTGACCAAGACATGGAGACAACCAAAGTGTCCCAAGATAGAGGAGTGGATAAAGAAGGTGTGGTACATATACACAATCGAATATGACTCAGACATAAGAAAGGTTGAAATAGCTCCATTTACAACAACATGGATGGACCTTGAGAACATTATGTTAAGTGAAATAAGTCAGTCAGAAAAAGCTAAGAACCATATGATTTCACTCATATGTGGGATATAAAACTGAAAACTCCTGAACACAAACAGCAGTTTGGTGGTTGCCAGAGAGAAGGGGGGGGGGAGGGGAGCAGGGGGATCCTATATATGGTGACAGAGATTTGACTTTGGGTGGGGGGCACACAGCTGTCTAGTATACTGTCTGACACAACCTGGGGGCTCAGTATTGCTAAGAGTGGAGTAGTCATTCCTGTGAGAGTGCAATATGCAGATCTTGTAACATAGAAACCCATATCTGAAATCTATACTGAGTGGCCAGATTATTATGACCACCCCATCAGTACTTCGTTGGGCCACCTTTTGCCTTCAATACTGCGGCGATTCTTCCTGGCATTGACTCCACAAGATGTTGAAAGGTGATGTGAGGAATCTGACACCATGCCTGATGAATAGCACTGCCCAGTTCTGTGAGATTTGATGGTTGTGGAACCAGCTGCCTGATGGCTCTTTTAACTTCGTCCCACAAATGCTCAATTGGATTGAGATCTGGTGATTGTGGGGGCCACCTAAGCAAGGTAAAGTCTCCCTCATGTTCTTGAAACCACTCCTGCACAATACGAGCACTGTGGCATGGCGCATTGTCTTGTTGGAAGAAGCCATCTCCATTGGGATACGCCATCAACATGATAGGATGAACCTGATCAGCAACGATGCTTAGGTATGTTGTGCTATTCAGACGTTGTTCCACACGAATTAAAGGGCCCAAATCATGCCAGGAAAACATGCCCCAAACCATAACACTGCCCCCACCAGCTTGTGGGGTGCATGCTTTCATGCTGTTTCCGCCAAATTCTCACTCTGCCATCTGCATGATGCAACTGGAAACATGATTCATCGGACCACATGACTTTTTTCCAATGCTCAACTGTCCAATCCTTATGTTCCTGTGTGAATCAGAGACATTTTATCTTGGTAACTGCAGACAGCAAAGATGTTTGAACAGGCCTTCAGCTTCCATATCCCATACGATGCAGTGTACAGCTAATTTGCCTACAAACGTCAGGTGGTCATAATAACCTGGTCACTCAGTGTATATGTTCACATTGACCAATTGTCCCCTGATAAATTCAATTTTTAAAAAGTAATAAATAAATAAATAAAAATTGCCAAGTTAATGATTCCATCAACTTTCTCTCTCTCTCTCTCTCTCTCTCTCTCTCTCTCTCTCTCTCTCTCTCTCTTTGTTAATCCTCACCCGAGGGCAGGGGAGAGACAGAGAAGAGAAACATTGATGTGAGAGAGACACATTGATTGGTTGCCTTGGGGTCAGGATCAAGACTGCAACCCGAGGTACGTGCTCCTGACTGGAATCGAATCTGAGACCCTTCAGTCTGTGGGCCAATGCTCTAACCACTAAGCAAAACTGGCTAGGGCTTTAGTCCCTCTTTCTTAACAGCCCACAGAGTGGACACAGATTGGAAAGCACAGCTCCTTCCCTTAGACCACTGTCAATTTTACAGCATCCTCAAATTTTGCTAAACTGAAGGATGATGTGTTTAGCATCTTCCCTGTCTGTTCCCTGCAGTGACCTTATGTCTAGAACATAAATCATTTTATAATTACTCAAAAAATTTAGTAGATAATTCAAAGGATATGAAAGGGTATATCTCCCTGTGCCAGTCACTAGGTTTCCTACACACAGGCTACCACTGTCACCATTTTTTTTGCCGCTCATGAAATTGTTGATGTCATTTGCTAATTCAAACAGGTCTGTGTAAATACTTTAGTTTCCCCTGTGGCTTTAGGCTATTTAAAAGAAAATTCTCATTCAGTTTAGCACACTTGCATTGCTACTCCACCTTCAGTGTCACTAAAATGGCACTTCCTCCTGGAAGCCTTTCCGGCTCCTCCCCAGCCCACGTCAGGTGACCCTCCTTCATGCTCATGACACTCGCTGCTTCTCCCGTCCTCCCTCATGCTTATCCAGCAGAGTGGAAATTGCCTGTCTGTCTATTTCTTGCCTTGGGACAGAGACCAGCCAGCGCGTGGCACAGAGAATGCATTCAGGAAATAATGTATTATCGGAATACCTATGTATACTCTGAATTATGCACTAAGTTCTGGGGATGCAAAAGTAAATAAAGCATGGTATCTACCCCAACCTTTCTGGCATCTTCACATAATTTACAAAAAAAAAAAGGCAGAAAGAGAAAAATCCACTTTTATTAATTCTACTCTTAATCTAGGTTCACTGGGTAGCACAATCAGTATTTCTCATTTGCATGATCTCTTCTTGCTCTTACCATTACTACGTGGCCTACAGCCTCCCTTCATTGCCGGAATGTGATCTAGGTCTCCCATCAGTTTGTTGGCTGAAGCATCAAAGGCTGAGGCTTTTACCTTGCCTTTTTATTTTCTTCAAAGTGGCATCAGAGTGCTAACTACTGAGACTACTGCAAGGCAAGAATGTACCATCTGTTTTTAAAACTTCCCTCGAAAAGTAACAGTTTACAAATATAATGTCTTAAAATATACTCAGAGACAGCATGTGTGGGTACACTTGAGTATGAGAGCAGTAAGGTGGTAAAAAGGCAGTCAGCCAGCAGACCTGGGTCAGGCTGCCTGACAGCTGTGAGCGCCTCCTGTGGGGCAGGGACTGGGAGGCTCCCAAAGGCATGGTCACTATGAGAATACAAATGCCTAGTATACTGTCTGACACACCCTGGGGGCTCAGTATTGCCAAGAGTGGAGTATCATTCCTGTGAGATGAAGACTTCTTTACACTTACCATTTTTTTAATTATCTTAAATTGTAAAGCTATCTTAACTCTAAACTCCTACTTACGCAAAAAGGAACTGCTGCTTCTTGTAATGGCCTCGGGCAAATCCCCTTATCCCAATGGTATTTTTCTCTTGTCAAAAATGATAAGGTTGGGCTAAAAAGAATGTAGACTCCCCAGAGATAAAACAATCAAATGCAATGGGTGAACCTTAATTAGATTCTCACTTAAAAAAAAAAACAGCTGAAAATATTCTTGGCTTTAATGATATTTAAATCTAACTGCCTATGAGATATTATGGAATTAGTTTTCTTAGGCACGATAGTGGTTTTGTGGGCAAGTAAAATGTTACCCGTAGGAAATGCATACTGAAGTATCACGACGCCTGCAAACGTTTAGGAGAAGGAATATGTGAGTTTGGGTGTGGGTGTTTGTACAGAGATAGGGAGGAAGAAATAGAGAAAATATGTTTTTAAAATGATTTGTGAATTCACTTTTTGCAATTATTTCAAATTTCTAAAATGCATCAAAATCCTTTGGCCAAATATTGAAGAAAAGTTTTTCTAAATCAATAGTAAGTCTATCTGAATAAGAAACACATTTATCTTTTTTCTTACCTTTCAAGCTCTAATGTTTGCCTTTAAATCTAAATATTCTGTGTCATCTGTAACATCTTAACAAAGTCTAAAACTTCTTAGTATATTAAAAATTGTATCCTTTAACAATTATTTTCATTAGCTTTATTTATCCTCATTTTTAACAACATTTTTACTCCCTTTCCTTCCCTCAATAGCCCTTCATGCTTCAGGCTTTACTCAGGACCTGCCTTGCCTTCTCTCCTTTGATTCTTAATGTGTGCTAGTCTTCATTTGTTCTTTCATATCCATCATTTCCATAGATTTCTCTCCTTCTTCCTGCCTACAATATTTTCCTGTAGATTTGTCTCCTGTTCTGGGCAGTAATTTAGTTCTCTAATTTGCCCTGCCTTCACCACACTTCTTATTACCTCTTCATCTTTTTTATTATCTTCTATCACCAGAAGCTCCCTGGAAAGGGGGGCCACTTGGCACTCCCTGCTCTCTCCCCACCTCTCTGCCTCCCTTCCTCACACCCAGTCCTCTGAGTTCCTTTTCAA
>NW_005871070.1:336307-352176 GCF_000147115.1 Myotis lucifugus | reverse complement strand
CTCCACCACTCCCAGGGCTCTATCACTTCACTTTTTCTCTGGTTCACAGAACCTTAAATGATAATCCTCCTTTATTTTCCTGAACTTCTGAACTCTTCTTGAGTCTTGTACCTCCAATCTTTGGCAATCAGTCTTGGATTCCTTGGCCTGGCTAGAGCTGCTGCCCAGGGAGAGTAACCAGTTTCCACCGGTTCTTGGTCCTTTCTTGCTGATGTGCCACACTGCACTTTTCTTTTTCACCGTTCTCTCCTTCCTTTTAGCTAAACAAACTTCTTCTTTTATGTCTGTACTCAGAATCCAGTGTTCTTTTTTTTTGTTTTTTTCTTGCTCTCTGGTCTCCATTGTGTGGCCTATCTCCCCCACCCACCTCTTCTATTCTGATCCAGTGCAAACTAAAATCAAACTAAAATGTCCTTTAATCCCACAGGGTACAGAGAGATTATTTCACCTCTTGGATGAAGGGCTCCCCAGCCTACACACTGAGCTGATCAGTTTCAGGAGCCCCATATTTAAATGCTCCATCAACCTATGTTTACAGGCTGTGTCACTGCCTGGACTCAATACAAAAATCTGGTAACCCGGCTCTGCTCTCAAAGGTGGAAGGATTGCCCTGGCTGGTGTCGCTCAGTTGGTTTGACATTGTCCCTTGCACCAAAAGGTTGCAAGTTTGATTCCTGGTAGGGGGCCTGCAGGAGGCAGCCTATCAGTGTTTCACGTTCACATCTATGTTTCTCTGAAAAGGTCAAAGGATTATTCCACCATCCCCCTGCCATGTGCAATTCCACATTCCTCTGTCTGCACCCCAATCCAGCTCAGTATTTTATTTGGCTGGCATTGTAGCTGCTTGATAGCCACATTAAAACAGCATATTTCAGCTGTAACCGGTTTGGCTCAGTGGATAGAGCGTCAGCCTGTGGACTCAAGGGTCCCAGGTTCAATTCCAGTCAAGGCCACATCCCCAGTAGGGGGTGTGCAGGAGGCAGCTGATCCATCTTTCTCTCTCATTGATGTTTCTAACTCTCTATCCCTCTTCCTTCCTCTCTGTAAAAAATCAATAAAATATATTAAAACAGCGTATTTCGTTACCATGCTATTTCTCACTGAAGACGTAAAAGCATTTGTTTTGTTTTTGTATATTTTTATTGATTTCAGAGAGGAAAGGAAAGGGAGCGAGAGCTAGAAACATCAATGATGAGAGAGAATCATTGATTGGCTGCCTCCTGCATGCCCCACACTGGGATGTGAGCCTCCAACCCGGGCTTGTGCCCTAACTGGGAATCAAACCATGACCTCCTGGTTCATAGGTCGATGCTTAACCACTGAGTCATGCCGGCCGGACTAAAAGTGGTGTTTTTTTTCAGTCCTGGTTGGTGAAATGCAATTGAAAACTTAAATCAGAGGCTCCCATTTCTATCCCTAAATATTTTTTATGATGTGTCATGTATTGTCTTTCTCCAAAAGCTTAGTAAACACTTATTCTAGGAAACTAAATGTTACTAACATGTCTTTTGGGATTTCAGTTGAGAGACATGTACTCTAAATTCTTTCAACAAACTCTTGCTTTGGAATGTTTTTCAGATTACTAAACATCCTTTCTGAACAACTGGAAGATCATTTCTCTTCAAATCAGCCAACAACTTGTATAACTCCCTTTTACCTTTGGTGGTAAGTTTCCTTTTCTCTTATGGAAAATGAGAGAAGCTATTAACAGTACCTCTGGCTGGTGTGGCTCAGTTGTACTTTGTACCTCTGACTCTTGTCAGTAAGCACAGCTTTCCCCCCAAGTCCCACCTTAACATCTGCCTGCCTCTACTCCCTTTTCTATTGAGTCTATGACTAAAATTCATTACAAAAATGCAGTTCTCTGCTAATTCCTGTTAGCATGTCATCAGCCAATTGGTCAACCGTTATTTACCAAGCAAATTCGAGCGGATGGTCATCACAAAAACAGCCTTGGAAAATTCCCATAATGCCCAGGCATTGGAGCAAGTTCTGAGAAGGAACCCTGATCTCCAGTGGCAAAAAGCAGAGCATGCCTCTGGTCTTCCACCTGTTAGGTCTGATCAAATAGACTACTTCATAACCAACTTTCTCTTTTGCTTAGACCATATTCCACTTGCTAAGACCAGTCTCTTTTTCTTCAGAACCCACCCAGAAAATTCTCTGCCCAGAAAAAGTCCACCTAGAGTCCTTTAAAATCTCTGACTCCCTGTCCCTGGGTACTGGCCCATCTAGTATCCAGATGACCTAATAAATTTATAATCCCAACCCACTTTGGCCTCGTGCATTCCTCCTTCGGCAACCCTAACGCCACCCATGTTGTAGGCACATTGTATCAGAGAGGAAAAAAAATTTTTCCTCTAGCCTCTTAAGTTCTGTATGTGGAGGCCTGCAAATAAACTAACAAAAGACAATTTAACAACAGAAAAGGCATACACCTTTTATTAATATTGTACAAGCACAGGAATTCACAGAAAAGAGGTGAAACTCAAAGAGATAAATTTATAGCTCATATATGAGCGCTTATTCCAATAATGCTGGCAGTATGGGAGAGCAGCAGGTCATTCACAAAAATCTGCTCTGCACCCCTCCATAAGCCAGCTGCTTATATTGGGACAAAGATTACTAGGTGTACTGGTTAATAATGCGGATTTTGTAATCAAAGAAAACATGATAATTTCAAGAGAAACATCAAAGTGCTTTATTCAAACTAATATCCATCGCTAGCTACACATTTCCCCCATCTTTAGGTAATTAGTGGATAGCATCCCAATAGAACTTTTCTTGTTTTGAGGCAAACCATTCAGAGATCCAATTTTCCACTTCTTTGTATGTTTTGAAGTGCTGCTCAGAAAGTGCGTGTGCCATCGATCAGAACAAGTGATAATCTGAAGGAGCAAGGTCTGGTGAATACAGCGGGTGGGTTAATACTTCCCAGGCAAGATCTTTTAATGTGTCCTTAACTGGTTTTGAAGTGTGTGATGGTCCGTTATCATGAAGCAAAATTACTTTGCCGTGTATTCTGGCACATTCTGGTCGTTTCACAATCAAAGCATGGTTCAAATTGATTATTTGTTGTCGGTAGCAATCAGTATTAATGGTTTCACCTGCTTTTAGAAGCTCATAATACACCACACCTTCCTGATCCCACCAAATGCAGAGCATTGTCTTCTTTCCGAAGCCATTTGGCCTTGCAGTCAATGTTGATGGTTGACCTGGATCAACCCATGATTTTGTGCGTTTGGGATTCTCAAAATAAATCCACTTTTCATCGCCAGTCACAATTCAATGCAAAAAAGACTTTGTTTCGTGCCGTTGAAGCAACATTTTACTGATGACTTTTCGGTTTTCCATTTATCTTTCATTCAGTTGATGTGGCACCCATTTTCCTTCCTTTAAAATCTTTCCCATTGCTTGTAAATGATCGGAAATTGTTTGCTGAGCAACGTTTAATCTTTCTGCAAGTTGTTTTTGAGTTTGACACGCATCTTCATCCAATAATGCTTGTAATTGTTGGTCTTCAAACTTGTTCGGTTGACCTAGACGTTCTTTGTCTTTCACATTGAAATCATCACTATTAAAGCATTTAAACCAGCATTCACAAGTATCTTGAGATGGAGCATGTTCACCATAAGCTTCCCGAAGTACACGATAACTTTTTCTTCAAAATAAATTAATGAATTAGAACTTCCCACAAATGCTTTTTGGCACAAAAGTTGACATTTTTAAGCATAAAAATATCTATGATGTTAACACCTTCAGCAAATTTGACATATGAAGTTTTGAAGCTTGCTGTCAATACAACAAAATATATATCAACATATGTGTAACTCCATTTATTGAAAAAAACTGCATTATTAACTGGTACACCTAGTACATGGGGAAGTAGGCAAAAGAGTATGACAAACAGGCAGTTTACAGGTAATGTGGGCTGGGGATTTGCAAAGGCCTGCAGGTATACAAAGGGCTGGGGTCTTCAAAGGGCAAGAAGGTTATTAATATTTCCATGGTAATAAGCAGCTTCCAGGTGTGGAGGATGGGCCACATTTCCAGGTGAGCTCCCAGGTCCCATGTGCAACTCCCAGCCAGGTTGGAATGTGCTTTCTTTAATCAGAACAAAACAATCACAGTTAACAAAGCATGTTTAATATTTCTTTTAATTATAGCTGGTCCCCAATATTCTATTCCTGCCCCTAACAGAATCAGAGGCTTTATTTACATCTATTTTCTTCTGCCAATGATCCTTCATAGTGCCCAAATTTCATGATGTCATTTGAGTGGAATTAAATTGAAATAGCTTACACTATCTGATTAATTAGAGATGGCTTTGACTACAGTGATTAATAGGTCCAATCCTGTTAGAGTAATATTCTGTCCATCAGGCTGTGGTTACATAACACTGTGAAGGGCTGGTAGAGACTGTTGGTCTATTTGTTACAGGAGAGCCACCAAGTCAGAGGGGGCTCTCCTCTCCTCAGCTCTTGTCACACTTGAGAGAAAGAAGTTAGACGAGTGACAGAAAGCAGTGTTGAAGCAAAGTAAGTGAACTTATTAAGAATAGACTGGGCATAAAGCATAAGCAGGCAACTCAGCTAGTCTGAGTGCCCTGCCTGGTGGGGTTTCAAAGGTTTTATACTCCTCCTTGCCTCCATAGATTTCAAGGTTTCCCTGCTGGATAGACTAGATATCAAGGTTCCCCTTTATACTGCAGCTTTTCCCAGAATTTATGAGAACATCTGGTGATTTTATTATATTGTAAAGACTCAAGATGCTGACTTCTTTGTTCATTGGGTGAGATAAACTCCCCTTTTCTCCCCTTCCCTTCCTCCTGCCCTCACAGCTATCTTTCCTGCCTAACACATTTGTTTCCAGAGAGCAAGTAATTAAATTTAATATTGTTTTAAAAATATCAGGAGGACAACACAATGGAATATTATTCAGCCATGAAAAGGAATTAAGTACTGATATATCCTACAACATGGATGAACCTTGAAACACTGTGCCGGGTGAAAAGAAGCTAAATACAAAAGGTCACATATTGTATGATTCCATTTATAAGAAGTGTCCAAATTAGGAAAATCCACAGAGAATGCTGGCAGATGGATGGGTTGCCAGGGATTGGGAAAGGGAAATGGGAAGTGACACCTTAATGGAAATGTTTTAGAATTAGAGTTTGTGTTTGCTCAACATTGAGAATGCACTAAATAGCACTGAATTGCTCACTTTAAAATGGTTAGCTTTGTTATATGAATTTTACTTCAACTGAAATACCTAGAGAGATAGATGTACAGAGGGAATGAGAGTGCATTTCAGGTCTGATGAAACTTATTTGGCCTGCAATCCTCATGTTCAATGTCAGGGGTCCATGCCACTACCTATAACCCTTTTTCAATGAGGGATGTGAGTGCTGGACAGAATATATCCCAGCCAAGGTCATACAATCAAGCTAGAACCCAACTTCAGGTCTGGTCCTCTTTCCACTACTTTAACCAAAAGAATAATTGTCTTTGTCCTTGAGATCATGTCTGCAATAACTACTCACTGAGTACCTACTACAAGCCAGGTGCTGAATTCTTTTCACTTGAGATCATGGTTATGCATAACTAGCCCTTTTCTCCCCAGTATATGGTTATCATATTGGTCCCCTACTAACAACCTGTTCTAATTTTGATCTTTAATGGTCCAAACGGTGTATGATCTGAAACTGTTGAAATATACAAAGTGATGAAAAGCAAGGGACTGAATCCAAGAATACTATACCCACCAAGGCTATCATTCAAAATTGAAGGTGAAATGAGGAGCTTCAGGAGAGAAAACCAAGATGGCGGCATAGGTAAATACTGGAAATTGCTGTCTCCCACAACAAATTCAAAAATACAACTAAAAGACAAAATGAACATCATCCAGAACTACAGGAAGGCTGGCTGAGTGGAAATTCTACAACTAGAATGAAAGAGAAAAGCACACTGAGACTCAGAGGAGGTGCAGAAGTAAAGTGCAGAGGTACGGAGGCACACGTGGAAAGGGATGGCAACTGAGGACGCGGCTGTCTTTTTGAATCGGAAGAGAGTCACAAGCCCCCTACTGCTCTGAACTCCAGTTCCGGGTGAGTCTCTGGGGACCTAGACTCATACGGGGAGAAACTGGACTGTCTGGCAGCGGGCAGAACTCGGAACTTGAGGGTGGCTTTCTCTCAGAGGTGCTTGCAGCCCGGAACACTGAGACGCGGGGCCCCTTAGGGCAGGGCTGAGGATCAGCCATAGCTGCTTGCTCTGCCCCTTTGATTCCCTGAGACCCCGCCCCACCCACGCTGTGCGCAGAGGCTTTTGCATATGAATGCCCTGGCCCTTTGCAATCTGAAAATTACCTAACAAACTGCAGCTGGGTCAGAGAGACCCAGAACTTCCAAGAGAAGGCCCAAGGCCCCACAGCAGCTTGCATTGCTTCACAGCTGGGCCTCATTTGGGCACCTCCAAACCCCAAACAAGGAAGGGGAATCTGCAGATCTCTTCGTAGCTCCTGCTGGGTAGCCTCAGGCAGAGGCTAAATTAGCACCTCCTTAGATCCAAGAGCCAGTGTACCCAGTGGTCAGAGGGAGACCATCCAGATTACAACTCCTCAGATCCATAAGGGACACACTCAGGGGGCAGACTCAGTGAGCACCAAAGCCCCACTGAAGCAAGTCTTGCCCCATAAGGGTGTCTCCAGCACAGAAGTTCTCCCAATGTAGACACAGCTGATTCTCACAGACAATTGGCCTGGAGGTCAATTCCTCCCAGTGATACCTACAACAATCAAGGCTTAACTACAATAAGACTGTGCACAAAGCCCACAAAGGGGTGCACCAAGAGTGTCCACCTCAGGTAATTGGGGAGGCTGAGCCACTGGGCCCTATAGGACACCTAGCACAGAAAGCCACTCTATCAACACAGAGAAGCATAAAAAATGCGGAGACAAAGAAACAGGACACAAATGACAGAAATGGAGGAAAACAAACTGCTGGATATAGAGTTCAAAACCACGGTTATAAGGTTTTTCAAGAATTTTCTAGAAACCGCCGATAAATTTAGTGAGACCCTCAAGAAATCTAGTGAGATCCTCGAGGTTATGAAAAAGGACCAACTAGAAACTAAGCAAACACTGACTGAAATAAAGGATATTATGCAGAGTTCCAACAGCAGACTAGAGGATCGCAAGAATCAAGTCAAAGATTTGAAATACGAAGAAGCAAAAAACACCCAACCGGAAAAGCAAAATGAAAAAAAATCCAAAAATATGAAGATAG
This sequence comes from Myotis lucifugus, assembly GCF_000147115.1. Classification (NCBI taxonomy): domain Eukaryota; kingdom Metazoa; phylum Chordata; class Mammalia; order Chiroptera; family Vespertilionidae; genus Myotis; species Myotis lucifugus. The sequence continues at coordinate 344,891 of NW_005871070.1, read as the reverse complement.
TGTAAGGAGCCTCTGGGACAACTTCAAGCGTACCAACATCCGAATTATAGGGGTTCCAGAAGAAGAGAGAGAGCAAGGTATTGAAAACCTATTTGAAGAAATAATGACAGAAAACTTCCCCTACCTGGTGAAAGAAAGAAATAGACTTACAAGTCCAGGAAGCGCAGAGAACCCCAAACAAAAGGAATCCAAAGAGGACCACACCAAGACACATCATAATTAAAATGCCAAGAGCAAAAGACAAAGAGAGAATCTTAAAAGCAGCAAGAGAAAAACAGTTAGTTACCTACAAGGGAGTACCCATACCACTGTCAGCTGATTTCTCAACAGAAACTATGCAGGCCAGAAGGGAGTGGCAAGAAATATTCAAAGTATGCCAAGAACCTACAACCAAGATTACTTTATCCAGCAAAGCTATCATTCAGAATTGAAGGTCAGATAAAGAGCTTCACAGATAAGGAAAAGCTAAAGGAGTTCATCACCACCAAACCAGTATTATATGAAATGCTGAAAGGTATCCTTTAAGAAGAGGAGGAAGAAGAAAAAGGTAAAGATACAAATTATGAACAACAAATACACATCTATCAACAAGTGAATCTAAAAATCAAGTGAACAAATAATCTGATGAACAGAATAAACTGGTGATTATAATAGAATCAGGGGCATAGAAAGGGAGTGGACTGACTATTCTTGGGGGGAAAAGGGGTGTGGGGGATGCGGGAAGAGACTGGACAAGAATCGTGCACCTATGGATGAGGATAGTGGGGGGGGGGGGGTGAGGGCGGAGGGTGGGGTGAGAACCGGGTGGAGGGGAGCTATGGGGGGAAAAAAGAGGAACAACTGTAATAATCTGAACAATAAAGATTAAAAAAAAGAAAAGAAAGAAAGAAATCAGGAGCTTCACAGACAAAAAAAGACTAACAGAGTTTATTACCACCAAGCCAGCAATGCCAGAAATGCTAAAAGAACTGCTGTAAAAAGAAGAAGTAGAAAAGGAAGAAGGAACACAGGCATAAAGAATAAAAATGGCTACAAACAAGTACCTATCAATAATAACCTTAAATGTAAATGGACTAAATGCTCTAATCAAAAGACATAGGGTAGCTGAGTGGATAAGAAAACATGACCCATATATCTGATGTCTACAAGAGACCCACCTCAGAACAAAGGACTCACACAGACCAATAGTGAAGGGATGAAAAAATTTTTTTCAGGCAAATGGAAATGAAAAAAAAGCGGGGGTAGCAATACAGTGGGGCCTTGATTTACAAGTGTCCCGACTAACGAGTTATTCGAGATATGAGCCGTATCTCGTATCTCGGCTGATTTTTTGCTTTGAGTTGCGAGCTAAAATTCGGGTGACGAGCCAGCTTCAGATACCCCGCCGCTAGTTGGCGCAGAGAACGTCACAGTGAATGCCACAACATCAGCCCAGCATCACGTGTCTCACTCGTTCACTTTAAGATTTGACATAAGAGTTCCGTCACGGAACGAATTAAACTCGTAAGTCAAGGCCCCGCTGTACTTATATCTGACAAATTAGACCTGAAAGTGAAGGCTACAACAAGAGATATGGAAGGCCACTTCATAATACTAAAGGGAGAAATTCAACAAGAGGATATAACTCTGGTAAACATATATGCACCCAGTACATAAAAAAACTTCTGGAAGATATTGAGGGAGAGATAGACAGCAATACAATCATTGTAGGGGACCTTAATATCCCATTGACACCACTGGATAAATCCTCTAAACAAAAAATCAGCAAAGAAACAACAATCCTAAATGACTCACTAGATCAGATGGAATTAATTGACATCTTCAGAACATTTCATCCCAAAGCAACAGATTACACATTGTTCTCAACTACACATGGGACATTTTCAAAGATAGACCACATATTGGGACACAGGCAAAGTCTCTTCAAATTCAAGAAGATAGAAATCATACTAAGCATCTTCTCAGATCACAATGGCATAAAAGTAGAAATAAAATTTTCAACTACAATAAAAACAATGAAAAAAATCAAGCACTTGGAGGCTAAATAGCATGCTATTAAACAATGATTGGGTTACCAAAGAGATCAAAAAAGAAATAAAAAGCATCCTAGAAACAAATGACAATGAAAACACAACAATCCAAAATCTATGGGATATGGTGAAAGCAGTCCTGAGAGGGAAGTTCATAGATCTACAGGCCTATCTCAAAAAACAAGAAAAAATGGTAATAAATTATATAACCTTGAAACTTAAAGAATTAGAAAGAGAGCAACAAGAAAAGCCCAGAGTAAGTAAAGGAAGAAAATAGTAAAGATTAGAGCAGAAATAAATGTCATAGAGACCAAAAAAAACAAAAATACAAAAGATCAATGAAACCAAGAGCTGGTTCTTTGAAAGGATAAACATGATTGATGAACCTCTAGCCAGGCTCACCAAGAAACAAAGAGAGAGGACCTAAATTAACAAAATAAGAAATGAAAGAGCTGAAGTAACAACTGACCCCACAGACATACAAAGGATTGTAAAAAAAAAAAAATACTACAAACAACTCTATTCCAACAAACTGGACAACCTAGATGAAATGGACATATTCCTAGAAAAATACAATCTTCCAAAACTCAATCAGAAAGAATAAAAAAACCTGAATAGGCCTATAACTATTGATGAAATTGAAAAAAACTTCCAGCAAACAAAAGCCTGGTCCAGATGGCTTCACAGGGTAGTTATACCAAACATTAAAAGAAGAACTAAAACCTATCCTCCTCAGTCTATTCAAAAAAATTCAAGAGGAAGGAACACTTCCAAGCTCTTACTCTGATGCCAGCATTACCCTAATCCCAAACCCAAATAAAGACACTACAAAGAAAAAGAATTACAGGCCAATATCCCTGATGAACATAGATGCTAAAATCCTCAACAAAATTCTAGCAAATCAGATCCAGCATTACATTAGAAAGATCATACATCATGAACAAGTGGGATTTATTCCAGGGATGCAAGGCTGGTACAATATCCACAAATCAATAAAAATGATACATCACATAAACTGAGAGATAAAAATCACATAATCATATCAGTTGATGCAAAAAAGGTATTGACAAAATCCAACACCCTTTCTTGATAAAAACTCTTAGCAAAGTGGGAATAGAGGGATCATACCTCAACATAATAAAAGCCTCATATCACAAACCTACAACCAACATCATACTGAATGGGCAAAAATTAAAACCATTTCCCCTAAGAACAGGAACAAGACATGGATGCCCACTTTCACCACTCCTGTTTGGCATAGTACTGGAAGTGCTAGCCATAGCGATCAGACAAGAAGAAGAAATAAAAGGCATCCAAATTGGAAAAGAAGAAAACTGTCATTATTTGCAGATGACATGATATTTTACATAGAAAACCCTAGAGACTCCACCAAAAAACTATTAGACTTAATAAATGAATTTGGCAATATAGCAGGATATAAAATTAACACCCAGAAATCGATGGCTTTTTTTGTACACCAACAATGAACTCACAGAAAGAGAAACTAAAAACACAATCCCATTTACCATTGCAACAAAAAATTAAGATACTTAGAAACAAACTTAACTAAGGAGGTAAAAGACCTGTACTTGGAAAATTATAGGACGTTGAAAACAGTGATAGAGGAAGACATAAACAAATGAAAGAATATACCTTGCTCATGGATTGGTAAAATCAACATCATTAAAATATCTATACTACCCAAAGCAATTTATAGATTCAATGCAATCCCCACTAAAATACCAACAGCATATTTCACAGATCTAGAACAAATTCTCCGATAATTCATATGGAATAAAAAAAGACCCTGAATAGCCACAGCAATCCTGAAAAGAAGAACAAAGTTGGAAGGGTCACAATACCAGATATCAAGTTATATTACAAAGCCACTGTTTTCAAAACTGCCTGGTACTGGTACAAGAATAGACATATAGACCAATGGAACAGAACAAAGAACCCAGAAATTGACCCAAGCCATTATGCTCAATTAATATTTGACAACGGAAGCAAGAGTATACAATGGAGTCAAGATAGTCTCTTCAATAAATGGTGTTGGGAAAATTGAATAGATACATGCAAAAAAATGAAACTAGACCACCAACTTACACCATTCACAAAAATAAACTCAAAATGGATAAAGGACTTAAACGTAAGACAGAAACCATAAAAATCGTAGAAGAATCCATAGGTGGCAAAATAGCAGACATATGTTGTAGCAACATTTTTACTGATACAGCTCCTAGGATAATGGAAACTAAAGAGAAAATAAACAAATGGGACTACATCAAAATAAAAAGCTTCTGCCCAGAAAAAGAAACCATCAACAAAACAGCAAGAAAGCCCACTGCATGGGAAAACATATTTGCCAATGTTATCTCTGATAAGGGTTTAATATCCAAAACTTATAGGGAACTCATACTACTTAACAAAAGGAAGATAAACAATTCAATCATAAAATGGGCAAAGGAACTAAATAGATCCCTTATGAAAGAAGACATACAGAAGGCTAAGAGATATATGAAAACATGCTCAAAGTCACTAATCATCCAAAAGAGGCAAATCAAAACGACAATGCAGTACCATCTCACACCTGTCAGAATGGCTATCATCAACAAATCAACAAACGACAAGTGCTGGTGAGGATGCAGAGAAAAAGGAACCCTCGTGCACTGCTGGTGGGAATGCAGACTGGTGCAGCCACTGTGGAAAACAGTATGGAGTTTCCTCAAAAAATTAAAAATGGACCTCCCATTTGACCCAGTGATCCCACTTCTAGGAATATATCCCAAGAAACCAGAAACACCAATCTGAAAGGATATATGCACCCCTATGTTCATAGCAGCACAATATACAATAGCTAAGATTGGAAACAGCCTAAGTGCCCATCAGCAGATGAATGGATTAAAAAGCTGTGGTACATCTACACAATGGAATACTATGCTGCTGTAAAAAAGAAGGAATTCTTACCACTTGCAACAGCATGGATGGAACTGTAGAGCATTATGCTAAGCAAACTACACCAGTCGGAGAAAGATTAATATCACATGATCTCACTCATATCTATAATAATAAAAGAGTAATATGCTAATTAGACCGGACAGCCGAATGGCCTTCTGGACGAAGCTGTGGCTGTGAGGGCTGAGGCAAAGCGCTGCGGCTGCGAGGGCTGATCCCTTTGCATGAATTTCATGCATTGGGCCTCTAGTGTGGAATATAATGAACAACATCAACTGATGAACTAAAATAGATCCAGAGACATAGAAGCATGGAACAGACCATCCTACCTCAGTGAAAAGTGACGGAAGGTGGGGGGGTTGGAAGTGGGCATTGAGAGATCAACCAAAGGTCTTGTATGCATGCATATAAAGCATAACCCATGTACACAGTCTGTAGCGGGGGGGTGAAGGGGGTGAGGGCATGTGCTGGGGGTGCGGGGGGGCGGGGAACGAGCGGGGAGAGGTCAATGGAGAAAAAAAGATTCATATGTAATACTTTAAACAATAAATAATTTTTTTAAAAGTTTAACATTGAGTTACCATATGACCCAGAAATTCCATTCCAAAAAAAAAAAAGAAACACAAAAAGCTGTAAAGGAATGTTCACAACAGCATTATTCATAATAGCTAACAGGTGGAAATAATACAAATGTTCATCAACTGATGTATGAATGAACAAAATGAGGTACATACAGACAATGCAGTATTAGTCAGCCATAAAAAGGACTGAGTACTGATTTATGCTACAACATGGATGAACCTTAAAAACTGTATCCTAAGTAAAAGAAGCCAGACACACTGATCACATACTGTCTTATTCCTTTTATAGAACATGTCCAGAACAGGTAAAGCTCTACAGACAGGAAGTAGATAGTGCTGAGGGAGAAGCAAATGGGGAGTAAGTACTAGTAGACACGGAGTTTATTTTGGGGTGATGAAAATGTTCTGGAATTAGATAGTGGTAATGGTTGCACAATTTTGGAAAATACTAAAAAAGCACTTTAAAGGGGTGAATTTTATGATATATGTATTTTATCTTTACAAAATCTTAAGGTATAAATGATCTTTATCAGCTTCTGAGAGCAAATATTAACCGAGAGAAGAGTTGAAAGAGCAAGAAGTCACAGGAGCCCCAAGCGGGCAGTGCACACAGGCCCAGACAGGAGAGTTAGGGCACCTTGCCCTAACTCCTCTCCCTCTCTGTTTATAGGCTATTTAACCTGCCCACCTTTCTTCTCCCACTGTAGAAGGAAAGTAACCTCAACCACAGGAGGGAAAGGCACCAAAGTCAACATTCTTTGCCTTAAAAATTATTTCATCACCAAAAAAGGTTCAAGTAACTTTCAAAAAGTGCAATCAACATAATATGTGTATATATATATTTTCACAGCTAAGTCAGGGAAAGGATAATGAGGAATCCTGGCTTAACAAAATGCTTACTTTCCAAAAAATTTATCAAAAGCATGTGGTCCCAACTCAAAGCAGGGATCTATACACAAGTCTCAAGATGATGGAGTGAGGTGTACAAGTTTACATAAAACAGGTTCCTCCGAGCCTGGCAGATGCCTGTTGCCTTCCAAGAGGGGCAATCGGATAGTGGCTTAGTGACATGGCACTGCCCATTGAAAAGGTAACTTGGGAAGTTAGTGCTTCAGGAACATCCTCAGGATTCACCTTGGATCAGGTGTCCGAACCTGGTCCAACTAATTACACACCTTCTTTCACAACAAAAGGAGATACCCATTAGGTAACCCTAGAGGAGGATCTGCCTTTTAAATTGTTAACAGACTTTAGACCAAGGGAAATCCTTGGGAGGGAAAAGCAAGCATCCTTTGGGAGACTTTTGAGGTAGGCTGGATATTCTCCTGAAAGAGTCCTGGTCTGATTAAACTTCTGCCAACTTCCTTCCTACACAACCACACTAGAAAGGCTGAGTGAAGGTCTTTGACCTATGATCTAGGTTCATGGTACATGATACAGCACTGATAAAGAAACCACATGGATTAACATGTGGATCATAAAACGATTTTAGAGGCATGTGAGAGGAAGTATTTCTGGGCAGGTCAGGAGGAACTAAATATTTCAAGTTTGTTGCTTTTTCTGTCTGGGGGAAGAAAGCTGGCCCAAGGAGGAGACAGATGGGGGAGTCGGGACAGGGAGTGAAGAGAATGTCAGCATGCAGCTGCCGTTGGGCACCAAAGAATTGGGATGAGACAACAGCAAAAACAGTCTCTTGCTAAAGAGCTTGAGAAGTAGTTGCTGTTCATATACCTGATTTTTTTAAAAATATATTTTATTGGTTTTTTACAGAGAGGACGGGAGAGGGATAGAGAGTTAGAATCATCGATGAGAGAGAAACACCGATCATCTGCCTCCTGCACACCCCCCACTGGGGATGTGCCCGCAACAAAGGTACATGCCCTTGACTGGAATCAAATGTGGGCCCCTTTAGTCCGAAGGCCGACGCTCTATCCACTGAGCCAAACCGGTCAGGGCCATATACCTGATTTTTTAATTAAAAAAAAATTGCCCAACACTTCATAGCCTCAACCTATAGTCACCCAGAAGCAGATAAACACAAGACGAAACTAGAATTCAAAGCAAGAATAAAAACAAGATAATACCAGCACCTGGCCTCTCCAACGACAGGGGTGGGGGGAAGTTGTCTGCTGATCTCTGTCTGAGGTTTTAGAGAAATGCTGAGAGTGGTCATTAACATTCAACAAGTTTTTAATCCTAACTTATTGTCATTAAGTATCTTCTGGGACAAGTTCTATTTTGAGATCTTGGCCTTTAAATTAACCTAAATTCACCTTCTATTCTTTTTCAATATTTCCCCTTTAACTCTTTCATGACTTTTCGGGTCCCATTTGGGTCTCCCTCCAGGGCACAGATTCGCTGAGCCCTAGCCATCCTCTTGAGATGTGGTTAATTCAAACTGAGATATAGGCCATATTTCAAATATTTAGTAACTAGGGGCCCAGTGCATGAATTCATGCACCTTGAAATGAACTGTGGGCCACGAGGCTGCAGTGGGCACAGGGGCAGGTCTCGGCCCATCCTCCATGCCCCCACCTGGCCTCTACCACTGCGGCCCTTGGTCCCCTTACTGTTGGCAGCCCCACTCCCGCCACTGCCGCTGCTCCCATGTGCTGATGGCACCATCCCCGCTTGCACCCACTGATGGCGCGGAGCGATTAGGGCTGGTGCCAGCAGCGGGTGTGAGCAGGACCAGTGTCAGCAGTGGGTGCGAGCGGTGACTGCTGGCCCTGATCACCCCTCAGGAGCAGGGGGAGGTGGAGAAGCCCTGAGGGGCGATCAGGGCTGGCAGCCACCGCTGGCACCCCACTGATGGCACTGAGCGATCAGGGCCAGTGCCAGGCACCAAACAACCAGCGGGTGGCAAGTCCCGGGGGCGGGGAATTGCGGGCTTGCCGGGCGCCAAAAGAATTTTTTCAGTAAACCAACCAAGAAGGCTCGCCCCCTGTATAAAAGGGGACCAAATGCCCCCCCTTTTTGTTTTGGCCCCCTCCTTTAACCTTCTTACAACAATTCCTG
>NW_005871070.1:333205-335880 GCF_000147115.1 Myotis lucifugus | reverse complement strand
CACATATGTACATACACCGAAATGACGGAACTTTTTTTTTTTACATAAATACTGTAAATGGGAGATGGCGACGTAACCATGAAATGACGTACTACATAGAGTCCGACGTAAGCCAAGGACTGCCTGTATATGTTTAAATGATACCATTCAGGGTATACTGGGCTCAATAAATTATTAAAATTAATTTCATCTGTTCCCTTTTTTGCTTTAATGTGGCTGCTAGACAATTTAAAATTGCATCTGTAGCTTGCATTCTATTTCTATGGGATAGAGCTACACTGAGCTTTTAACACACAAAAACACCTTATGGCTAAGAAGAGACTATAGTAGGCCTGCTTTCCAAACACATACAACCACACAACCATTTTACACATAACATCTTGTTCTAGTTATATACTCTGTCTCCTTTATGGGGTCCAAACACAGAACCAAAGTCCATTAATTCCTTCAAGCTGCCTGGAGTCTGTTTAGTGCCTGGCAGTCGTTTCAGTGCTCTGTTGAGAAGCATAGCTCCCAAAGAAACTGATTTATGGAAACAAAGCAGCTGAGGCGCTTCGAGGATGTACCTCATTATTCTGGCAGCTCTAACATGGTCAAGATCAGCAGGAGCAATGTCTGTGTAGGTGTTCAATGTGTGAGTAGTTTTAGCAAAAAACAAAATTAAAGTACATTTTATCATTTCACCAAATCTCACAGAATCACAGAATTGACATTTGGAAGGTATCTAATTCAATACCCTAGTCCATGGTCGGCAAGCTGTGGCTCGCGAGCCACATGTGGCTCTTTGGCCCCTTGAGTGTGGCTCTTCCTAAGCCTTAGGAGTACCCTAATTAAGTTAATAACAATGTACCTACCTATATAGTTTAAGTTTAAAAAATTTGGCTCTCAAAAGAAATTTCAATCGTTGTACTGTTGATATTTGGCTCTGTTGACTAATGAGTTTGCTGACCAGTGCCCTAGGTCATATTCCAGATTAGAGGCCAAATATCCAGCTGCTGATAATACACCAAATATTTATTCAGTGTCCACTGGGCGCTAGGCACTCACTTCATCCTCACCAACAAGCTTACCAAGTACTATTATGACCCGTCCAATTTCATAGGTGCTGGGAAGATCAGAGAGGTTGGACCACTTCTCTGAAGTCACACACCAGGGAGGGGCTGGTATACTTCACTTGCTCTGCTGCCTCTGGCAAGTGGAGAGACGAAGTATTCTTGCTACAGCCGATAGTAACGGGCAGTGTTTGCATTAGACACATGACTGCGATAATGTATTCAGAAGACTTAATAGTTACTTTAAACAATTTTAGAGCATTAAGGTGATAGTATGGAAATGGAAACTGCCAGGAAAACCCTTGCTTTTCCTCTTGTTCATACCTACAGGTGGGAGTTTGCTGCGAAATTTATTACAGTTACACACACTGACATACTGGAGATCTATCAGGCATCTTTCCCTAACTTACATTTTATGTCTCTTTTGAATTTATATACTAGAGTTGGCATTTGCAGAAATGGGAACAAGACTCACCTGGAGAAAGATTTGAGCTTTTCAGATTTCAGGGCCCAGTCAGAGAGAATGGTGTTCTGTTCAGCTGTGCTTTCTGCAGTGGTGCCTGGCACCCGCACAGAAGTTAATGTTTGAAGATGTTTGGCTATTAGTTAATTCTTACCTTTTTCAGGATAAAGAGAAGGAAACAGGCGCAGAACTGATGAGCCTCCTTCCCTGGCCCAGAGCTGACTCTAGCGGGGATCCTGACTCACTCAGAGCATTAGGTTCTGCTGCCTCCTACTGGCCAGAGTGAGACTTTGCACAAAACCCACAGGCAGGAAAATTAATTCAGTGCTACTCAACTTGATGAATACACGGACTCTTTTTAAAGGGAGAAATAAACCTACTAAATAGATGTGCAATCCCCATATTGAAAAACACCATTCTAAATCATTCAAATAGCAACCAAGCCTTACATTCTAAGAGATGCTTTAAATGCCTGTGGGAGATCCTGCAGGGCCCAGAAGTAACCTTTGTTCTCAGAATTAGGTACTCATGTAATTCCCACAACAAATCTTGCAGTAATGATGACTCTTTGTCAGGGCACCTCTCTACTTAATTTTGGTGTTTCTAACTCCATTTTTACAGGAACATACTTTTCTCTTCATTTCTGTGAAACTATACTCATTTTTCTTCCTTGCCTTATATGCAATTGTCTCCCCCCCACCACCACCACCACCCCCTTTCCCCGAAGATAGGGATGTTTTTGCCTGCCATCTCAGCATTCTGTCCTTTGATGCTCCTTGTTATGAGCTATCCTTACTCCACAGCTTCCAGTATCACCTTCTTTGAAAACTCCTCCACCTCCACCCTTCCACCTCTTCACAAGCAAAATCCGCCCCTCTCTCCTCCAGGTGACCGTCACCCTGTCCTTAGCTTGATAGCTGCTGTCACCTGTATACCGTAGGTGTCTGTCTCAACCACTAGACATCCAGCGATTTCAGAACAGAGGTCAGGTCTTAGACATTTTTAAGTAATACACTTGTTTATATCAGTTGAATTTGAAAATATACTCAGCATTATTAAAGGAACCATCTTGACTAAGATGTTTGAATCAGAGGTTTATGAGTTAATAAAACATAGACATACACAACTAGAACACAAGACGCAATGTGAGAGATAAATGG
>NW_005871070.1:260860-273995 GCF_000147115.1 Myotis lucifugus | reverse complement strand
CATCTGTATACTGAAAAAACTCTTAAATAACTTTGTCAAAAAAAATAAGTTGCTGAATGGGGCAAAAACAATGCAATTAAAAACCTGTGGATAAAGTAATAGTTTCTTTTTATAACTTCCCCCTGTTGACCTTATTGAGCAGTTGGACATGCCGTGCACCGTTAAGTGCTTAGATAATGGGTAGGGGTAGGATCATTTGCTCCTTTCAGCAGCCTCATGATGCTTGGCCAGGGTCCAGATCTGGAATCCACATCTTCCCATTCCTCTACTCTCTGTCATCTGGTTTCTAAGTCCAAACAACGTGTTCAGAGTGGGCAGAGGAGCTGCACCACCTATAATCCTTAGCAGTGGCAAAAGGGGACAGATGTCACCAGCAAGGAAAGAGGCAGGGAAAAGAACACAAAAGCAATGGGCTTTGGTCACAGGGATTTTGAGAAGTAAATGAAAGCTGTCCCTTTCCCAGAAAAATGCACATCCACAAAATTTGCCCTTATGGCATTTGGTAGGTGTAGCTATGGACCCCAGGTTACAAGCAAATAGATGCTAAAGGAAGCATAGTATTAAAATTGAGTACAGAGTGGTATATCTTGATGGCATAACTTTCCTTTGGAATCAGATCTAGATTTATATCCTGACACAGTCACTTACTAGTCACTAATGTTACTCTGCATGTTTTTAATCCTCCTGATGCCTCAGTTTTCTGATTTATACAATGGGATAATAAATTACTGTACCAGAACTTGTATGTTCATGCACCAAGTATTTTATATATATATATATATACATATACACACACACACACATATATACACACACTAGAGGCCCGTTGCAGGAAGATTCCTGCAAGAATAGAACTTCCTACGGCTGGAGCGAAGCAGAGAAGGGAGCGAAACCCGCTGAGGCAGGCTTCCCTCCCGCCCCTCCGCCCGGCTGGTTTCCCTCCCACCTCTGCCACCTTGGCTCTGTTCCTGTCTCCACCACCTCTACTTTGCTCCCTTCTGCAGCGCTTCACTTCCACGTTGTCTTCAGTCTTTGCTCCCAGCCGGTATATGCAAATTAACCTCCATCTTTGTTGGGTTAATTTGCATATAGTTGCTCTGATTGGCTGGTGGGTGTAGCAAAGGTATGGTCAATTAGCATTTTTGTCTTTTATTAGTGTAGATATATATATGTATTTTTGTTTATAAATTCATGTATGAATGTTTGTCTATAAATTCATCCACACAAATGTGCTTATCTGTTTTTAAATTTTTTCCTAAAAGCGGTCATATTTCCTGAATTCTAAGATGCTATTAATTGAAGGACAAACCATAATTGTTGTTAAATGTATGCATATTGGATGTATTCTAACTAAAGAAATGTTAAAATAAGTGTATCTGAGAACCTGGAACATCTATTGTCTGGTACTTAAGAGCTGTCAAGTATTCATTCCTGGTGATGATATGATGATTTGGGTTTTCTTGATGGATGTTTTCAGTTTTGCTGAAAAACTACAATTCCCCGTTCCCCACTGATAATTGAACATACACTGCTCAGATTGGTATTTGAGAATTTCCCTTTGTTCCCACTTGCCCTCAACCTGAGTTGTCTCTCTCTCTTTCACCTTGATATTCTATCTAGTTCTTTCAGGCCCATGGCCCATGGCCCATCTCAGGCTCACACTTTCTTTCTTCCTTGAAATTTGATAGGTGATTTGTAAACCAGTTACTATGGGCCAGTACTGTCCAAAAGAAACATGTAAACTATATGTGTAATTTTAAATTTCCTAGTAGTCACATTTAAAAAAAACAGAATTAAGTGAAATTCATTTTGATATATTTCATTTAATCATATAAAATACTTCAACAATTAATATAAAACATGAGATTTGGGGTATTTGGTACTAAGTGTGTAAAATCTGATAAGTATTTTACACTTACTATGCATCTCTATTTGGAATAAACACATTTCACATGCACCATGACCACATGTAGTTAGTAGCTTATGAAAGAAGAAATGCAGATAATGTGAGCTTCTATTCAGCCCTCGGAAAATGCTCAAGAGTCATCAGTTAAAATGCTCTGATGCTAGTTTTAAGTAGAAATTTAAAACCTTAGAAATCAAATACATGTAATACAAATGTAAGATAACTGAAATTAAAAACAAAGCTAACATTCAGTGACTTTTTTTAAATAATGTAAATTATGTAATGCTTTGAATAGATTATATCTTTTCTGTGGGGTTTTTTTGTTTGTTTTTTTAATATATTTTTATTGAGTTCAGAGAGGAAGGGAGAGGGAGAGAGAGATTGAAACATCAATGATAAGAGAGAATCATTGATCAGCTGCCTCCTGCACATCCCCTACTGGGGATCGAGCCCCCAACCTGAGCACATGCCCTTGAGCAGAATCAAACCTGGGACCCTTCAGTCCAGGCCGACACTCTATCCACTGAGCCAAACAGGCTAGGGCTCAGCAACTGTTTTTTAGTGTCTCTCTCTGTAGTCCTATAGTTTATATAAGAACTTAAAAAAACTATACTAATTTCCAAAATAAATAGTAATACACTTGGAATAACCAGTTAGAATGATCAGTTTAGGGAGAATCAGTATGTTAAATGTGGTTCTTGCTCTATTTCACTTAAATGCTAAAGAACAGTTGTTAAATTTCTGAGAGTCTGCACATGTACACGGTTTAAATGAGTCATTGCACACATCCTTGTCTAATACACATGAAAACCAATCACTGGTAAAGTGGGTTCTATTGTCTTATATTTGTGAGACTTACCATTCTAAAACTAAACTATTTCCTAACAACCTTCCACCAAGAGTTTGCTATCTGGTGTAGTAGGGGGAAAAACAGCCTGTCTTCACAGTGATTTTATTTTTGCATTAGTAATAATGGACTAAGACCTGGGGAAAAAAAGGTGCCCCTCTATCCTGGGTTCTGTTAGGTATATTGCTGTGGTGGTGCTAAACTAGTTGTGCTTCAGCATTTTACTTACGCAAAATATGAATGGTACACAAGTCCTGGTTTCATTTGATTCAATGTGATTTATTCTTGTTTCCTTTGGAATTCTGAGTTGAGAGGGTGTCATCCTCTTGCTTCCTTTTGTACTTCATCGTGCCTTTTTCTCTGCCTTTGGTTGATGGACTGCACAGGTGAAGTCAGAGCAGGCGGTATCCTTTTGAGAGGTGTAGGAAAGTACTCTATTCAGCCTACTTGGTGGGAAGGCCAAATTGAATTTGTAAAATGCCTGGATTACAAAGAAATAGAAGTTACAGGAGATGGTTTTTAAACTACTTTCAGGATAAGAGAATTATATCTCAGCCTATCCGTTGTCTATATTTTATTCTAAAAGTTTAGCAACAATTTTAATAAATTGAAATACTTCTGACAGGCTTTTTAGCACATTTCCCCCCTTCATATTATAAATTAGTAGAAGTGACATATGTAAGGATTCCTCTTTAAAAATGCTTTTAGGTACCGCAGTGTTTACGTACTTGCTTGGTTGGAAATGATGAATTCCTGTTCTGGCTTTGTCTTCTTTTTTTCTAATTGTTTTCATGTTTGACTAAAATGTGGAAGTAATAATACCGTTTTATGTGTGTAAAATATTTTACAGATTGTCTGTTGGGAAAACAATAATGCCTAAAGATAAACTCAAATCAACTATAGATAAAACAACCCAAGTTCCATTTCTGCTATTCTCATCTTTAAAGAAATTCTATATGGTGCCAGTCACATGATATAGTAATACAAAGGAAAGAATCTGTTCAAGGCACCATTAAGGGCTAAAATTATAGCATATTGAATGTGAGTCTTCATGACTAACAAATTTTACTCTTCTATCTTTAGCTAGTTATGTTTCACATTTATTTCAGTTATCCTTCTTGATAGGAAACACATTGCTGTATTGGCAGCATGCAGTGTTCCGTAAGTATCTCATACAAAACGCTCCTATTCAGAACACTGATGGCATAAGATGAAATGGCGTTTCCTGTTGACTTGTGGATTATGATGACTTCCATCTTTGCAGGCATTGGGATGGATACTTGTGTCATTCCTTTGAGGCATGGTGGTCTTTCCTTGGTGCAAACCACAGATTACATTTATCCTATCGTCGATGACCCTTACATGATGGTAAGTTTGACTTAATATGTTTTTACATCTCGAACTGCTGTTCAGTTGGTTTTGGGTTGTGGCTGGGTGTGTGTGTGTGTGCGCGCGCTTATTTTTTTATATTCAAATTGTTCTCATCCCACCACTGATCTGACTCCTGCAACTGCAACCATTTGATCTATTTCCTGCTCACCTTTGGTATTGCACATGAGCAATTAGGCAGAAATCCCTCTGCTTCTTTTGTGCAAGAACACCTGCTGTCTACTAACTGTCTGTTGACTGGCATGTTTGTAATTTTTTTTCTTTCTTTGATATTTGTAAACCCCTCATTCCTGTGTTTCAGGCCAGAGATGTTGCCATACCCTGTATAGGTCTAATCCTAGATGTTTCCGTCCAGAATAGAGCTCATCACAATTTAACTTCTTGACCATTTATTCTGATTCTAGGCATTCTCACCCCAATTGTGTTATATACTCACTGTGTAGAAGATTTGTCTGAACTGCTGGATCCAAGTTCCTGTGTGCCAAGGGCACTGGGATCAAGCTGCACACAGAGAGACTTGGGCCATGAGGCAGCTAAATGGGAGTGGGGGCGGGGTGCCAGTGACAGGCACACAGGTTAATAGAAACCTGTTTTCCCTCCACACATCCATCTGTTCTCTCCTCTAAAGCAGTGTTCCTGAGAGGCTGAGGTATGCCACACCCCAGGTATCCCACCTGACCAGGTGGCAAAAGTAGCTAGAATCAGAATTCATCCCTTTTCCAGCATCTCCTAAAAGCATCCGAGAGAACCCACTGTAGCCCTAACTAGCACTTGGCACCCAAGTTGTAAACCACTTGTTGCCTTGGTTAAAAGAAGGTACAAAAATTTCTCCATCCAAGTGTATAGAAATCATCTTCTATAATCAGTAAAGTTCACTTTTTTTTTTTTTTTCAGAATCTGTTTAGGGTTAGTGACTGTTTCCAAGTTTGCTTTCAGACACGTGTTTTCACTCCACAGCTCTTCCTCCCAGACTATCCCTCCAACCTTGCTCCCCCTGACATCTTCCCACTCCCCGTTTTCCATCTAAATAAACTGTAGGCTTCTCCCAGTGTTTAGAATGGGAATTGCCTGAGAAAGAAAGGTGGGAACGGGAATAACTTGGAAAAAGTGAATGGCTTAGTGGTTCTGTGATTAAGGATAGGTACCCAGTCTGCAAATCACAGAAACAGGACCCCATCCCAGTAGCTGCTATTCCTGGAAAGTACCTGGGTTCTCTTGGGAGGTATTCCGGAGGCTTAGGCTCCCTTTGTTTCAACACATGGGAAGTCCCTGTCCTCCTCTTGCCCTTTTTCATGTTTCTGCTTTCTTCCAGGGCAGGATAGCATGTGCCAATGTACTCAGTGACCTCTATGCAATGGGGGTCACAGAATGTGACAATATGCTGATGCTCCTTGGAATCAGTAATAAAATGACCGATAGGGTAAGTAGGAGATGGGCCAGCTGCTTACTGTCTGTTGTCTTGGTCACTTCACTTGGCTGGTCAGCCCTTCTTTTCCCATCTGTAAAGTGAGGAGCCCAGGCTGCATGGCTTTCATATTTCATCCTTTTCTCCACTTTTTGGCAGTTATTAGTGAATTAAAGTAGTCTGGCCTATTCATATTTTCATTTCCACCACCTGCTTCCCTTTCTTCTGGGTAGACTAAAGCCAAGACATTTAGGTTTGTTTTAAAATCTAGGCCACAGTAATAGCACCTTCATGCCAGGCCTGTGGACTGGACTAGCTTTACAGACCCAGGGCATGTGGCCCCCCAGGGGCCAGGCCCTTTGGTTGCTGGTTGGGCATTGATATAAGACAGTGATGGGGTTGGGGTGTCACGTGTATTCCCGTGCTTACCTGGCAGTATCTATAGCCTTGCTACCTGTACCTGTTCTCTGACCCAGAGATGAATTCTCTCTTAGATTATTTTTGAAAGGTACTTGTTTTTGTCCCCAAAAGAAGTTTGTCCTGCCTCTTAGAAAAGAGAGTTTTCAGTAGGCCCTTTTCTGCCAGCACAAATGTGCATTTGAGCCATTGTTTGCACACAGCCCTCTGGGGGAGGGTGGTGGGTGCATATTAAATGAGTCTTGGAGTTCCTAAGGACCATTTAAAGAGTTGGCTTAGATTTCGGGTAGCCCTGTGCACCCAATCACATTCCAGTTTTTATTTCTCTGTTGTCCGGGCTTCATTCACATTGTAACCTGGAATATCTTCCAGCTCTTGATAAAATGGCTAGTGTAAACTATTCCATCTGCCTTTCTTATTCCATGTACAGTCTGTGAACTTTAAGGACATCCATTAGGGTTTTATGATCCTCTTTATAACTACAAGTGTAGACTCTTTTCTTGGTTTTGAACTGAATTATGTGACTTTTACTTTGTGTCTTTTTAAACCCTAGGAAAGGGATAAAGTGATGCCCCTAATTATACAGGGTTTTAAAGATGCAGCAGAGGAGGCAGGAACATCTGTAACGGGTGGACAAACAGTGTTAAACCCCTGGATTGTTTTGGGAGGAGTGGCTACAACTGTCTGCCAGCCCAATGAATTCATCATGTAAGTTGGTTTTGTTCCATGTCACCTGGCCTGGTTCTCTTTCTTTTCTTAAGATAGATTCATTGAGATATAATTTGCATACTATAGAATTCACCCATTTAAAGTATATAGTTCAATGGCCTTTGGTAATATTCACAGTTTTGCAGCCAATACCAGGGTCGATTTTAGAACATTTTCATCACTCCAACAAGAAACCCCATTGCCCTTAGCTGTCCTGGCTTCTTTTACTTTACATAATATTAGCATAATATTTTTAAGGTTCATCCATTTTGTAGCATGTATCAGTATTTTACTTCTGTTTTTTAAAGTTATTAATATTTTTAATTGAAGTATAATACATACAGCGAAATTTTATATTATATAAAATTTTAAAGTATAGAATTCATTGTTTTTGTGTGTGTGTGTTCACAAGATTATGTAACCGTTATCACTATCCAATTCCAGAATATACCAATCAGTTCTCCCCCCCCCCCCACACCCCCAAAGAAGTCCTATATCCATAAGCAGTCACTCCCAATTCCCTCCTCCCTCCATTCTCTGGAAACCACTGATCTACTTCCTGTCTCTGGATTTGCCTATTCTAGGCATTTCATTAGATAGAATCATATAATATATGGTGTTTTGTGTCTGGCTTCTTTAACTAGGCATAATGCTTTCAAGTTTCACCCATGTTGTAGTATGTATCAGTACTTCATTCATTTTTATGGCTGAATAATGTTCCATTGCATGGACATACCACAGTTTATTCATAGGTGATAGATCTTTGGGTTATTTCCACCTATTTATGAATGATGCTGCTATGAACATATGTTTTGATTCTCTTCGGTATATATACCTCAGAGTTACTGGGTCATGTGGCAACTGTTTAACTTGAGCAACTGTCAAACTGGTTCCCAGCAGCAATGTAGGAGGATTCCAATGGCTCCACATTCTCTCCAGTATTTGTTATTGTTTTTATTTTATTTTTTCTATAATAGTTATCCTAGTGGGTTGAGGTGATACCCACAGTGGTTTGATTTGCATCTCCCTGGTGGTTAATGATATTGAGTACCTTTTAATGTGTTTTTTAGCCATTTCCTTTCCTGGAGACAACCATTTGTACCAGTCTTCAGTAATCTGAGTGCCAAATATGAAACTTATTACTGGTCAGTCTGAGTTTGAAACTTTGATGCTGAAATCACCAAAACATTAGACAACCACAATTTGAGCCAAATCCCACAGCCTGAGAAACGATCTGTTTCAGAAGTCTTATTGCCTCAGAAGCATGGTGGGTCTGTATTGAAAATTACACACCAGCATGGCTAAATCAGGGCCTGATCAGGCCTTTTGCCTTTGAAGGCTAAGTGATTTACTTTTTTATACATTTTATTGGAGGTCTGGATCTAATAGGTAATTGGCAGACTCTTCTATTCTCTTTCAATGTTTTTGTTCCAGTAGTAGTAGCTTCAGTAGCAAGTTGCAAAGCTGCAACACTTGGTAGTTGTGGCTTAAATGTAAGTGCTTGCAAATGCACTGTTTTTTTACCAGCCTTTTCTTTCTCCTGTTTAACTGATGATGAGTTCACCTTCTTGGTTCATTTGACCAGACCATGCATGCCCTTGTTCTTTTTTTTCAGGCCAGATAACGCAGTGCCTGGGGATGTGCTGGTTCTGACCAAGCCCCTGGGGACGCAAGTGGCCGTGGCTGTGCACCAGTGGTTGGATATGTGAGTAGCCATGCCTGCGCCCAGGGGGCGGGGCGGGGGGGGGGGGGGCTGAATAGAAGTTTTCAGGATTGTGGTAGTTTCCTTGTGGGATTTGGAGAAAAGGGTTTTCATTGCATTCAGATCACGTATCTCTTTAATCTAAGATGTATCTGCTCCTGGAGTAAGTGCCACTTTTTATCCATACAGGAAGCCCTTGAACATGTTTTAACATGTTTCAGGTCTAGCTCTTCTAAATGTCACCAGCTTGTCTTCTAAAAAGGAGCTCCTTTAGTGTCACTACCAGGGAGTTTAGTATCAGTGACGCCCTATAGAAATACTAGGAATTGTCCATGGTTGTTGTTTTTTTATTAAATCAGGATATCATGTACTGAATACTTAAAGGAGGTAAGCCCCAGCTTGGGGCTTTAACAAAGCTTCATAAAGAGAATTTGTGAGGCAGTGAGTTTAGTTTATTTGGTGCTGAAATAGTAACACAGAACATTTTAATAAATAATTACCTTGTAGAGAGAACATCTAGAATACACAGATATTTATCTTGAGTCACTTTTCCACTGAGCTAGAACCATAATTCATTTAATATTTTTCCCATTGTGATTACAACTCAAAAATTAATATGATTTGTGGTATATCTCACATATCTTGGTGCTTTTAATTTCTACAACTATCATCTGAAACTACCAGTCCTGATAAACAGTTAAAAAAGAAAAACAATTTTATGTTATTTATAACCAAGTGTATGTTGGATTGATATGAAGAGTAGAGAAAATCTCTAAGGCTGCCACAGTCTAGTCATTTTTCCCTTCTCATCCAGTGATGATGGGGAGATTTCTCATCACGTATGATCATCTGTAAATCTAATTGGAAGGCCATTACAGGGTAGTGATCCACAGAGTTGCTTTGCAATTCAACCACTCAGATCTGAGTAATTCAGCAAGGCAATTGGAAACAGGTGTGGCAGAGGGGCATAAAAAATGAGGGGTTTGGGATCTCTCCTCCCCACCTCACCCCCAAACTGATACCTCCTTTGCTTTTATACCTTGTTTTTTCAATTTTGAGCATAAAAAAAAAAGTTCCAAAGACTATGTAGCACAATACCCTTTTTATAAAAGTCAGAAGCAACCAAAGAGCATATTGTAGGCTTCTATATGTATGAGAATACTATTTTTTGAAAGAAAAGGGAATGACGAGTATAAAATTTAGAGCAGTTGTTACCTCTGAGGAAGAGTTGGGGAGCAGTGGGATTAGGGAGGAACACATAGACTTGTTATTGTATTTAGTGATAGATTGTTGGGTATCATTAAAAGATAAATGAATGCATGCATGAATTATGGCCATTAATGGACCATGATGACAATCTATCAAGAACCCGTAATCATGCCCTGGCCAGTTTGGATCAGAGGTTGGAGTATCGGCCCACGGGCCGAAGGATCGAGGGTTCGATTCCTGGTCAAGGGCACGTACCTGGGTTGCAGGTTCTCCAACCCTGGTAGGGACGTGTGCAGGAGGCAACCAATCGATGTGTCTCTCTTACGTTGATGTTTCTCTTTCTCCTTCTCTCCCCCTCCTCCCTCCTTTCCTCTCTAAAAAATCAATGGGAAAAAATATCCGCTGGTGAGGATTAAAAAAAAAAAAAAGAACCCATAATCATGATGCTGGCTTCTTTGAAAATCAACTGAGGAAAAAGGGAAACACCTTTTTCTCCTTCCTTTTATGATACATCCTTTGTGGTCACTACGACTGTCCTTTGTGCTAATGCAATCAAAGTTGCTTTCCCCATTCATTTGTCTATAAGATGCTTTGATCCAGAATTAGGTAAAGTCAATAACAGTATAATTATATGAAAAATAAAGCCATCAGATTTATAGGAGAGATGGAGAGGCAAACCAAAGGACATTCAAAGCTATTCATGTGAGATCTACACCCTACCACAGAGAAGCTGCCCATGCAATACCTTTTATGGCATGCGCACTGCAGCCATATGTCCTGCTGCTTTTACTAGCCAATAAATTGTAGTATAGTATTTGACTGCAGAAATGTGGGTCAAGAGCACAAAAGATACCTCAGTGATATGTTTAATGGACACCTAAAATAATAGTTACGGGTGGGGGGGAGTTAGAAAATTTAATTTTGCATACAAAATTAGAAAAGTAAAATTCCCTATAGGTTGACTAGAGAAAAATGGGCTTTTTCTTTCAGTCCTTGGAAGTAAAGGTTAATCACATTCTTCCACCCCCCTCTTTTCTCCCTCACCTATGTTCCTATATTAGCCTGAAAAGTGGAATAAAATTAAACTAGTGGTCACTCAAGAAGATGTGGAGTTGGCATACCAGGAGGCGATGATGAATATGGCAAGGCTCAACAGAACAGGTATTGGGGCAGAAGGTTGTCTGTTGCAGGGGTCGGCAAGTTTTCAGAACAGGGTCAAGATGGGAAATATTTAGGCTTTACAGGCCACGTACAGTCTCAGAAGACCATTCTTAGCTGGAGGAACATATCATGGTCCAGATTGGGCCAGTGACTGCAAATCCTCCTGTATTGGTCCCTGGTTTTGGACACCTTTGGGTTTGAGAGCAGGATATACATGTATTTGTTATATGTGTTTCCTTTCAGCCAAAGGGGGAAGACAGGATCCTATTCATAGGATTATTAAAAAGAAAAAATGTCAATGAAGTACCAAAAAGAGTGACTAGCATGTGGTGTACAAAGTTCACTTCACTCAGTTTCTATTTAATGAGCACCTGTAGTGTGTTTTCACTCTTCCAAGTGCTAGGGAGACTGCAGTGAACAAACAGACAAAAGTCCCTGCTCTCTTAGAGCTTACATTTTAAAGGCTGGTTTGAGCCTGGCTTGTGTGGCTCAGTTAGTTGAATGTTGTCCCATGCACCAAGAGGTCGCTAGTTTGCCCTGGCCAATGTGGCTCAGTGCTTAGAGCATCGACCTCCACACTGAAGGGTCGCAGGTTTGATTCCTGGTCAATGGCATGTATCTGGGTTGTGGGTTCCATCACTGCTACCTGCAGAGGCAACCAATCCATGTGTCTCTTACATCAATGTCTCTGTGTGTGTGTGTCTCTCTCTCTCTCTTTCTCTCTTCCCCCTTCCCTCACTCCCATCACTATCTCTACAAAGCAATGGGGAAAAAAACCCTCAGGTGAGGACTAACCAAAGAAAGGTGCCAGTTTGATTCCCAGTCAGGATACATGCCTGGGTTTCTCTCTCATCAATGTTCCTGTCTTCCTCTCTCCCTAAAAAAAGCAATAAAACATTTTATTTTTTAATTTATTTTAAAAATGTTTTTATTTATTTTAGAGAGAGAGGAAAAGAGAGGGGGAGAGAGCGGATAGAAACATTGATGAGAGAGAAACTGATTGGCTGCCTTCTGCACGCCCACTCCTGGGGGTTGAGCCTGCAACCCTGGCATGTGCCCTGATCAGGAATCAAACCAGTGACCTCCTGGTGCATGGGTTGATGCTCAGCCATTGAGCCACACTGTCTGGGCTCAATAAAACATTTAAAAAAAATTTTTTAAGGCTGGTTTGTTTCCTAATTATCTGTACAGAGTAACCCACACAGGTGTTTCTCTAATAATAAAATATGTGCAGGGCTTAAGGAACAGCAATGTAACATCCATGTGCCCACCATCTCCTATGAGAAACAGTGTGGCTTTGGAAGCCAGTGGGTGCCCCTCACATTCAGTTTGTAGGTTCCTGCTTAGGGGTAACCATTGTTCTGAATCTAATGTTTATTCTCATGCTTTTAAAGTTTTTATCACATAGACTTGTATTCTTAAGCAATAAATTAGTTTTGCATTTTTTGTTTCATTGAATCATATCTGTATCTGTTTTTCTTGCTGTTTACTGTCTAATGTTCCTGAGCATTATCCCTGGTGTGTGTACCTGTATTTCCTTCATCTTCTCCACTGTGTATTTTTTCACTCTGTGACTTACTTATCTGGCCACCTGCTTTTGGGCATTTGGGTTGCTGCTGAGAACTTTTCTTGGTCAGTAGTGTGCTACATTTAAAAAAATGCTTTAATATGTTTTCTCTTCCTGTTTATTGTATATATTTTTTCTACTGTAAAAAAAAAAGTTCATTATGGAAAAGTTTTTAGAAAATGAAAAAAAGAAGAGAAAAAAACATTGTCCATAGTCCCTGCCCCCAAAACGGCTTCTGTTAATATTTTTATGTATTCTTCTGGGATTTTTTTCTGTTTGGTTGGTTAGTGGTTTACTTTTGTTTTATTGTTAATATTTTAAACTTGTGGTTGAACATTTTATATGTGTTTGGAATCTGCTTTTATTTATTTAACTAGAGGCCCAGTGCACGAAATTCGTGCAGGGGGCCAGGGTGTGTCCCTCAGCCCAGCCTGCACCCTCTCCAATCTGGGATCCCTCTCACAATCCGGGACTACTGGCTCCCAACCGCTCACCTGCCTGCCAGCCTGATCACCCCCCAAGCACTCCCCTGCCAGCCTGATCGATGCCTAACTGCTTCCCCCGCTGGCCCAATTGCCCCTAACTGCCCTCTCCTGCCAGCCTGGGTCCCCCCCCCCCAACTGCTCTCCCCTGCAGGCCTGGTCACCCCTAACTGCTCACCCCTGCTGGCCTGGGCACCCCTAACTGCTCACCCCTGCTGGGCTGGGCACCCCCAACTGCCCTCCCCTGTCAGGCTGGCACCCCTAACTGCTCACCCCTGCTGGGCTGGGGACCCCTAACTGGTCACCCCTGCTGGGCTGGTCCCTCCCAACTGCCCTCCCCTG
>NW_005871070.1:218173-260760 GCF_000147115.1 Myotis lucifugus | reverse complement strand
CCTACTGCTCACCCTGCTGGCCTGGTACCCCCTAACTGCTCACCCTGCTGGCCTGGTCCCCCACTGCCTCCCCTGCAGGCTGGTCACACCTACTGTTCACCCCTGCTGGCCTGGTCACCCCTAACTGTTCACCCCTACTGGCCTGGTCCCTCCCAACTGCCCTCTCCTGCCAGCCTGGTCCCCCCCCAACTGCCCTCCCCTGCAGGCCTGGTCCCCCCCCCCAACTGCCCTCTCCTGCAGGCCTGGTCACCCCTAACTGCTCACCCCTGCAGGCCTGGTCCCCCCCAACTGCCCTCCCCTGCAGGCCTGGTCCCCCCCAACTGCCCTCCCCTGCTGGCCATCTTTGACCACATGGGGGCAGCCATCTTGTGTATTGGAGTGATGGTCAATTTGCATATTACCTCTTTATTAGATAGGATATTACTAACTCTTTTTTCTACATTATAATTCTAGTACACATAGTTTTTAATGGCTAAATGTTCTATCAGAGAAATATATCATAGTTAATTTATCTTTTGCCTACTTTTGAGCAATTGATTTGGAGATAAGATTTTTCCCATAAATTTTTTTCCTGTATTCCAGGAATAGTTTTTTGGCTATATTCCAAAGTTGAATAGTAATTATTTAATTCTTTGTCCTCAGGTGCCTCAGCACTTACAACCAAGGCTTTTCATTTCTTCCTGTGTCACTTAAACTATTTAAGGAGTGTTTTTCCTTTTTTGTCCTTCAAATTGAGTAATTTAACAGTGGGAAAGTGATCGGTAGTGGATTTATTTTTACCTGTATTTATGTTTCCCCATCCTTATTTTTTATACGTTGTTGGTAGGGATAAACATGGCAGAATGCTTGTGGAGGAATATTTGGTAATACCTAGCAAAAATTAAGCATACATTTATTTAACCTATCAGTCCCACTTCTGTGAATGTCACAAAGTTACAATGGCCAAAATATAAAATGAGGCCATTCATTGAAGCACTATCTAGAATTGCTCAAACAATCCACATGTCCATGGATAGGTAGCTGAATTATCTAGTCTGTATTTACACATGTAGCTTGAAAAGGGATGAGAGGTCTCTAGGGAACTATCTTGGATATGAGTAACTGAAAAAAGCAAGGGCAGAATGATGTATACAGTATGCTATATTTTGTGTATTCATATGAATATGAAGTAATGAGTGTTTTATACTTTCAAAAAGAAGCAATGGAAACAAATCATTAGTAAAAATTGTTACATATAAGAGGAATTAGGGAGGAAGCAGACTCTGAACATGCATTGCTTTATAAGTTTGACTTTGGAATTTTTTATGTCATTTTCTATAGGTTAAAATTTTTAATTAAAAAAATAAAGTAACTATCTGGTTAGGCTGAGAATCTTCCAAATAAAAAAAAAATTTTTTTAAATAAAAAAAGAGCACATCTTACAAATCCAAACCACTTTTTTTTAAGTTGCCTAATATATATCAACTTAATGACAAAACCACGTGGGGAAGAATTATATGAAAGAATCTAAGTAAAAATTGTGATCTTTAATTTGGAATTATCAATAAAAACTCAGCATTATTTTCCCCTCTAAAATGCTATTGCCCTAGCTGGTTTGGCTCAGTGAATAGAGTGTCAACCTGGGGACTGAAGGGTCCTGGGTTTGATTCCAATCAAGGGCACGTACCTCGATTGCAGGCTCAATCCCCAGGCCTGGTCAGAACTCGTGCTGGAGGCAACCAATCGATGTGTCTCTCTCACATCATTGTTTCTCTGTCTCTCCCCCTCCCTTCCACTCTTTCAAAATCAATGGAAAAATATCCTTGAGTGAGGATTAACAAAAAAACAACAACAAAAACTTACTTCCAAGTCTATCGAAAAGGTCTGAATCAATGATAACCCATTAGTAATGAACACCTACTGCCATCATTCTGATCTGAAAATTATCATTTTCCACAAAAAATGCTAGGATTCCTTGGGGAAATGGCTGATTCTAACTGGGACTAGAAATACAAAAGATAAGCCTAGGACATCCTATGCCTGAAAGTAATGGTGTTACCAACAGCTGTTGTTACGTCACTTCCCATAACTCAGAGGCGCCCACCAGTCAAATTGGAAGGGCTGGGCAACGTGAGTATTCAGAAGAGTGACACAGTCAGTTAAGTAGATCAAGGATCTAAAAATCAATGACATCATAGAGATGAAAATGTTTTTGGTCACATTTGGAAGTTGCTGGGCACCAACTTGTTTGAAAATAAATAAAAGGAATCAACCACACATTTTACTGTTCCTGTATAGGCTGTGCTTTGGGGAAAAGCAAATACATTTTTTAAAAATTCTTTATAGAAGAGTCACATCTGATAAATGCAGGAAGAATGATTGAATTACATATTTGCTATTTTTTTGCTATCCCTTTGATGTAGTAAACATCAGTGGCAGCTAAAACTACAGTCATCAAGACGGTGTGATATTGGTGAAAGAATAGAAAAACATATCTAGCTGTAGTTGGTTTGGCTCAGTGGATAGAGCGACGGCCTGTGGACCAAAGAGTCTCGGGTTCAATTCTGGTCAAGGGCACGTACCTCAGTTGCAGGCTTCTCCCCAGCTGGGGCCCTGGTCAGGGTGCATTCAGGAGGCAACCAATCAATACGTTTCTCCCACATCAGTATTTCTCTCTGTCTTTCCTCTCTCTTCCACACTCTCTAAAAATGGGAAAATATCCTCAGGTGAGGATACTAGAGAGTCCAGAAATAGACTCCCATAAGTATAGTTAACTAATTCTTGACAAAAGAGCAAAGGTAATTCAGTGGAGAAAGGATAATCTTTTCAACAAATAGTGCTGAAACAACTGGACATTTACAGGCAAAAAATGATTATAGATACAAGCCTTATACCTTTCATAAAAATTAACTCAAAATGGATTATAGACCTAAATGTAAAAGGCAAAACTGGTGAACTCCTAGAAGATAACAAGAAAATTTAGGTGACCTGGGGTTTGATGATGCCTTTTAGATACAACACCAAAAGTACTATCCATAAAAGAAAAAAATTGAAGTTGGATTTCATTCATACAAAGAACTTCTGTGAATGACACTAAGAGAATAAAAAGGCAAGGCACAGACTTGAAGAAGATCTTTGCAAAACACAGTTCTGACAAAGGACTGGTAGTCTATGTAATTAGGGAATGGCAATTTAAAACAAGATACTACTACATGCCTACTTAAAAGCCTAACACTGACAATACCAAATGCTGACAGCGATATGGAGCAATAGGAACTCTCATTCCTTGCTGATGGGAATGCAAAATGGAGCAACCACTTTGGAAGCCAGTTTGGTGGTTGGTTACAAAACTAAATATACTATTATCCAGCAGTTGTGCTCCTTAGTATTTACCCAAATGAATGGAAAATTTCTGTCCACTCAGAAATCTGCACAAGTTGTTTGTCACAGCTTTATTTATAATTATTAAAACTTGAAAGAAGATCCTTCAGTAAGTGAATTGATAAACTGGTGCATCCAAACAATGGAATATTATTGATAGCTAAAAGAAATGAGCTGTTACGACATGAAAAGATTTGGAGGAACCCTACACATATTACTAAGTCATAGAAGCTAATCTGAAAAGACCAAGCACCATAATTCCAACTATATGACATTCTGGAAAAGGTAAAACTACAGACAGTAACAAGATCAGTGGTTAGCAAGAGTAAGAGAGAGGGATAGGTGGAACACAGGATTTTTAGGGCAGTGAAACTTATCTGTATGATAATGTAATGATGGATACATGTTACATATGCCTTTATCAACACCTACTAGTATAGACATCAAGAGTGAACCCCAATGTGAACTATGAAATTCAGTTAATGTATCAATATTGGCTCATCACATAGCAAATGTACCACACTAATGGTAAATATTAATAGGAGAAAGGGGGTATATGGAAACTTCTGCACTTTCCACTCAATTTTCTATAAACTTAAAACTCCAAAAACAAAGAGAATTTTTTAAAATTAAAAAATAAGAAATTAGCCTGGCTGGTGTGGCTCAGTGATTGAACATCAACCTATGAACCAGGAGGTTGAAGTTCAATTCCTGGTCAACACTTGCCCGGGTTGCAAGCTCAATCCCCAATAGGGGCTTTGCAGGAGGCAGCTGATCGGTGATGCTCATCTTTGGTGTCTCTCTCCCTTTCCCTTCCTCTCTCAGATCAATAATTCTTTTTTTTTTTTAAGTAAGAAATTAACTTTCCACTTACAGCGAGATTGCCTGGAACTTAGGTCAGTCTTTAAAAGTCCTGTTTGCCCTGGATGGTATGGCTCAGTTGGTTGGGCATTGTCCTGTGCACCAAAAGGTTGCCAATTTGATTCCTGATCAGGGCCCATATGCCTGGGTTGCTGGGTCAATCCCCCAGTAGGGGGCGTGCAGGAGGCAGTTGATTGATGTACTCTTGCACCAATGTTTCTTCCTCTCTCTCTCTTTAAAAATCAATAAATTGTGCTTTAAAAAAAAGTCCTCCTCTTTGATTTTAGGATGGTTTAGACAGGCTTACCTTTTGTTGTGATTGTAATTTTTCCATACAGATTTTTTAGCTTACTAAGAAGTTACTGTTAATTGAAGCAGCTGATAGTTCTAAGTGGTTGAAATTGAAATAAACTTTTAAAATTTCACTATGGATTTTGTTGATTTTTCAAAATTACATTTTCATTTTGATATGCCGATCTCCCTGACAATTAGGAATTTTGAGATCAAAGTCTATTTAAGATTTTGACTTGAGGAAAATGGGGTGATTTTGTTTGTTTTTCTCAGAAAGTCTCCATTTATTACACCAGATAATAAATTTCTTTTCTGGTCTCTTAGCTGCTGGACTCATGCACACGTTCAATGCCCACGCTGCCACTGACATCACTGGCTTTGGAATTCTGGGCCACGCACAGAACCTGGCTAAGCAGCAGAGGAACGAGGTGTCCTTTGTGATTCACAACCTCCCTGTCCTGGCCAAGATGGCTGCTGTGAGCAAGGCCTGCGGAAACATGTTTGGCCTCATGCATGGGACCTGCCCGGAGACATCAGGTACAAGGATCCTGGGCCCAAATCTGAGGATTAAAAACTAGTGAGGCTAATGGAAAGTTTCATGAGAAAGAAGAAGCCAAACACATGAGCATGACCCCATTTTGTGTGAGGTCATTGCTGATAACCTTGGTGGTCTTAGCAACAGATGTTCTCAGCCCCTTTGTGCTGTTGGTTACCAATCTCCCGCCATCCTGTGTGCGATAGAGCAGTCTTGTTTAAGTCCATTGTTCCCTGTGTTTGGTGACAGAATGGGAAGAAGGAAGATTATGGGAAAAAATAAGTCACTACTCAGTTTTCATTGGAAACCTGCCATTTAAAATAATTAATAATCATAGTTTACTCTGAACAGGCTGTTTTTTCCTTGGGGGTAAAAAAAAGTCTAAAATTGCTTTAACAATGAAATAGTATAGTATGTTTCCAAAGTGCCATTTTTTCTTTTGACCCATTTTCTCCCTTCCCCCTTCACTCTTGTATTTTATCCTTTAAGTCATCCTCTTTTTTTTTCAGTCTCTTATTTTTATTTTCTTTCCTTGATAATAGTAAAGTAGGTTTTCCAAACCATATGTGAAAAAATTGACAAAATCAGTTTACCTGTTTTTATAGATTTTTGTCATTAAAATTAAGTATGTATGAAAAGTTTAACAGAAAAGTTTTCTATATGTATTACAGTAATTTTTAATTTATACTGAATAGGTCTAGTGAATGTGTACATTCACCAGTCACTGTGAGTAAACAAATGCTCACGGCTGGGGCATCTTAGCACACATGGGAACATCGGCCCCAACATGTTAACACTGCTGGGCTGCATATGCCCAGCGTCAATCCATGAGTCAAGAGATCACAGTTTGCTTCCAGGTCAGGGCACATATCTAGGTTGTAGGCTCGATCTCCAGTAGGGGGCGTGCAGGAGGCAGCCAATTGATGATTATCTCTGAACATTGATGTTTCTATCCCTCTTTCTCTCTAAAAATCA
Source organism: Myotis lucifugus (assembly GCF_000147115.1). Lineage (NCBI taxonomy): Eukaryota > Metazoa > Chordata > Mammalia > Chiroptera > Vespertilionidae > Myotis > Myotis lucifugus. The sequence continues at coordinate 254,738 of NW_005871070.1, read as the reverse complement.
ATAAAACTATTTTTTAAAAACTGCTGTATAAAGTCATGTTACGTGCTATGCAGTGTTGATCACATGCTAATCATTCACCAAGTGTTTATGAGCTATGACTCTTGGATTTCAATATGTAGACTATAGTTATAGACATATAATATTTATTTATGTCAGTGTTTTTTCCAACGTATGACCTATTTGCAAAAATTTGTTTTAAATAATAGTGAATTGCCCTAGATGGCTTAGCTCAGTGGATAGAGCATCGGCCTGAGGACTGAAGGGTCCCGGGTTCCATTCTGGTCAAGGGCGCATGCCCGGGCTGCGAGCTCAATCCCCAGTAGGGCACGCACGTGCAGGAGGCAGCCGATCAGTGATTCTCTCTCATCATTGATGTTTCTATCTCTCTCTCTCTCTCCCTTCCTCTCTGAAATCAATAAAAAAATATTTTTAAAAATGAAATAAAGTAATAGTGAATTAATAACAACAAAAAACCCCATTAATTTAATTATAAGCAAATCTTAGTTAAAGCACTTTAAAATTAACAGAGTGTTAATTTTCACATAAGACATACGGACCAGAAATTTTGTCCCTTAAATCCGAAGTCTGTTAAATCAAGGTCCACAAAATGGAGGGTTTATTGTACCTCAGTAATTTCCCTATCCTGGCAAAAGAGTTGAATTATCTAGGGATTATGCATGCCTAGCCATGGCTGGTGTGGCTCAGTTGGTTGGAGCATCATCCCATATTCCAGATCAGGGCACATACCCAGGTTGTGGGTTCCATCCCCAGTTGGATCAGGTGCAGGAGGCAGCCCATTAGTATTTCTTACTTGGTTGGCTCTCTCCCCCCTTCTCTCTAAAATCAATTAAAAATACACACACACACACACACACACACACCTAGACCTGTTCCCTAGGAAACCCAGTTCAGTCAGACGGGTGGGCCTGGTCATCAATAATTATAACAGCTTCTCAAAAGATTCTGGAGTGTAGCCAGAGGCAATGACCACAAAGCCCTGCTCACATGTCAATCTTGTATGACCTATTTGCAGAAGGGTTGTGGTTCTCTGGTAAGTCTCTCAGTTTAATAGAAAATCCTGTCTTTAAGAAAGAAGCAAAGTCTGCTTCCTCTTCCCAAAAGTGGCCTAAGGTGACCTCTAAAAATGATTCACTATTCACTTCTCCCAGAAAACCCCACAAAACGATGCAAATCAAGAGATTCAAATCTTCATGTTCACTTTCCATAAAGAGTGCTGAATTTTTGCCACACATACTTGAAAGTGCAGAGAGTAATGCTGAACTTAAGGGTTTAGATGTGGATTCTCTGGTAATTGTGCACATCCAGGTGAACAAAGCGCCCAAGATGGGGTGCAGAACTTATAGAGCAGATTGTTCCTAAACCAGAAGAGGAGGTTGCACAGGAGAAAAAGATATCCTAGAATAAACTGAAGAAACAAAAACTTAGGGGCCAGGCCCTGGCTGGGTGGCTAAGTTGGTTGGATCAGAGTTCTGTACACCAAAAGGTGGGTTCAACTCTGGTGAGGGCACATACCTAGGTTGTGGGTTCCATTCCCAATCAGAGTGCATACAGGAGGTAACATTGATGTTTCTCTCTCCCTCCCTCTCTAAAAGACAGTAAAACATATCCTCAGATGAGGATTTTTTAAAAAGGAAATTTGTTTTTAATACATTTTTATTGATTTCTGAGAAGAAGGGAAGAGAGAGAAATAGAAACATCAATGATGACAGAATCATGGATCAGCTACCTCCTGCACACCCCCTACTGAGGATCAAGCCTGCAACCTGGGCATGTGCCCTGACCTGGAGTTGAACCGTGACCACTTGGTTCCACTGGCCAGGTGGAAGCTTATGTTTTTAAGTATTTCTTTCCCTGTGGTAGGAAAAAATAGCTACCACATATGTGATTGAGGCCTCAAACACCTACTCCTACACAGCAGTGGTTCACAAGTAAGTCATCTTCACAATTTCAAGTTCGTTATTGTGTATATGTTTTTTATTATAGTAGAAGTTTTCCAAGAAACAGTTTAATTACAGTTTAATCTGGAATAGATGAAGGCAGAACAGCAAGGCTTCATTGGAAGGGGCAGCTTGAAGATACAAGTTCTTGGTTGAGCGTAGATCTGCAAGATTTTTTTTGGAAAGATAGTGACGGAGAAACTGCTCACAGGTCATCACAACTAATGATAATCATTTTTTCTTTGCCAGGAGGCCTTCTAATCTGTTTACCACGTGAGCAAGCAGCTCGGTTCTGTGCAGAGATAAAGTCTCCCAAATATGGTGAAGGTCACCAAGCATGGATTATTGGGATCGTAGAGAAGGGCAACCGTACAGCCAGAATCATAGACAAACCCCGGATCATCGAAGTCGCACCACAGGTGGCCACTCAAAATGTGAATCCCACACCTGGTGCCACCTCTTAATCTAGACCGAAATAGCTATTTGGTTTTGTTTTTAAATAGATCTATTTCCTTTATCAGCATTTCAATTAAAGACTATAAACAACAACAACAAAATCTCATTGTGTCTACACATCTGGTGACCTGAGGTCTATTTGTGAATGGATGCAATTAATAAGATAAAATCCATTGCCTTTTTTTCCTGTTACATTAACTGAAGATGCACCTAATCTTGAGGCAGCTTCTGAGTTGAGAATTATATTGTTATCCAATACTGTTGATTCATTTTGAATCTTTAGACACTGATCTCTTGCCGCATAGGCTCTTTTCAAAGGTGCTTTCACACAGCACAGACGTTACCAGTCGTAGTGTCAAACTGCAGTTTGTGTCTTTCATTTCATGTATATTTATCATCAGTTTGATCTTTTTTAAGTGTCTTGAAAGGTATTCTGGAAAGATGGAATTGGTGACACAGTGGTATCCCAGTAGATAGAAGGTTGCATGATTCCTTTGAGTTTTGATTTGTAAAGCCTCGTCTTCTAATTCAAGAGCATCTCTTTGACCCAGGATGTTTCCCAATATGCATTCAGTTAAACAAGGCAGGTGCTTAACTCTGCATGGAAAGCACTTAGAAGATAAAAAGGAAATTGTCTTTCTTTTTTCTTTTTTGTAGCCTTCCTAATATTTACAGTAATATCATTAACTGCATTCTTTATCAATAGCAAAAACAGGATACTTTTTGCAATGTAATTAGATGTTCTATAGTGCAACAAGAAATTGCCTTCTAAAAGGGGGGGGGGGTTCATGTATAATATTCATTTACAATTCAATATATAATTACACAAATAATTTTTAAATAGAATCAATAATAAAGACTGTTCTGTGGATGGTAGTGCATAATACATTTTATATTTTGTATAGTGATTTCAGGCCTTTTGTTTTCTTAAAATCAGCAGCTATTTAACCTGATTCTGAGCATTACTTTGTCCTTTGCGCCAGAACTATTTTGTGCACGCTTTTTGTGATGTGTTAAAAGTCTGCATTGCCAACATTGCAGCTCGAACTTAAACTTGTTATTCAAGTAAATATTTAATTTTTTTTATTGCTCTTGTATAACAGATTCCCCTTTTAGTATTATTTTAGAAGCATTGGGAGGGTTTTGGCTAAAGTACAATTTATTGGGGAAAACTAGATTTTAGTTTTATAAAACTTTTAAGTCTTTCATGGGACCTATATTTTCTTGAATTAAATTTTGTAGTTCTAGAAAAAATAGGCGATCTAAAAAGGTGTTTATCTGTGTTACTTAGAAGCATAGGCTTCCTTATATTGTAACCTACTAAGCGATCTGGAGGGATTCCTGTCATTAAGCACAAGTGCACTGACCCCTCAAGTGTCTGCATAAGAGAACAAGCACCACATCGCTGCAAGTTTCCAAATGCTTCCTACATACAGGCCCCAGAGCCATGTGAACCCATCAACTTCTTGCCAAAGGAAACAGCCACTGGGGAGAGAAAGCCCTGGAAGAGGCTTTACCGTGGACACTCCCGCTTTCGGAAGCCCAAGAGCAGCCTGTCTGGCATGTGTCACGAGCTCAAGCCATAGAATGGTGTGCAGTACCTGAGAGGCTGCTACAGAACTGAAGTTAATTGGACATTTTGTAGGGATTTATACAGATGTTGGTCCTCAAAAACTACAATCCAGTGGTCTGCAAAATAAAATGTGTTGGAAACCTCTGAGATGAATATGCTGTCGAACTTTTTTTTTTAAATACACTAGTGATGCCTAAATCTGAACAACTTTCGATGTAGATCAAGTCTTGAAGACTGATGATTTCCTTGGTGGCAGGCCTACTGAAATCAAGATGTGCTTGTGGAAATTATCTTTGAGAAGATTTATATATATGATAAAATGTTGGGTAATTAGAGGTTGGTGTCATTCACGTGATCCAGGAGGAAGAGCTGTTCTTAAAGGAGTGTTTCTCAGCAACCAGGTCCAGCTCACCTGTGTTAGAATCACTTGGGGATTCTTGTCAAAGGCAAAATCTTGGGCTCCACCCCAGATCTGCAGTCAATATGGGGAGCATGGGACTAGGGACTCCCTTAAGCACCCTAAGTGGCTATCCACTAAAGTCAGAACCACAGGACTAAAGGAACGGTGCAGCGGGCTGGGAAAGGCAAGGGAAGGAAGAAAAGTGAACTTGTTCTTAAAATAAACTTTTCCAGGAGTTTTTCTTTTACATATTGACCATTCTGTTTACTAACATCTGGGCCCAGCAAAACAAAAAAGCCCAAGTGCCTTGAAAGATCCTTGAAGAATCAGGTGATTGTCATTGAGTATTTGTGATCATAGTATTTGGATGATAAAATCCATGTAGAATATCTTTAAGTGAGCTATTAATAAATAGACCATTATCTGGCTTCCTGGAAGCACTTTAAAACTTCACGTTGAGGTGTGTTTATCTTGGTATAGTGATTTATTTTCTGTAAGCCCTATGATAGTTGCATCCAAAAATGAAGTTTGTTAGAATGCAGAGAATTAGTGAATACAGCCTGAGGAGGCTGGGCCCTGGTGAGGTCAGTTCCTTCAGGCAACAGGAGGTATTTCCCAAGGAACATCTAAGTTAAGCTTATTTGCTGTGTTGAAGCATTTATTGTGATTCAATCCAGGAAAAGAAACTGAAATACTGTGCCAGCAATATGTATTTTTTCTTTTTTTTTTAATCCTCAGGAGAGGATATGTTTATTATTTTGTTTGTTTTTAGGGAGAGAGGAACAGAGAGAGAAACATCAATTAGTTGTCTCTAGTATGTACCCCGAACCCACAACCTGGGTATGTGACCTAATCAGGAATTGAACCTGCCACCTCTGAGTGTATGGCAATACGCTCCAACCAACAGAGCCACACTAGCCAGGGCAGGACTGTTTCCTTTCCTACGTAATTGGCTAAGGCTTTAAAATAGATCAAACCCCGAGTTTTCTTATCAGTGCTCATGATTACTGTCAAATGGTTGAAAACAATTAACAATTTTAAATTACTGTGTCTGTCAATGGAGAGTAGAGATGGTTGCCATGGGCTGGGGGAGGGGAAAATAAGCAAATGTTGGTCAAAGCCTGTAAACTTTCATGCAAAAGATGAGTAAATTCTGTACAGTAGGGCAACTAATTAATAACATATACTTGAAATTTGCTAAGGGAGTGGATCGTAAGAGTTCTCACCACACACAGATAACAGATGATATGTTAATTTGTCATCATTTTACAATGTATACAAAAATTATCCCCTTGTACACTTTATATATAATTTTGTCAATTACATCTCAGTAAAGCTAGGGAGAAAAAAAAATAATCTACAACCCAGGAAATTGTGTTTTTAAAGAATATTGATGGTAAAATTCTTATGCTGTAATACAAGGCAAAAAAATACCAATTTTATAAAATATATATATGCGTGTATTCCAAGTATATATGAATGGAGAAAAACGCACAAAAATCTAAATGACTTTCTTCTAGAGACTAGGAGCATGAGTGAATTTGTTAAAATTCTATATTTTCAATTTTTTCCACTGCATATGTATTTGATCACAAAACACTGAACCATTTAAATATTTGTTATATTTTTAAATATGTTAATATAATTAATGGAAAAATGAAATATACATGAAGGGCCATGGAAGCACAAAATTTTCTTGGGAGATGGATAGGTCCCGTCATTCTTGGGCAGTTTAGCTTTAGAACAAACCCTTCTTTCCCCAGCAGAGTCCCTGGTTCCACTCTCTCCCCTCTGTGCACACACTGCCTGTGGAGAAATTCCTTGTGCAGATTGTTAAGCCCTCACCAGCTACTTACTGCCTTTCTTCCAACTAGCTGAGAACCTTCTGCTACCATGAATGCTTGCCCACACCCCCTCTATTTCCCCTGTATTTTGTAGACAGCCTTGCACAAATTAGGTCCTTAAGAAGAATCTAAGGCCATGGTTCTCAACCTTGGCTGCACATTAGAATCACCTGGGGATCTTTTTAAAACCCTGATTTCTGGGCCTCATCCTCCAGAAATTCTGTTTCTTTGTTATGGGGTGGGGCCACAACATTAGTAACAAAGAAACAGAATTTCCAGAGGATGAGGCCCAGAAATCAGGATTTTAAAAAGATTCCCAGGTGATTCTAATGGGCAGCCAAGGTTGAGAACCACTGATCTAAGGTTTGTTGGTTGACTTCATGTAGTGCTAGGTAATTTACCTGAGTCCTCTTGATGTTTCTCAATCCAGACAATTCATTTTATCCTTTCATCTTCTCTCGGCTTCATACATAATCTCTTTTAGTTCCTAGTTCAGGCTGAAAGATTAAAAATCTTTTTGTACCATACATTATCTCAGATTTTCACACTTGTTTTAATTATGGCTGACACCAGATATGGGCTTGGAGAAAATAGTCTTACATCTCTTTGTCTGGAAATAATTTATATAAAGTCTATCTTATAGCTACAACATACAGTTTATAATTGTGACCTTATATCCTGCTTTTTCTAAATTATTTTCATAAGAGATCGTGATCTTTATGGGACATTCTGAATTCTAATTCAAATCTAAAGAAATGATAGTGGAGCGTGTGTGTGTGTGTGTGTGTGTGTGTGTGTGTGTGTGTGTGACTTTTCTTGTTTCTATTACCACAAAATACCAGAAATGGGGGTTCTCAGAGGATGAGAGTAGAGTTAGTGATATATCAAAGTCACCTGGAAAGACTTCATTGGGGTTAGGTCTCACCTAGGTAATCTAGGATGAGCTCATCTAGAGATTCTTAATCATATCTATCAAGACCCTTTTTCAAAACAAGGTCACACTCCCCCTTTCCAAGGGTTAGGAAATGGACAGACCTTTTTTTTTATGGGAGGACATGATCTTTAGGGGGAAAGATCAGGAATTTTGTTTTGAGATGTCTGTTAGAAATCCGGAAATCCTAGTGACGATGTGAAGTAGGCAGCTGGATGCACACAGTCTGGAGTTTATTGGATAGTACAGGGCAGACACAGATTTGGGATACAGTTTACAGAAGGAACTTAAAGTCATGAGACTGGAGGAGATTCCTGAAGAAAGTAGTGTTTATAGAAAGAGTATCAAAGGACTGAATTAGGAGCCCAGTGAATAAGGAAGATCCAGCAAATGAGGCTGAGAAGAAGCAGGGAGGGAGTTGCTCCTTTGTTTCACTGAGTCCCATAAGTTTTGAAATGAGAATCAGCCATTGGATGCTGAACATGGTGGTCACTGGTGAATTTGATGAGAGCCATTTCAGTGAAATGATGAGTGTAAAATATTGACTGACAAAGAAAATTAGAGGAGAAAAAATGGAGACAGTGAATGTATGCAATTTTTTTTCAAGTTTTGCTGCAAAAGGATGGAGAAATGTGTGAGTGATAATTAGAATAGGATCAATAGGAGGCTTTTATAAGACAGAGGAAATAACAGGATGCTTGTATGTTGATTGGGGGTAGGGGATAACCAACAAAGACAGAGAAGAATTGCTGAAACAAGGTTCTACAACAGTCCAGGCAGGATGGGAGGTAATGCACAAGGGGAGGGCTGGCTTTCCTAGGAGCAATGAGAAGTCCTGTAGTTGCAGAGAACGCTGAGAATGGGCAGAGTTGCAGGAAAATGGCAAGTATGTTTGCTTCCTTTTGGTGCATGAATGGATTAAATGAACTTTAAAACCTGCTACCAAATTACCTGACCTACAGTCATACCTACTCCTCTTAGGAGGGAATGAATGGCATTTGGGGCGGGGGGTGGGGGGAGTGAGGGAGCATTTTTCAATCTGGAATTGATTACAATTTCTCATTCATATGATGACATTTTCTTAAGTGTGAACAACACCTGAACAATTTCATCCAAGGTTTTCTTAGGTCATGCTCCTTTTTCTTAGCTGCTCAAATATGACTATTTTAAAAAATCATTTTCTGCCTGGCCGGCATGACCCAGTGGAGCATCGACCTATGAACCAGGAGGTCACAGGTTTGGGCTTGATTCCCCCACGTGGGGCAAGCAGGAGGCAGCTGATCAATGATTCTCTTTCATCATTGATGTTCCTATCTTTCTCTCCCTCTCCCTTCCTCTGAAATCAATAAAAATATATTTTATGGGGGGAAAATCATTTTCTTTAACTTATACATTTGGGGGAAACTTTTGAAAATTCTGTTTCAACATTTGTCTTCAAGGTCACTTTCAATATTTAGATAAACTAAGCACATTTCTTGAAGATAGAGGTAAATTTGAAATGATTTCAAAATTCCAACTTAATAAGAAATGAGTAAATACCAAACTCTGAAGGAGAAAGAAATGATCATTCTTGTGATAATGTACGTTCCACTAATGTTCTGTTTCAATAGTTCTAAAAATATTTTATATTCACACAATTACTAAATATAACTACTTAAGGCAGTTCCAAATAGTCCTAATTGTTATTTAAAAAAACTAGCAAAATCCATCAAATTACCTCTTTACCTAAGGAGAAATTACTATTTTAATTCCCCATGGGATCTTAAATAAAAAATCTTAAACCCAACACCCCTCTAATTTTAAAAAGGCAGATAACAATTGGAAGTATTCAAGGATTTCCTTCATCTCTTTTAATAATCATAAACTTAAACACATCCTTTGTATAAATGCCTTCTGGTAGGGACGGCAGGGATTTTCACACACTTGGAAAATGAGGGTATTTTAAGGGAACATTAAAATTACAGGTGTAGCCCCGCCAGCGCAGCTCAGTGGTTGAGTGTCGACCTATGAACCAGGAGGTCACCGTTCAATTCCTGGTCGGGACATATGCCCAGGTTGCTGGCTCAATCCCCAGTGTGGGGCGTGCAGATGGCAGCCAATCAATGATTCTCTTTTAGCATTGATGTTTTCATCTCTCCCTTTCCCTTCCTCTAGGAAATCAGTAAAAATAATTTTTTTTAAAAAAAATTACAGGTGTAGATAGCTTCATCTCACTTGTATTTCTCATTGGAAAGGAAGGCTATAACTTTCAGGGCCTGTGAGGGTAAAAGTCCAGATCTTTAAATAATTCAGGTAGGTGTGAATTGAATTTACATTTTTAGCTTTATTTTTCTCCTCCCAGCAGTCCCCACTTTCACCAGGCGGGGGCAGTAAGGAGACACCTAATGGTCTGTTCCCAGTACCTTTAGGGTTTTCCTCAGAAGCAGAGTATTTCCTGTACCTGCCCAAGGCCAGATACTTCATTTTAAACTATGATAAACCTAAGTGCTTTTCCTTATCCAGTTGACAAGTTCAGGGTCAGGTTCAGTCATGGGATGATCAGTCTGGGGGCATGAAGTTAAAGGCTAATAAGAGAAGGCCCCGGGCATTTCTGTTAATCTAAAGCAGTGGTTCTCAACCTTCCTAATGCGGCGACCCTTTAATACAGTTCCTCATGTTGTGGTGACCCTCAATTTCATTGTTACAAATTGAACATAATTAAAGCATAGTGATTAATCACAAAAACAATATGTAATTATGTATGTGTTTTCCGATAGTCTTAGGCAACCCCTATGAAAGGGTCATTCGACCCCTAAAGGGGTTGTGACCCACAGGTTGAGAACTGCTGATCTAAAGGAATCTGGGAGTCTGGTAGGGAGGAATCATGGAAAAGGAATCAAGAACCCAGAGGTAAAGGCCAAAGGACAGGCCTTGCTCAGATGCTGACTTTCTCCCTTCTGCCTTAGAAAACAGGCAGCAGCTAATAATTCAGAGTTCTGGACTGCTTCTCTCCTTGACTATGGCAGTTTCATCATATTGGATAAACTCATCACTTAAATGATGACATGTTTATGAGGAGGAACATTCTGGAAGTAACTCTTTAAGCTAAAGAAACAATGAAAAAAATGAGAGAAAAAAGAAACAGTGAGATACTGAGTGCATCGTCTGTAGATACTGGAGGAAAAGGGATCTCATAGAAAGAACTTATAGTTCTTATAGCTACTATGGAAAACAGTATGAAGGTCCCTCAAAAATTTTAAAAATAGAACTACCATATGATCCAGCAATCCCACTTCTGGGTGTTTATCCAAAAACAGTGAAATCAGGATCTCAAAGACATATCTGCACTCCCATGTTCATTATAGCATTATTATAATAGCCAAGCTATGCAAATAACCTACATGTCTATTGACAGATGAATGGGTAAGAAAATGTGGTATATACACAAAATGGAATATTATTCAGCTTTAGTAAAGAGGGAGGGCCCTGGCATGGCAGGTCAGCTAGTTGGTTAAAGGGTCATCCTGATACCCCAGGTTTGATCCCTGGTCAGGACACAAACAGGAATCAACTAATGAATGCATAAGCAAGAAACAGCAAATCAATGTTTTTCTCCCTCCCTTTCTCTCTAAAATCAATAATAATAATAATAATAATAGGGGAGGGGGTAAGAAAGCAACCAAAGGACTTGTATGCATGCATATAAGCATAACCCATGGACACAGACAGTAGGGGGGTGAGGACATGTCCTGGGGGGTGGGAACAGCTGGGAGAGACCAATGGGAGGAAAAGGAGACACATGTAATACTTTAAACAATAAAGAATTTCTTAATAAGAATAAAGAGGGAAATCCTGCAATTGCCACAACATGGATGGACCTTGAGGACTTTATGCTAAGTGAGAAAAGCTAGTCACAAAAGGACAAATACTACTTATATGTGGAATCTAAGAGTCAAACTCATTGAAGCAAAGAGTGAAATAGTGTTTGCCAGGGGCTGTGGGGAGGGGGAAATGGAGAGGTGTTAGTCGAAGGGTACAAAGTTTCAGTTATGCCAGATGAATCGTTCTGGAGATCTATGATGCAGCCTAGTGCTTACAGCTAACCGTGCTGTGTTGTATACTGAAAATTTGCTGAGAGAGTAGATTTTATCTATTACCATAAACACAAAAACAATGATAAAGCATGTGAGAGGAAAATTTCAGAGGTCTCCTCTCACATGGATGTTCATGGCCTTGATGGTAGTGATGAGTTTCACGGGCGTATACATACTTATCCCCAAATCATAGAATTGAAAAAAAAAAAATTCTAGTTCTTTAGGAAATTTAAAATTATTCTAGACTGTGTGGATCAGACATTTCAGTGTGTCATTGATTTCATGCTCTTCCTTTTTAAGGACCAGCTTCTAATATTTGGGACCGGACTCCCCCGAAATGAAATGCCTCTTAACAGCATGTTACTTGTAGAGCAGAACATACACATTTTTATTCTTTCAGCAGCTTAGTGGAAGGAACAGTCATGGGGAACAAAATATCCGAAACTACGCAGTTAAGACTGTGGGTCACGTTGCGGTTCAGTTTCTTATTGGGTGACCTTAGCCCAGTTCCTGAGCCCTTCAAGCTGAGGAGGAGGGGCGCCCGCTCGGGGCCGGGGGCGGGGCCGCTCGCAGGAGCCAAATAGAGGCGAGGCCCGGCCGCCGTCCTTCCAGCTGCTGCCATGGACGGGGCGCGCGCTGCCTCCCGCCTGCGCGTCGTCCTGGGCCACCTCGGCTGCCCCTCGGCCGGGGCCGTCGTATCCTTTGGGCTACGCGGGGCTCGGGCTGGAAGGGTGGTGGCCTCCAGGGCGATCGTAGGTTCTTCCCCTTCCTCCGCGCCCCGGTCTCCGAGATGGGCACAGCCCTTCCGGGCGCCGAGCGCGAGGGGCCCGGAGGAGGGCGCATCCCGGGCCCAGCGCCGGCTGCAGGGGGCGACGCGGCGTCACTCCAGCCTCCGGGCCTCTCGGGCCGCTGTCGCCCTGCTTGTCACCAAGGGGGTCATCTTCTGACCTGCGCCGCGCGTGGCCTCCGCGGCTGCCCGGACATCTAGCAGCGTCCCCGCGCGGTCGCCCGTGGGCCGGGCGCAGAGCGGCCTGGAGGGGCCGGGCGGGCGGCAGGGCCTCCGAGGGGCACCCGCCGGGCTGGGAAGGGAGCTCGCCCGTCTGTCGCGCCCTCAGCTCTGCGCGCTGAGCTCGGGTTGCGACCCCTCGGCGCTCGCACTGGGTCCGCCTCCGGATTCGGCATCTGAATTAACCCGGGAGGGAATGGGTGCGCAGCGGTGTTGGGTCCCGAAAGAGGTCACTACGGCATAGGACGCGTCAATCAACTCCCTTTATAGAGTGTACTTGCTGCTCAGATTACGTGTTCTCTTCCGGGGCGCACTTTTGGAAGCGCCCCATAAACTGCCGGGGATGGCTCCTTAATGCAAGCTGATTCGCCTCTGTCCGGCTGTCTGTAGATCCTGAAATCTCATGACCATACTAGCTGTTTCTTTTACTTTCACTATTGCTCTCCAGCTGAGTTCCAAGCAGCGATGTATCAGAACCGCTGTACGTTTAAAATCGCGTCCATAGACTGATGAGGGGAACCAGGGTATTACATAATCTCATGTTACAGGTGAGAGATTGGAAGCTAGGCGAGGTTAAAACTCTGGACCAAGGTCATTTAACTGAAGCAGTGGTGGTCAGAGTGTGGTCCTGGGACGTCAACACCACATGGAAGCTAGTTAGAAATGTAGATTTTCAGGCTCATCTCAGACCTCGGGAATCAAATCCCTGAGGATGGGTCCACTTGCTGTTTCTGACACATGCTCAGTTGAGAGATCCACTACTATATTGAGACTGATAGATATAATCAATTGAGGTTCCTCTCCAAGCTGTTACTACTTTGAAATTTGATATTCTCATCTTGCTGTTTCTTGCTATAATGGTGTCAAAGTCAGAACTCAGTGTTTTCACATGTATTTCCTTTTTTTTTTTTTTTGCACTGGAATGTTGACTTTTGAACTGTCCTCGCAATCACATTTTTTCTGAGAATAGTTGACAAAGGTCATCAACTTCTCTGCTACGTGAAACACAGACAGTAGCTAGTGATTCTGACTCCTGGCCTGCCTTTCTTTTGGACTATAACATTGTTCCAGTTATATAAAATGTCATTTAAAAATAACATGTTTGCCCTAGCCGGTTTGCCTCAGTGGATAGAGCGTCGGCCTTCGGACTGAAAGGTTCCAGGTTTGATTCCGGTCAAGGGCATGTACCTTGGTTGTGGGCACATCCCCAGTAGGGGGTGTGCAGGAGGCAGCTGATCGGTGTTTCTCTCTCATCGATGTTTCTAACTCTCTATCCCTCTCCCTTCCTCTCTGTAAAAAAAAATCAATAAAATATAAAAAAATAACATGTTTACGAGAAGGGACATTCTGAAAATAACTCTTTAAAGATATGATTTTAAAAAATGAAGAAAAGAAATTATAGATGCTAAGTCAACAATCTATGGTTACTGGAGAAAAAAAAATTAGAACAAATTACTAGTTCTTTAAGTATTTAAAATTATATTTGACTGTGTGGATCATACTTTTCTTGGAATCATTGCTTATTTTATAGGTTTTTTAAATGACCAGCCAAATTGTTTCTAATATTTTGGCCTGGACTCCAAATAAATTAAATACCTCTTTTAACTAGCACATCTTTCTCCTTACTTCTAGAATTGGCCCTTTCAATTTTTACTCATTCAGTTTAGTGGAAGGAATAGTCGTGTGGAATAAAATACATGGAAGCTATGAAGTAAAGGTTGTGGGTCAAGTCTTGGCTCAGCCATTTTCTGTTGGGTGACCTTGGACCAGCTACTGAGCCCTCCAGGCCAAGGTTCCCTGCTCTGAGTGGCAGGACTAATATCAGAGCTTCCAGCCCTCTCCTCAGGCGGCTGTGGGAATGAAATGAAGTGAGGGAAGCAGCAGTATGTAACTGTCAGAGTTACGTATATAAGCAGTTTGCTTGATATCTGTTTGGGACCAGTCTTCCCGTGTGAGAGCCAATCCAGTTTTCTAGAAACTGTTGTTTCTAGAAAAGTTTGACTCCTAAATTTGTATTTGCCTTAATTCACATCCTAGATAGCTCACCCCACTTCAGGGGCTGTTCCTTCTGCCAGTTTCCATCCTCAATTCCAGTAAGTAGATCTAATTTTAATTTTTAACCATACAATGTATATAAAGGCTCTTCTAGTGGTAACTAGGATATAAAACACAATATATCCTGTTGCCTGGTAACAATTCATTCTGCAAAGCCTCCATTTCTAGGACTTATTCTAATTAGAACAATTGTGGAAATTTTTGAAGATCCTGACTTTAATTTTCTATTTGTATTTTAAAATTCAGAAAGGAAAAAAATATCAGAAAGGGCACAATCTGGTGTTTAAAATTCAGGCATGCTATATCTTATTTAAGTTCACCTGTCATATGGTCATAGGATGTATCAGCTAACATGTTTAGTTTTTCTCTTTACCTTTAAAGAAAAAGACATCTGATCTCCAGGAGTATTCTTATAAAGCCACAATTCCAACTAGAGAGGAATGGACTGGGTGATTTGAGTGTGTGTGTATGCTGTATACATATCTGGATTTTGTTATTTTGATTTCTTTGGAGAATGCATGAACCAGACAATTAAAAATATAAAATCTGCCCTGGCCGCAGTTGCTCAGTGGTCAGAGCATAGGCCTGCACACTGGAGGGTCTCAGGTTCGATTCCCGGTCCAGGGCAAGTACCTGAGTTGCAGGTCCCATCCCGCCCCAGGTCCCCAGGTCAGGACTCATGTGGGAGGCAACCAATCCATGTGTCTCTGTCATATCGATGTTTCTCTCTCCTGCCCTCCCTCCTCCCTTTCATTCTTTCTAAAAATCAATGGGAAAAATATCCTCACTCGTTGGGTGAAGATTAAATATATATAACCAGATTGCGCCCTTTCTGATATTTTTTCTCCATTCTGAATTTGTTGCCAATATATATATTCTACTGAATTTGTTGCCAATCTGAAAAACTATACCTATTCATTACAAAACAAAATTTAAAATCAGAGAAATAAAATCTTTTAAAATCATATATAATTTCATTACATAAAGGTAATCACTGTTAAAAAAATCTTCGTATTTTTGCACTTTTTTAAAATAAATAGTGTCTTAGTTTTATAGATTATAATCATATTTTATTATAATAAGCATTGTCCCTGCTATTATATGCCGCTTATTTTTAATGCCTGAGTCATATCCCATTGAATGGAGATGATATAATTTGTTAATTCTTTTTTTTTTTTTAATTGATTTTTTACAGAGAGGAAGGGAGAGAGATAGAGAGTTAGAAACATCGATGAGAGAGAAACATCGACCAGCTGCCTCCTGCACATCTCCTACTGGGGATGTGCCCGCAACCCAGGCACACGCCCCTGACCGGAATCGAACCTGGGACCTTTCAGTCTGCAGGCCGACGCTCTATCCACTGAGCCAAACCGGTTTCGGCAATTTGTTAATTCTTTAATTTCTTTGTGACAGTAGTTAATGCTTTGGATTTAAAACTTTACATTTTTTTCATATTACTTCCTTAAAGACTTTGAAATAGAAATGCTGGGTATTGTTAGGTTGTGATTTGTGATTATTTGAGATGTATTTTTCTCCTTTAGGTATACTCGGGATAATAATGTTCTAAGCCTAGAACAGAGAAAATTTTATGAAGAAAATGGGTTCCTTGTCATTAAAAATTTGGTATCTGATGCTGATATCGAACGCTTTAGGTATGGTAACTATTTGTTATTTTACAGAAGTATATGTTTTATGCATGTGGTGGGAATATAGTAAGATTAGCTTGTGCACTTTTAGTGATTTGGCTCCTTAGGAAACTGGGCTCTGGAGCCAGACTGGCTGGCTTTACTATTAGCCCCACACTTAACATTGTGTGTCCTGGGGCAGTTTACTTACCCTTCCCATGTCTCTGTCCCACATCTGTGAAATGGGGGTAAGAATAGTACTTACGACCTAGAGTCGTTGTTAGGACTAAATAAGGTAAACATATTGAGAGAAGACTTGGAACAGGGCCTGAAGTGCTGCTAGTGCTACACAAGTGTTTGCTATTCTTCAGGTGTAACCAAATCACATGTATTTCTCCAGATGGTCTTCTAAGCTAAGGAATATTTGAGTTCTGGTAGTGAATTCCAGCCTCGCAGTTAGGAGGCAGGGACTTCTGAGTTGGCTGCTTTCTCCTCCTTTCCTAATCAGAATTAGTCAGCCTGGGCTGGAGGCCAACTTAGTGCAGAGGGAATACCCCCCACCCCAATCTGTGAATTTTTCCCAGAACAGGGTCAGGCAGGTGCTTGGAGCCAGCAGTAAGGACATCATTTGCCAACTTAATTTTCTAGGAATGAGTTTGAAAGACTCTGCAGACAAGAGGTAAAACCGGCTGGATTAATGTTAATGAAAGATGTGACCATTGCGAAATCAAAATATGCTCCAAGTGAAAAAGTGATTACCAAGGCCCAAGATTTCCAAGAAGATGAGGAACTCTTCAGATACTGCACTCTCCCTGAGGTTCAAGACCTTGACTATATTTTCCTCTAAGCTAATAGCCCATTTGCATGCTTGCCTCCGAAATCTGTCTTTTTACTTGACCTGGCACCTTTCTGCTGTGGTTCTAGAGCAGTGGTTCTCCAGGGGAGATGATGGTATTTGCAATGTCTGGAGACATGGTTGGTCGTCACACATGGACAAGGAGGGATGGTGTGCTACTGGCTTCTAAGGTGTAGAGGCCGGGATGATGCTAATGGGGCTCTAGGACCCTATAAGGCACAGAATAACCCCCTCCCCGAGACAAATGATTATTCAGCCCCAACTGTCAGTAATGCCCTGATTGAGAAACCCCACTGTAGAGTTTGCTAATTACCTCTGGTTGAGAAGGGAAGGAATTCTGTGTTAAAGAGGGAGTCTTTCTTACACTTGATACAGGCGTATCAAAGGGTGAAATTGCTGAAGCTATGCAGTGTAAATCCATTTCTTTTTTTGTTTGTTTGTTTTGTTTTTTATGAATCTGGTCAGCAGAACTGTGAGTTTGATTTTAAATTTAAACTAGTTTTTAAAATAATTATTATTCTTTAAGAGCAATTCATACTTACGAAAATATCCAAGTAGTCCAGAGGGGCATAAAATGAAAAGTAAAGTTTCCCACCCATAGCCTTCTTCACTGCTCAGCTTTCTTATGTACTCATCTGAAATTATTTTGTGTATATGCAAGCATATTTGTATGCCCCCACCTTGTAACATGGGAACATACTGGTTGTCACCTTGTTTTTTCCATTTCTGGTAGATCTTAGACATTTTTCCATTAGTATCTCTGGATCTACTTATATTTTTAAAACTATTGTGCATTATTCCACTGCACACATGTACCCCAGTTCATGAACCATCCATTTAGAATGGCTTTAAAGGAGACATTACATATAGTACTTATTAGAAATTATAACCCAAGGGCTGTTAGAGAATTTGACTCATGAAGAAAGACCACAGGTCTGTGATGTCCAGCCCCATACGTTGGTGGCCGGAGGGGAAGTGGCCCTTCTGGACCATCCATTCATCTGAACCTCATGTTATGTGATGGACATGGAAGCGGTGTGGGTGGGTCAAGGAGGAAAAGCTGGAGATTGGAGGCCACTTGTGGTAAATGAAGCATTATCGGGATTTTCAGGTTTCCTACATTTCTAAAGTATGACCCATGTCTCTGGTGGTTCATGCAATAATTTTTAGAAGGTATGCAATATTTTTTTAAAAATATATTTTATTGATTTTTTTACAGAGAGGAAGGGAGAGGGATAGAGAGTTAGAAACATCAATGAGAGAGAAACATCAGCTGCCTCCTGCACACCCCCTACTGGGGATGTGCCTGCAACCAAGGTACATGCCCTTGACCGGAATCGAACCTGGGACCCTTCAGTCGGCAGGCTGACGCTCCATCCACTGAGCCAAACCGGTCAGGGCGGGTATGCAATATTTTAATAGCTATCTAGTTTAATGTATATTGAAAAGTAACCAGCACATCTAACCCATGATTTTGAGGATATTATTAATCAAGATAAGACTAAGTTAAAAGGAGTTAAAGAATTATTAGCTAACTATATTGGGAAATTCTGCAAAGTATGGCAAAAATGGTGAGGATGGCTTTTGAATGAGGTTTAGAAAATACTGACCTAAGTGAAAAACAAACAGAAAAATGACAGGCTTTATAAAAAACAAATATCAGGCCTGGCTCCTCAGGCTTATTCCTCATACTCAAAATTATTCCAAATGAGTACAAAATTCGTGCACAGGTGGGGTCCTTAGGCCTGGCTGGCAATCAGGGCCGATCAGGTTCCCCACCTCCCCGCCTTCTCCATCCCTTGCTGCCGGCGTCCTCCACCACCCACCCCCGGTTCCCCATCCCAGCCCGGGGCCCAGCCCCTATTAGGCAAGATCAGGACCTGCCAGCCAGGGGGAGGGACCGGGAGGCTGGCCAGCAGGGGGAGGGCCCAACCACCACCATGGTGGGCAGGCCTATTAGGGCTTGCCAGCTGGGTTGGGGGTGGGGGGAAGGGACAGGAGAAGGGACCTGGGAGGTTGGCCGCTGGCCCCAAGGAGGGAGCCGGCCCTCAGCCCCCCTGGGAAAGGGGCCGCGTCCACCACCACCCACCCCCAGTTCCCCATCCCAGCCCCGATTGGGTGATTGGGGCCTGCCATCTGGGGGGAGGGACCAGGTTGGCCAGCAAGCCCCATTGGCGATTGGGGCCTGCCGGCTGGGGGCAGCTCCTGCATTGAGCGTCTGCCCTCTGGTGGTCAGCACACATCATAGCAACCGGTTGTTCTGTCGTAATGGTTGCTTAGGCTTTTATATATAGAGATTCCTTATACACAAGATACCAAATAGTGAGAAAGCAGTAAAATGTGCTTCATTTTTTGGAGTTAGAATTGGAGTTTGAATATCAACTTTTCATGTAGCTGACTCCGCCAACTTGGGCAATTTATCAGCCTCAGGCTTATTCATGTGGGATATTTGTTTTAATGGATTATTTAATGGGAACATTAATTTTCAGGGATTACTGTGAGGCTTAATTGGACTGATTTCATAAAGCCCCTGGCAAGTAGTAGGCATTCAATGTTGAGTCCTTTCTGTCCTTCACCCCTCCCCAGGAGGGTTAGGTGCTGGAGGCAACACCACAGCTGCTGGAGCTTGTGACTAACTCAGCCCTCCCTGTCACGTGCTCTCATTGCGGCTTGTTCTTCATAGCATGTGTCTCAACCACAACTGCCCATGTCATCATTTGTTTATCTTCCCACCAGACTATAATATAAACTCTATGGGGCAGCTCACTGTTGTGTCCCATTTCCTGTCACTCTGCCTGGTTCACAGACCTCAGTAAAGAGCTGAGTGAATGGTCACACTGACTGTGAGGGTCCTCTGAGCTGCTGTTCTCCTTTCCTCTGGGCTCCTCATGGCAGCTGCATGTGGGTTGGGTCCTGTCATGGTCCCTTCCTGTGAACAGTCTCCATGAGGAGGAGGAAGCTGGCTTCTCTCTGGGCAACTGTGGTTATATTTCCAATAGGCTCCAAAAAGCCTGTTAATTCAGAGTGTTAGAAATTTCCAATGATTTCCAAGTGCTCACTTTTCCAGGCTTTGTTTGCAATGTTGTGAGATTGGCTTTTTTAAACTACTGTCATCTTGGTTCTCATAAAGATAGTTGTACTTTGTGCCACTCGCTTGTGCATCTGATTTCTCATGAACTCCCCCCCCCCTTTCCTTTAGATTCTGAAATATGTGGAGTGCTTCACTGGACCCAACATTATGGCCATGCATACCATGCTGATAAACAAACCTCCCGACTCTGGTAAAGGGCTCCTATTTGTTCAGGGGAAGGAAAAATGTTTTGTTAAAATACATAAGGTTGATGTTCTAACTATAGCCATGTGTATAAGTGCTAAACTTGCATAAATGAGTATGTGTCCTGTTAAAAGAGGAATCCCTTGTGCTAGCCCACATCAGCAAGCTGAGCCTTAATACCTAACCAAATTGCAGTTTCAGTTCCTCCCAGGAATAAAGTCTTAAGCAGTCAATGTCAGCACTAGTGAGGTCATCTGCCCAATAGTCCCCCTGCCCCTCTCCTAAAGGGACTGCCTGAACAGTCCTCTTCTCTAGTAACTTCCTTATCCCTCCACCATCTGCCTACCAAAGCCTTCCATTTGGTAAGCTCCTCCGAGCTCCTTCTATCTGCTACATTGAATGCTGCTCAATTCGTAAGTCATTCAATACAGCCAATTAGATCTTTAAATTTACCCACTTGAATTTTATTTTTTACAGTACTTTAATTCAAAATAGCTTATATCATAACAACATTTAGTATAATAGTGATTTCATATATTAACTGTAGGGTTATTACTGCTGGATTTTCCGATGATAGGATTCTTAAAAATTCAGGTCAATAAACAACTCTTTATATCACATAAGGACCTATTATCCAACATCTCTAAGCTTTATTAACCATCCTCACCTGTGATAGTGTGAATTCTGCCTTTGTTATTATTATTATTAACAAAATTAAACTATTTTTGTAAATCACATACTATAGTTGTTATTAAAATTTATTGTGCTTTCTAAAATATAGCTTCTAAAACCTTCCTGAGAAACTGATTTGGATGGTAGTACACAGGAATCTGCATTTTATTTACCATCCCCTGATATTCTTATGCAGATGCCTGTTGGGCCATGCTGAGGAATGTTGCTATACCAGCAGTAGTAAATTGGCCATCAGAGATCTTTTCATCTTTTCTACTTTTTCTTCCTTGAGGGCCAGGAGAGGCTTCTGTGATAGGCCTGTAGCTTAACATCACCAGGTCTCTCCTCTCCGGATGTCTTGCCTGGAGAGATCAGGGAGCCTGGGGAATTAGATTCAAAGAGCAAAACCAGGGAGAAATGTAAGTGTGATCGTGGCATCTCTGATTCTGCACAGTGATTATATACCAAATGCTTCTAGTTTGGTGAGGAAACCTCTTAGGGCTTTTTTATTTAGTTAGCTAATTAAAAAATTTTTGCAGGCTATCAGGGGACCCCAAAGTTGACCACTCTCTTCAATGTAATTAATTAAACTTTGTTTTTTAACACTAGGCCCTGTGCCCAAACCAGTTAGAAAGGAATAAAGCACAATAGAGATGATGATACATGTATGACTTGCTAGAAAATAGTGTATGTGAGTACTCAGCTACCAGAAACCCAGAAAAAAGAGGATCTGGAGTCCCTGTGTTGATTCGATATTCCAGTTTGGTGCTTGTCACCTGAGGCAGATTTTCTAGAATCTAGAACATTGTTTCATTTGTTTGGTTTTTGCAGGGATTGGTCATTATTCTGGTTTTTCAGGCAGAAGAGAAGAATTCTGAGCATCTTTTAACAGCAGGTTCCATTTCAGGCAAGAAGACATCCCGCCATCCCCTGCACCAGGATCTGCACTACTTCCCCTTCAGGCCCAGCGATAGCATTGTTTGCGCTTGGACGGCCATGGAGCACATTGACCGGAACAACGGCTGTCTGGTGGTGCTCCCGGGCACACACAAAGGCACCCTGAAGCCGCACGATTATCCCAAGTGGGAGGTAGGTCTGCCTAGCAGCTGAGTCTTGATCAGAATCTTTCGTTGTTTTGATTTCCCATCAGTCTGCATAAAGAGCTTTACCAATGAGGTGGCATTTCCTTTCACAGCCAAACATTGGTCTAGGATTTGGAATCCCAATCAGGGAAAATTCAAGGATGTTAGATAAAGTACTCATTTTTGCACTTTCAACAAGGGTTTGAAAGCCAATCAACATGGGGAACTTTGGTAGGTGTTACAGGATTCGAGATTATAGAGCCTAATTTGCAAAGGTAAGACATACACATTGCAAGACCAGATGCATGTGCCAAGTGCCAAGTAATTCTTACACAGTGATTGATGGCTCTTGGAGTTAAAAAGAGGGAGGGCTCAACTTCCAGCTGGAGAGACCAGCAGAAGCTCTGGGGAGGATGGAGCAGTATTCCATTGCATGGCTGTCCCACGGTTTACTGATTCAACTGTTGATTCTGAAAGACTGTTAAATGCTTTTGAGCTCAGAAGTGACGAGACCGATCTGGTTCTTCAAGACCACTAATCTTGGGGTGTGGCACGGGATGTACTGAAGATGTAGGAGTCCAGAGGCAGGGAAACCACAAAGGAGACTTTAGTGCTTTAGGTGTAAGGCAATACATCTTGCAACCCCAGAATGATGGTCAGAGTGGGAAGAGCACCTGTTACTAAGGCAGGAAGAATGAATGTGGTCCTGTAAGAAGTAAAGAGAATATAGCTTTAAAGACTTCTGTCTTAGTGAGACTTGGTGTGCTGATGATTAGTGCTAAGTAAAAAAAAAAAAAAAGAGTCTGGATTTTGATATAAAATCTGAAATTGTGAGATTTGTCAATTAAGGTGAGATTTAGGGAAGGTTTGGTGCAAGCAAAAGGGAGTGTTTTGGAGAGCCGCAGGGTCTTGCTGAGTCCCTGGAAGGCTGGCTAGGCCTGCTGGGCTGGAAAGTGGGCATTGTAGCTCGGTGGGAAGAGTAGGTTGGGGCACCTGGTGTGGGCAGTTGAACCCTGACTATGTCCGGTCTCTTCCATCCTCTGCTCAGATTTGAATCTGAGTGGCCGAAATGGGAGGTCAGTTTGGTCGCATATCCACCCTGGCCAGGAGAGAAGTGCATGGATCCAAGTCCTAACAGAGTTCAGTCTTAGGAGGGGGGATGGGATGCTGCCTCTACCCTAGAACAGCAGCCCCACCCCCTCATAAAGGCTTGTAAGCTTTAAATCACGTCTCACTGTAGTTTTTAATAAAGACATAACCTTTCCTTAAAGCTATAACTAACTTTGGAAACAGTTATAAACAAACACAATGTTATAATTTGTGATTCTTCTTTCTTTATTCTGGACGAGACATGAGCTCAGAAAAATTGAACATTTTTTCTCCCCTCGTTTTGGAGAATAGTTTCTCAGAGATACTCCTGAATAATAGGAGAATGATTTATGCAAAGTTCCAGGTGAGGAGACTATCATGCTGAGAAAGAATGATCATGGGTTCGGGCTGTAAAGTTCTCCTGCATTAACTGAAAAATGCAAAGCTGACCTAGAGCTTCATTTATTATTCAGTAACAAAGGGTAGGAGGAAATTCCAAAGTTTTTATTTGGTCCAAAAAAAAAATCTGTGATTTTAATATCAACAGGTGACTTTTAAAAACCAGACATCTGAGAAGCTTTTGTATATTTACGTTTTTTTAAAGAATCTAACTTATCTCCTCTTGGAAGAACTTAGAGTACCTTTGCTTTTCCTGATGATCTATAAAGTTTGTAATAACTGGCTTCCTCAAATACAGACTTGGCTCTCATTTGTGTTCTAGGGGGGAGTTAACATAATGTTCCACGGGATCCAGGACTATGATGAAAACAATGCCCGGGTTCACCTTGTGATGGAGAAGGGAGACACCGTTTTCTTTCATCCTTTGCTCATCCATGGATCTGGTCAGAACAGAACTCAAGGATTCCGGAAGGTATGCATTAACATAACAGCACTTTTCAACGATGAATGGTCAAACACAAAAATGCCAAGATATATTGAAATTTAAAAGATTTGACACTTTTGCCGTGGCTGGTATGTGCAATGGTTAGAGCATTGGCCTGTGCACCAAAGGGTCACAGGTTCCATTCCCAGTCAAGGGCAGGTACCTGGGTTTCAAGTTTGATCCCTGGCCCTGTTTGGGGCATGTGTGGGAGGCAACCAATCCATGTGTCTCTGTCAACAACCATGTGTGTGTGTGTGTGTGTGTGTGTGTCTCTCTCTCCATCTCTCTTTCTCTCTCTCTCTCTCTCTCTCACTCTCTCACCTCTCCTTCCCCTTCACTCTCTCTCTCTCAAAAAAAAAATCACTGGAAAAAATATCCTCGAGTTAAAAGATTGTGACTTTTAATTAAACTAGCCTTTAGTCCAATTTAGTTGCCAGGAAATATATTTCATGCTTTTTTTGCTCAGATCAGTAAGAAGCCAGGCGACCTCAGGATCCCATTCATGATTTGCTTCAGAGCCAGAGCTTACTTGGGAGCTGACGGCCTGTGCTTTGGAGGCAAAAACCATTGCTGACAAACTAAAATAATGAAGTTTTGAATGTATATAGCTCATAGTAACCAAATAACAGAAAAGTTTATATTATCATTGCTGTTGGAAAAAATATTATTGATCCAAAAGAAAGGTTCTGAATTGGCTATCCAGAAATCAGATTTAGCAGGCAGCCATTGTTTTCACCCCTCAGTGTTAGAGCATTTTTAAAATATACATATTTTTATTGATTTCAGAGAGGAAGGGAGAGGGAGAGAGAGATAGGAACATCAATGAGAGAGAGAAATCATTGATTGGCTGGGGATCAAGCCCGCAACCCAGACATGTGCCCTTGGCAGGAATCGAACCTGGGACCCTTCAGTCCGCAGGCCAACGCTCTATCCAGTGAGCCAAACCAGCCAGGGCTTAGAGATTTTAAACTTAATGATCTCATTGCTTACATTAAAACTTGACGAATTTCTCATAAATTCTCAATTTCTCATTTCTCTAAAATTCAGCAGACACCTGGCAGTACAGTGGTGTGGACTCACACTTCCCCCTTGATTACATGACTGAAAATACTAAATATTGGGGGCTTCTTTGGGCTGAGTGAGGCTGTTCGTTTGTTACACCAACCCCTGTTGTCTCCCTGAGGCAAAGGGTTAGTTGCCAGGTTGCATCTTTCATTCATTCATATTTGCACTGGGCTCAGCAGGGCCAGGATGAGGGTGAGGTGAGAAGGCACTCTCTTCAGGGGCTAATATTTTAAAAAATCAAAATTACTGCAAGAAGATCCATGATGAGCACAATGCCAACATTCTGAATCTGAGTGGCTGCAGTGGGAGGTTCTTCACGAGATCAGGCTCTTCGCTAGCACAGACCTCAGCACTGTCAAGGGCGGGCGGCATAGACACCACAGTACAAAAAATGAGGAGTTTAATGTACTGACTCTGCAATTTTTCAATATTTTTTCAACTACTTTAATGTTTGGAAAAACACTAACCTTTAAAAAATACATAAAAACATGTATAAAGGATGCACATTTCCCCTTGCACTGGGGCTCACATGGGACACGGAGCTTGTGACCACTCTGCCTAGAAATGTGATGTTTGGGGCAAAGTAGGAAGTTCTGACAGGTGTGGTCCCTTAAGATAACTAACCTGTGCCTGGGAAGGTGAGTTTGAGGTAGTGCCTTGCAGCAGATCTGTTTATAACTTTTTCAAGAATGGGAAGGGCCAAGTAACTTCTGTCTTGCCTTCATAAAGGAACAAGACAGGTATCTTACGCTGTCAGACTTCAAATGTCCTTTTGATTCAAAAGGGGGGTGTATTCTTTTCCTTTGCAAGGTGTCTTCCCCACACACACACATAATCTGTGGCCATTGAAATAACAAGCCATCACAAACTTCATTGAGTAACTTTTGTGACTAAGATGATGAAAAACCCTGGAATACATTCCCTTTAAGCATTTGGGGATATCTACTCCTTAGAAAAATCAAATGTTAAAAAGTTAAAGACCTCTGACTTAACGGAATTATGTTCCCTGCCCTATAAATGCCTTTTGAAAATAAATATCACAGCTAGTTAAAAACCTCTTGTAACTTCTCAAGTAGCCTTTAGCTGGGAGGAGAAAAAACTACTGAGCCACAAAGAGACTGATTTAAGGCGCCATGGAACAGCTTTCAATCTAGAAATCAAACGCTGAGGGAAATAACTGACTTTCTAACAGGAACCTTGCTTGGTTGCTGGTGTTGATGGGATTTTACCCCTTAATATTAATTGGTTCACTTTGCCCAGGCAATTTCCTGCCATTTTGCCAGTGCCGACTGCCACTACATCGATGTGAAGGGCACCAGTCAAGAAAACATTGAGAATGAAATTGTGTCGTTAGCAGAAAAATTGTATGGCGTGAAAGACGGTGTCTCCCTGAAGGTATGTGTATGAAATGGCAAGATAAAGATCTTGGTTTTTGTCTTTTCTTCAGATGCTTACTAATCCTCCTTGTTGATTTAATTTGAGGGTATAAACGGCTTGTGGTGAGAGCTCTTTGCAGAAACGTGGCTGAGACCCACGAAGAATGCCCATGGAATTTCAGTTTGCACTTGCTTCCCCAGTGTGGGGAGCTGATGGCCTGCCGGCTTCTTTGTGTCTTTGGGCTGTCCTGGCATGTGCAGGCTACCTTGTTCCAGGACAGTCAGATAGGATAGAAAATAGAAAACATACTTAGAGGACAGGAAATGAAGGACAACAGGCTACCTCCTGAATGCACACAAGGAAAGTTAAAGGTTTGGACTAGCAATCACAGTCCTCCTTTATTTGTACAGAGTAGATATTTATACATTTGGAAATCCAATAAGACCCCCAGGAAGCAATTCTTAGGCAAGTGTTTGTTTGCATGTACAGGGATAGATCGCTAATGCTTATCAGTAAGAGGTGTGAGATACTTCATATGCTTTCCTAATTCATACACATCACTTGTCAATTATTTGTTTTTAATTAGTGGACATTCAGTGCTGATGAGGATCAATAGAAAAATTCTCAGTCAAGGCAAATAGACATATTTGCTTTGTAGGCTATGTACATTTTAGCCTGGGAACCAAGAAGCTGATCTGTTTTTAAATGTACATTAGGTAGTCATAGTGCATGCACTTCCTCTGGGGTGGCATGACCCTCCCACAGGCGGAGCCTTCCCGTCCTGTGAAGAATGCTGCACACCAGTCTGTCGGGAATCATTTTCCGAACACCTTCCCAGCTCAAGAATCTTACTTCGCCCTTTACTTCTATCTCCCTTTAGAATCTATGAATGTACCCACCTCTGAAAATGCTCTGCTCTCACATTTGCAGATTCTAGAAAGTATCGTCCCTCTCCCTTTGTCCAGTATGTAAAAGGACTTACAAAGGCAACTAGTTTGTCAACATAGTTGTGGTTTCCGTCCAACACCCTGACTTTTAAGGCAGGAAAAAAGTATACATTCAGTTTGAGGTTTGTCATTATTGCACTAAATGAGTTACCTCCTGTATTTATTTTAGTTACCTTCTAAGTTACAGTTTATCAATTTTATGTACAACAACAATACAAACTTTTGCTCTATAGTTCTTTTAAGGTAACAACAAAAGCATTTTCACACTCTTTTTCTTATTTTTTTTTTCACCAAAATCCAGTGCAGCAGTCAT
Organism: Myotis lucifugus; assembly: GCF_000147115.1. NCBI lineage: Eukaryota > Metazoa > Chordata > Mammalia > Chiroptera > Vespertilionidae > Myotis > Myotis lucifugus. The sequence goes on along the minus strand of NW_005871070.1, from coordinate 227,259 downwards.
TAGAGCTGCATGCTCCTAATGAGAAAATAGTCCAAGAGGTGGGCCTGTTACGTGACACAAGCTAGACTTCAGAGTCAGGTCGAATTCCAAAATCGTTCTTCTCTCTATACCTTGCTGGTTGCTCAAAAATAAACAAGAAATAAGAAATAAATTTAAAAGTCTGAATTGTTTTATGAAGAACAAAGGAAAAGCAAATAAACCAGTAACCTATAGCATCATTGGCATGGTTATGGCCTAATCAGGAGTAGATGACTCAAAATGAGCCAGTAGATGGCTCAAAATGAGCCAGGAAGATGGGTAGGGAACTGTCTGTACTGTGACCGAGCATAATAATCAGCCGGCTGCGGACCTGTGACCAACAAGAGGACCCAGTACAACAGGGCTGACAGATTGGGGACTCCCTGCCTTAGATTGTTTACCATGATATTAGATGTTGGCAAATAAGTAAATCGGAGTCTCAGAATATGGTTTATCTTCTAACTGATAGGACTATTGTAGAGGCTTCCACGTGTCCGTCCCCCCGCCCCCCATTTGTAGATACTAGAAATTTACTTTCTTTTATGGTGAAGAGACAAACTGAAGTGTTCCATAAACTCCTTTTGTTTGGCATTATTTCCAGGATGTTTGGAGATTTCGAGGACGGCTTGTGAAAGGACAAAGAGTCAACCTTTGAAACAGCTCTTTGCTATAACTCTTTTAAAGAAATCAAAATGAAATAAGGCATCTAAGGAAAATATTTTCTTAATGAGATGACACAATCTTTTCTATCGCTTGTTAACAAATCAAAATGCATATACCAGGTACCTAATCGCATGTGGGTAATTTTGCAGTGCAGTGGTGTTGCTTTCATGAATGTAAAAACAGTAAAAGTGAAATGGTATTCGTTTTAAGGAAAATGAAATTAGGGTTGCAGCCAAAATAAAGGTAATTCTGTATAACTTAAGTGTGTTAAATCCGTTTGTTTATTTTTTCATTCAATTCGCTCTTAAAAAAATTATTTATTAAATTGATTGGGGCCAATTAGCTCTTTTCCCAGCAGAAATAAATGCTTTGAAACTCAGGTTGGGTTGAGTTTTATATCCCTCTCCTGGGAAACACACCACCTACTTACTTCATGTCACAAGATACTTCTTTTCAAAAACAGGACACTGTACAGCGAGGCACACGGCCTGGAGGGCACGGGAAGGGCATCGTGGCGGTGGATGCTTATGCTCTGACGCAGGATTCCCTCCATGCCTTCTCCCCCCAGCCACCCTCCCTAGGAAAATGGACTGTCCAAGTCTTTCTAAAGGAGGAAGACAAGGGTAACTTCTGCTATTTCTTATTGGGTAGGGCAGCCGAAACCCTCCAGGATTTATGAATGAAACCTAACCTCTTTCAAGGTACAGGGAAAGTTTTAGACACTTTTGGTGTGGCAATTGAATGAGCAAGAACTGGAGGAATTTATCCTATCAGAGCATCGTCTTTCTACACCAGCTGAGGGCAGCAAGGAGACACAGTCTCTTTTGTGGGTTGTTGTTTTTCTTTTTTTCAATTTAGTAAGAAAGAAATAGAGTCCTTTTCTTGCCATTCCGCTGAACACAGTTTTCCTAAATCTAGTTTCATTGTGTGTGGGTTTTTTTGTCGGTTTCCCTTGTAAGGACATGCAGTTTAAGCTCAGTTCCACCTGCAAACTGGGGAAACAAGAGTATCACTGACGGGGACTAAGGAAATTGGATTAGGGAATAATTAAAAATAAAATGTACATAAGGAATGCCAGTGTGAACAGCAAGTATGGAGCACGGTCCAGCATTCCTTGGGCATTTTGTCTGTGGAACAGAAAGAGCTGATCTTGAAGATTGCTGAGATTCATCAGACCTTGGGTTTGAGACCCCAGACTGAGTCTCCTGGGGCTCATCTCTCCCCAGAGAAATGAAGGGAAGGCCCTTTGCTACCTGGGCAGCAGCTAGAGCAGAGCACTCGGTCTCCACCATCCAGCCTCCACCCCTGGGGGCGCTGTGCCAGCACGGGCCTGGGTCCCTCTCCAGGAGCCTGAGATGACCAGGACCCTCTTGCTTCCTCTGCAGTCTCCTGCCTTTTGACCTAAGAGACTGAACCACAGCCCATTTTCTGAGCGCCCCAGCTTTGGGAGTGGCACCTGGGGGCTGGGGTTGTTGGTGCACCAGCCTTAACCTCCATCGCTTGGAAGCTGACCTGTCAGGGATCTGAAGAGCATCCTGGTCAGGGTGGCTCTGAGCCCCTCTCCCAAGGATGACACTTGAGGGTGAGAGGCCCACACTCAAGGCGTCACTGCTCTAGAAGAGGATGACAGCTTCGCAGTTGCATCCCATTTAGGAACTAAAGACTTGACTCCGGTGCTGACTGGGACACAGATCACCGAGGCCAGGTCCAGCACAAACCCCAATCGCATCAGACCACTGTCCCAAGGTCAACCTCCCAAGATGCAGCTGAGGCAGGTTGTATGGCTGCCCACAGGATCCCTGGCGTACAGCGGAAGAGGCTAAGCTTCTGGATTCTGCTGTTGCCTTCAGATGGGGAGGCCCGAATGCTGTCCCTTTCAGGATGGCTGGAGGTGCCTTAGCTTTACTCTAGGGCAGGGGTTCTCAACCTGTGGGTCGTGACCCCTTTGGGGGTCGAACGACCCTTTCACAGGGGTCACCTAAGACCATCGGAAAACACATATATAATTACATATTGTTTTTGTGATTAATCACTATGCTTTAATTACGTTCAATTTATAACAATGAAATTGGGGGTCACCACAACATGAGGAACTGTATTAAAGGGTCGCGGCATTAGGAAGGTTGAGAACCACTGCTCTAGAGCTTTAACAAAACCAGTGCCTGGGTCTCAACCCCTACAATTCTCTCTCTCTCTCTCCCTCTCTCTCTCTCTCTCTGTGTGTGTGTGTGTGTGTGTGTGTGTGTGTGTGTGTAATTTGAAAAATTCATGTCTTTTTTATCAGCAAGTGCTGATTAAAAAGTTCCTGAATCATTTAATTTTTCCAGCTTTATTAAGGCATCATGAACAAATAGAAATTGTATATACTTAAGATGTACAACTTAATGTTTTTATGTTCATATACATTGTGAAATAGTCATCACAATCAAGCTAGTTAACATATCCATCACCCCACTTCTAAGTTCTTATTCAATTATTCTGAGGTCTGGGCATCAGTATCCTTTTTTACAAACATTTGAGGTGATTGTGATGAACAGCTAAGGCTGAGCATCAACCCATGAACCAGAAGGTCACCGTTTGATTCCCGGTCAGGGCACATGCCCAGGTTGTGGGTTTGAACCCCAGTAGGCGCATGCAGGAGGCAGCCAACCAATGATTCTCTCTCATCATTGATGTTTCTATCCTCTCTTACTCTCCCTTCCTTTCTCTGAAGCAATAAAAAAATATTTTTTCAAAAAATCCCTGAATCATTTCACTTTTCTCTGCTTTAGTGAGGTATAATGGACAAATAGAAATTGTATATATTTAAGGTATATAACATTGGCCCTTCCATTTCTGTGCTCAGGGTTGTCATCACCTCCCCCTAGACAGACTGGGATTGCCCCAAAACAAGATCAGGTTGCTAACACTTGTATCATGCCTTACTATGTGGCAAGCACTATTGCAAGCACTTAACTCTTACTAATCTTTTAATCTCATAACAACTTTACAGGGAAAATTCAATCATTCCCCCAATTTTACATATGAGACAACTCAGGCAGGCACAGAGAGGTTCAGTAACTTGCCTAAGGTCACACAGCAAATGGTGAAGCTAGGATTTAAACCCCAGCAGTAGGGCTCCTTGCCACTTTGTCATTGGAATAATGCATTAAAAGATCACATAGAACATTATATATATTTTAGCTAATGACTTTTTATATAATGTTTAAAACATTTACATTTTTTTCAAAATTTTAGCTCTACTAAAATTCAACTTATATTTCTTGAAATGTAACAGAGACAGACAGTAAGAGTGATCTCTAATGGAGACATTGGTTGTGTTTATGGAAGCCAGTGTTATAAAGGGATTCTATTCTATGTACAGACTGTCCAGAATCTGCCAATAAAGAATTGTCAGCAAATGGACAGGATATAGAATCATAAAATATACCCGGACATAAGAGCTGGAGAGGGTCCTATGGATCATGTAGTCCAACCCTTTATTTGTTCATTCATTCATTCATTCATTCATTCAAGTATCAGCACTCTTTGAGGACTTTTCATGTGGCAGGCATATGCTGGGTGTGAAGCACATCAAGATGGCTAGAGCAACTTTTCTGACCATAAGGAGTTCAGCCCCAGGCTCTGAGAGTCCTGAGCTCAAAGAAATCTCTGGACTGAAACATGTATCAGCAATTGCTAATCATGAAAGTAGGATTTTAAAAAAAACCAACAATACCTTAAAATGTCTATGATGTATTCAGCCCTAGCCGGTTTTGCTCAGTGGATAGAGCGGTCCCAGGTTTGGAGTGGTCCCAGGTTTGAATCTGGTCAAGGTTGTGGGCTTGATCCCCAGTAGGAGGCATGCAGGAGGCAACCAATCAATGATTCTTTTTCATCATTGATGTTTGTATTTCTCTCTCCCTCTACCTTCCTCTCTGACAACATTAAAAATAAAAATATATTTTTAAAAAAGAAAGTATTTGTATATGTATTACTGTATTTAAAAATTAATTTTGAAAAGTTCATGCAAATTACCCTAGTTAGTAAAAACACAATGTAGTTCATTAGGCTAAGCAAAGGGTTTTGAAAGTTGTTTTTTGGTTTTTGTCCTAATGAAAATAGTAGATACTACTACAGAAACAAGTCGTTAAGTGAAAAGCCTATTTAAGTTGGACATGCCTGTTTGAGTTGAGTGCACCTGTGCACTGGCTAGGACCTTGGGTGTAGGAACCAGCCTGAGCGCAATGGGACCTACACAACAAGGAGACCGGGCCAGTCCATGACATCTAAGAGAGTTGGACTGCAGGCCGGCTGAACAGGACACAAGGGCTTTAGGGAACCCAGGACTCCCCTCTCCCGCTCCTAATTCTGCTCCTCTCTGTGCAGCTGCTTTGTTCTCTCAGATCAGCTTCTCCTGACTCCCAGATACGGTGGAGACTGGCTTCTGCCAACAGTTCTGAATTTGAATCTCCCCTTTCCCACAGAGCAGTCAGACTGTGGAAACCTCTCAGTTTCAATTCGGTTTCTTAGTGAAGGGGCTCACTGGCTCATTTAGGTCAGTGCCCTGCCCCGATCTGATGATTTTTTAACATTGTAAGCTTCTCCCTTAAATAATGCTAGCAAGAGCAAGTAGCCCCAATCAAGTGTGTGGGAGATGAAGAGCGGGGGGGGGAGGTGTGTTAGGTGAGGGAAGGGCAGGGAAGAGAGCTGATCAGAGAAAGTACAGGACAGTCTGTCATTAGGCAACTCATCTCTATTAAAAATACACTGATACAGCCCTGGCCTGGTGGCTCGGTTGGCTGGAGTGTCGTTCTGTGCATTAAAAGGCTGCAGGTTCAATTCCTGGTCAGGGCACATACCTGGGTTGCGGGTTGGGCACCCCCCCCCCACACACACACACACACTCCCTATAACCTGGTCAGGGCTCATATGGAAGGCAGCTGATCGATGTTTCTCTTTCACCTCTCTCTCTCTCTCTCTCTCTCTCTCTCTCTCTCATTTCTAATCAATGAACATATCCTTGGGTTAAAGGGAAATGGAAAAATAAATACAATGATCCAATCAGCAATTCTTCTGGGTAGTTACCTAAAATAATTGAAAGTGATCTCAAAGAGATATTTGTACAGTACGTTCATAGCAGCATTATTTACAGTAGCAGAAAGGTGAAAGCAACCCGAGTTCATCAAAGGATGAGTGGATACAGTAAATGTGGCCTATACATACAGTGGAATATTATTCAGCCTTAAAAAGGAAGAAAATGCCAACTCGTGCTACAGTGTGTGGATGAACTGTGAGGACGTGATGCTAATACTCCAGTCAGAAAAGGACAGATATTGTATGATTCTATCTGTTTGAGGTACCCAGAGTAATCTAATTTATAGGATAGAAAGCAGAATGGTGGTTGCCAGAGGCTGGGTGGAGGGGGATGGGAAATGAGTGTTTAAGGGGCGCAGAGTTTCAGTTTGGGAAGATGAAAAAGTTCTGGAGATGGACGGTTCACAACAAGGTGAAAGTACTTAATGCCATTGAACCGTAGACTTAAAAAATGGTTAAGATGGTAACTTTTATGTCGTGGGTATTTTACCAAATTTAAAAGAAATAAAACAAAAATAATTTAATCTTTGATCAAGAAAACACATCTTAATTTCATAAGATGTTTGGAAGAAGTATACACTCAACTTTGGCAACCTGATGGAAAAGGCTGCTCCCCACTTAGAAAGGGGCACAGAAGGAGTCCAGCCCACCTTTGGCTGGGCCCCTGACTAACTGGGTCAGCTCCAACAGTTAGGTCAGTCCTTCCTGCACACAGATCAGCACTGGCTCCTAGGCTTCCTGACTCGGCCCTGGGGGTCTGGTCACGGCAGACGGCGGCTCGCCTCTGAGGAAACATCTTTCTCCTCACCAGATCCCTGAGCAATCTCCTCTTGGTCCTAAACTTGCCTATGCTGGTCTGTGGGCATTTCCAAGACCAGTGAGAGAGCCAAAGAAACAAAAACAAAACAGGACCAGTTCTCCTCAGGTGCTCCCTTAAGAATCCTCCTCATCAGAGGAGGCATAGGTAAATGCCTATACTTGGCGGCATAGGTAAACACCTGTACTTGCTGCCTCCCACAACCACATCAAAACTACAACTAAAAGACAAAACGGATATCATCCAGAACCACGGGAAGGCTAGCTGTGTGGAAGTCTGACAACTAGAGGGAAAGAGAAAAGTGCATCTAGACTGGTAGGAGGTGCAGAGGTGCGGAAGAGAGGAGGTACGGAGGCAGGCGAAACGGGCTGGCAATTGGGTACGCTGTTGTGTTTTTCAATCGGGAGGGAGATACAAGCTCCCGACTCCTCTGAACTCCAGTTCCGGGCGAGACTCTGGGGACCCAGACTCATACAGGGAGAAACTGGACTGTCTGGCATCGGGCTGGAACTCGAGGGCGGCTTTCTCTCAGAGGTGCTTGCAGCGTTCATTGTTCCTGCATGGGGCTGCGGGACACAGAGACCCAGGGATCTATCTGGGGCAGGGCCGATAGCTGTTTGCACCACCCTGTGATTCCCTGAGACAGCCCTGTGATTCCCTGAGACGACACCCCATCCAATTTACAACCCCACCCAAGCTGGGAGCAGAGGCTTTTGCATATGAATGGCCTGGCCTTTTGCCTAACCCAGTGGTCGGCAAACTCATTAGTCAACAGAGCCAAATATCAACAGTACAACGATTGAAATTTCTTTTGAGAGCCTAATTTTTTAAACCTAAACTATATAGGTAGGTACATTGTTATTAACTTAATTAGGGTACTCCTAAGGCTTAGGAAGAGCCACACTGAAGGGGGCCAAAGAGCCACATGTGGCTCGCGAGCTGCAGTTTGCTGACCACGGGTCTAACCTAATCTAACAAACTGCAGCTGGGTCAAAGAGTGCCAAAGCTTCCAAAAGAAGGCCTAAGGCTTGTCAGCAGCCTGCATTGCTTCACAGCTGCACCTTATCTGGGCACCTCCAAACCCCAAACAAAGAGGAGGAATCTGCAGATCTCTCTGTTGCTCCTGATGGGTGGCTTAAAGCAGTGGCTGACTTAGCACCTCCTTGGAGATCCAAGAGCCAGTGTACCCAGTGGTCAAAGTGAGACCACACCAGATTACAACTCTTCAGATCCATAAGAGACACACTCAAGGGGCAGACCTGTGAGCACCAAAGCCCCACTGAAGCAAGTCCTGCCCCATAAGGGTGTTTCCAGCACAGCAGTTCTCCCATTGTAGACACAACTGGTCCTCACAGCCAATTGGTCTGGAGGTCAATTCCTCCCAGTGATACCAACAGCAATCAAGACTTAACTACAACAAGACTGTGCACACAGCCCACAAAGGGGTGCACCAAGGCGTCCACCTTAGGTGGCTGGGAAGGCTGAGTCACTGGGCCCTATAGGACACCTAGCACACAAAGCCACTCTATCAACACAGGGAAACAGCCAAATTGTGGAGACAAAGAAGCAGGTCACAAATGAAAGAAATAGAGAAAAGCAAACTACTGGATATAAAGTTCAAAACCATGGTTATAAGATTACTCAAGGATCTTCTAGAAACCTCTGAGAAATTTAGTGAGACCCTCAAGGATATGAAAAAGGACGAATTAGAAATTAAGCATACACTGACTGAAATAAAGAATAATATATAGAGATCCAACAGCAGACTAGAGGATCCCAAGAATCAAGTCAAAGATTTGAAATAGGAAGAAGCAAAAAACACCCAACTGGAAAAGCAAAAAGAAAAAAGCATCCAAACATATGAAGATAGTGTAAGGAGCCTCTGGGACAATTTCAAGTGTACCAACATCTGAATTATAGGGGTGCAAGAAGAAGAGAGAGAGCAAGATATTGAAAACCTATTTGAAGAAATAACGGCAGAAAACTTCCCCTACCTGGTGAAAGAAATAGATTTACAAGTCCAGGAAGCACAGAGAACCCCACACAAAAGGAATCCAAAGAGGACCACACCAAGACACATCATAATTAAAATGCCAAGGGCAAAAGACAAAGAGAGAATATTAAAAGCAGCAAGAGAAAAACAGTTAGTTACCTACAAGGGAGTACCCATACGACTGTCAGCTGATTTCTCAACAGAAACTATGCAGGCCAGAAGGGAGTGGTAAGAAATATTCAAAGTGATGAATAGCAAGAACCTACAACCAAGACTACTCTACCCAGCAAACCTATCATTTAGAATTGAAGGTCAGATAAAGAGCTTCACAGATAAGAACAAGCTAAAGGAGTTCATCACCACCAAACCAGTATTATATGAAATGCTGAAGGGTATTCTTTTTAAAAATATATATTTTATTGATTTTTTACAGAGAGGAAGGGAAAGGAATAGAGAGTTAGAAACATCGATGAGAGAGAAACATCGATCAGCTCCTCCTGCACAACCCACTGGGGATGT
>NW_005871070.1:161220-217602 GCF_000147115.1 Myotis lucifugus | reverse complement strand
GTAAGGGCAGAGGGTGGGGTGGGAACCGGGTGGAGGGGAGCTATGGGGAGAAAAAAGAGGAACAACTGTAATAATCTGAACAATAAAGACTTATTTAAAAAAAAAAAAAGAATCCTTCTCAGACAGGCCAGAGGTGAAATCCTAGCTCCATTGTTTGCTTTTTGTGCAAGTCACTTAACTTCTTTAGACCTCAGCTTCTTCATTTATAAGACAGGCCTTCATGGGGTGACCTTAAAGATTAGATAAGAGTGTTGGGGCCCTAGCCGGTTTGGCTCAATGGATAGAGCATCGTTCTGCAGACTGATGGGTCCCGGTTTCCATTCCAGTCATGAGCACACATGCTCCGGTTGCAGGCTCTATCCCCAGTAGGGGGCGTGCAGGAGGCAGCCAATCAATGATTCTCTCTCATCATTGCTCTTTCTATCTCTCTCTCCCTCTCCCTTTCTCTCTGAAATCAATTTAAAAATTTTTTAAAAGAGTTTGGGTATATTTCTTTTCTGTTCTTATTGTTTGTTAAAGAGCCTATTCAGACTTCACTTGGTAAAGAGGAACTTAAAAAATGAGGTCTATGTTACCAATAAAAACAAAGAAAACCACTCCCAGACCAGTAACAACTATGCCTAGGATGTTGCTAGAACCTTGCAAGGAAGAGAGGTGCCTCAGACCAGCTTCCGTTAGGATGACCCATGGCCATAATTTCGTGTTGGTCCCTCGTTGCTCTCAAGGAATCAGGCATCTTCCTAAAAAAAAACCACAAAAAAAAAACAACAACACAAAACACCCACATTTCTTCCATCATACAATGGTCTGGAAGTTTTCAAATTGTTTCCATTCACTTGTCATAATTAAAAATAAATTAATTAACACCAGGGTTTTATAGATACTGTATAATAGATGATGATCTGCTCATTATCAAGACACGTATCTCATTAAATTCAGGTCACTTGAAAGAGATGTAGAAAAACTTGGGCAGGGTGGGTGGGAATGAAAATAACTAGAGGGTTGGAAACTAGGACTTAATAGATGGCAAAGACAGCTTTCAGAAAAAATATTAGGCTGACCAAAATTTTGAGTAATCTGAAAATTTTATATATCTTTCTTTCACATTTCAGAATTTCACTCTGGTCTCACAGGCTCTCCCAGTCACACAAACTCCCTTTCATACATCCCTACACAGAAGACTTCACTCACACAAGCCCACATTCACCACTTGTTAACACCTGTCCTGTTCACACAGACACTCTTTCATAAATTCCCTCAACAGAGGAACCCGGACACCCGTCAATGTGCGTGTATGTACACACACACACACACACTCACACCATATATCAACATTCCAGGTCTCAGTCCCTCAGATTGACCTGACCGCTGTTCCTGCTTCTCTCAGCTTTCATCCAGCTCTCCACATAAATCCCTTCCACAGAAGGGACCATGGCCAGGGGCTGTCGTAACCCCTGGGGGCAATAGAACCAAGTAAGGAACTGGTCTTTTGCTCTCAAGGAGCAGAGTTTGCTTGAGAAAGGGTTGGGGAGGGAGGGAAATCATGTAAAAATCTAAATGCATGGGGTAAGGAAGGCCCTAAAATTGAAGGAGCGCAAAAGGAAAGTGAGGGCAAAGGGGAGAGACGGGGAAGTGGGGACACAAGGAAGTGGTCTCTCCTACCAGGAGAGGTCAGGAAACAGACGTAATGAAGAGAAGGAAGCGCTTGAGAGTAATCTTGAAGAATTAGAAAGACATTGCCAGGTGAGCAATGAGGACAAGGTGGTTCACCAGAGAGAGAATGTGAAGAAAGGGAGAGCCCACATGGCATGACAAGGGTGTGATATACCAGAACTCAGAGGGGAAGACAGAGGAGATGGGGGTGGAGAGGTAAACGGGGACAGGTAATGAAAATCTTTCTATGCCATGCAAAGTAATCTGGAATTTATTCAATATTCAGGGGAAAGTCACTCAGGATGCTTTTGTTTGTTTGTTTTTTTGTCAACGCAGATGGCAAGTCACAGAAAAAGTCAATTCTGGAGATTTAACTAATAAACAAAATGGATTAACTCATATAACTGGACGCCCACAGGAGAGGCACACTATGCTCAGTGTCATTTTACCTGTTTCCTATTCCATCCTCGTCATCTTGTTCACTCTTCTCATGATCACAAAATGGCGGCAGTGGCCTCAGGAACTGCATCCTCACACAGCAACATCCAGAGGCAGAAAATAATTATCTCTTTTTGTGTGTGTCTCCTTTTGAGGATTAGAATCCTATCCTTGTGTCTCTTTTTAAAAAACTAAGATCCTTTCCCAGTATCTCCCCCACTCCAGCTTTCTCTCTCCCCTAAAGTTCACACGCCCTTTCCTAAGTCAATGTTTAGCAAGGAGATTTACTTGATTGGTTGACTAATCAAGACCCTGCATATGGAGTCCAGGGCTCTCTGAAACCCAGAGCTGACAGAGAACTGGACAAATCTTGGCTCTGTTGGTAGAGAATGGGGTGGCAGCTGCCATCACTGTGCTGTGCATCCCTGGAGGGTCTTAGGTAGTGGTGTGGTATGATCAAACTTGCACTGTAGAAAGATGAAATCTGACAATAGTTCACAGGATAGAGGAGAATGAGACTAGTGGCAGGAAAACAAGCAACAGAGGGTTTGAAATGATAGCCTATAAGCAAATGCGTTCATACAAAAGTGAATGGTATTTAAGACATGGAAATGATAGAAGTTAGATACAATGATGAGGGAGAAGGAGGAGTTCAGGTGACCCCTGATTTCTTGGGGGTACTCCCGTTTCCTTCTGCCAAATTCACCTGAGAGACCCCAGCAAAGCCGCATTGGGATTCTTTAAAAGAAGGGCTTCCAAAATCTAGAGATTCCACTGAAAATGAGTGTCACATGTATGTGGTTCCTTCTGCCACCAACTCATCTTCTTTTTGAATGTTCTAACCCATCAACAGCTCAGTCACCTTTACTGGTTTCACTCCCCTGATCTCTAAATCTATGTTTGCCTCAGATCTTCTCTCCTCTCTTTCTGCTCATTCTCAAGGTCGAGAACTCCAGATGGGGTTTCCTGAGGTCTTTCTAGGTGTGTGGGCCACAGAGAGTTTTAAGGTGATCAAAACTTAGCTCCACAACTCCCACATGGCCTCTTTCAAACCTGTTCTTTCCACGAAAGTACCTGGATAGAGGTATGAATTCTCCTCTTCCCTTTCCACTTTAAAAATAAAAATCTTTATTGTTGAGAGTATTACAGATGTCCCCGTTCCCCTCCCCTTGTCCCCCTCAACCCAGTTCTCACCCTGCTCCAGGCCTTCACCACCCTATTGTCTGTGCCCATAGGTAAGATCTTCCTTTAATCTCTTCCCACCTCCCCTCTCCCCTTCCTTCTGAGATTTGTCAGTCTGTTCCATGCTTCCATGCCTCTGATTCTATTTTATTCACCAGTTTATTTTGTTCATTAGATTTCCTGCTCATTTATTTGTATTTTTAGATCAATTGTTGATAGATATGTATATATTGTGATTTTATTGTTCATATTTTTCTCCTCCTCCTCCTCCTCTTTCTTCCTCTTCTTAAAGAATACCCTTTAAAATTTCATGTAATACTGGTTTAGTGGTGATTTGCTCCTTTAGCTTTTTCTGGTTTGTGAAACTCTATATATGACCCTCAATTCTAAATTAGAGCTTTGTTGGGTAGAGTAATCTTGGTTTTAAGTCCTTGCTATTCATCACTTTGAATATTTCTGGTCAATCCCTTCTGGACTGCAAACTTTCTGTTGAGAAATCAGCTGACAGTCATATGGGCACTCCCTTGTAGGTAACTAACTGCTTTTCTCTTGATGCTATTAAGAGTCTCTTTTTGTCTTTAACCCTTGGCATTTTAATTATGATGTGTCTTGGTGTGGGCTTCTTTGGGTTCCTCTTGTTTGGGACTCTGTGCTTCCTGGACTTGTAAATCTATTTCTTTCACCAGGTAGGGGAAGATTTCTGTTATTTCTTCAAATAGGTTTTCAATATCTTGCTCTCTCTCTTCTCCTTCTGGTACCCCCATAATGTGAATGTTGGTATACTTGAAGTTGTCCCAGAGGCTCCTTTCACTATCTTCATATTTTTGGAATCATTTTTCTTTTTACTCTTCTGATTGGGTATTTTTTGCTTTCTCATATCCAATTGTTAATTTGATTCTTGGAATCCTCTATTCTACTGTTGAATCCCTGTAAAATATTCTTATTTCCGTTAGTGTATGCTTAATTTCTGACTTGTCCCTTTTCATGTCTTTGACATTCTCACTAAGATCCTTGAAAGTCTCACTAATTCCCTTGAAGCTTTCATGAAGATCCTTGAGTAACCTTATAACCATGGTTTTGAACTCTGTATCCAGTAGTTTGCTTGTTTCCATTTCTTTCATTTGTGACATATTTCTTTGTCTCCACATTTTGGCTGCTTCCCTGTGTTTGTTTCTATGTATTAGGTAGATCTGCTATGTCTCCTGAAATTGATAGAGCGGCCTTGTGTAGTAGGTGTCCTGTAGAGCCCAGGGGCTCAGCCTCCCCAGTCACCTGAGCTGGGCACTTGGCCTGATGGTCAATTCATTCCAGTAATGCCAACAGCAATCAAGGCCCTTTCCACTTTTTGACAAAAGACCAGCACCTCTTTCCAAAACCTTCCTGAACCTTATTGAGATTCATTCTTCCAGAAAGTAAAAAACTCCATGGGTATCTGCTTCTGAGGAAAGTCTGGTGAGAATAAAGAAAAGGGAGTATCATTGAGAAAATTGTGGGCAAGGGGTTTGATTTCATCATAGAGACAAACTCATGGTGAAGCTCTGTGTCTTACCTAATTATCTTAGTATCAAAACTCAGAAGGAGATGGTTGTTCCTGAAAGTGTATTAACAGGATTATTTAATCTGAAAAATAAAATCAGACTTTTGATGACAGAAAGTCTAGGTGGACTGGTTTGACTGTAAGAGGGGATGATACAAGGTGCCTTGTAATCTGGTTAGCTGGCAGGCTTTCCAGTAAAGCAATGTGTAAAATATGCAGCTCTAGTGCTTGATAAAAGCATATGTATGGCATGCTTATGATGAAATTTTTGTTAAAATATTTTATTAGCAACTGTTTCAATAATAAATACTTTTAGAAGTCTTGATTAAAATCCTTCTTATTCTGTTTTCCAGAAGCTGGGAAAGTGAATGACTTTTATGGCAGATAACAACCCTTTTCTAACTCTAGTGGTTTCCAAATTCTTAGCTTTCATCAGAATTGAAAAAAAGATTTAATAGACCTGTCAGTTTGTTTTTATTGATTTTTAGAGAGAGAGAGGAAGGAAGGAGGATAGAGAGACAGAAATATTGATGAGAGAGAAACATCATTGATTGGCTGCCTCCTGCATGCTCCTCTCCAGGGATCGAGCCTGCAACCTGGGCATGCGCCCTGACCAGGAATCAAATAGAGTTCTCTTGGTTCCTTGGTTTATACTTAACTACTGAGCCACACTGGCTAGGCAACAAACAATATTTGATGGTAGATTGCTATATGATTTTTGGCATATAATTCAGAAAACTTTCAAAGAATTGAGTGACATTGCTATGATAAAACTTCTTGCTTCATCTATTTATTTATGAGAAAAAGCTTCACCAGCTCTTCTATTCATAAAAATTAAAAAATAGGAAGAATATTATTGCTGAATCTTGTCTCAGTCTAAAATAATAATAGTTATCCACATATAAAAATTAATTTGCAAAAAACACACTTATTTCATGAAGAGATGTTTGATGGCTATTAAACATCTATAATGATTTGTTGTTTATCATTTATCAGATAATTATGTTGTTTGCCCAGTTATTCACTAATATTAATTGTAATAACAATTCAATCCAGAAGAAAAAAAATTTAACACTAGAGATTATGGTTTCAGAAACAATATAAACTGGCAGAAAAAGTATGATAGGGTGATAAATAAAAAAATTTCAAGCTTAAAGATATATTGCATTAGAAAAATAGTTTGTGAAAAAGTGGAATGGAAAGGCCCTAGGGCCTTGGCACTTGCCATTTCATCCCAGTGGACTAGAAATAAGAGTTAAATGAGAAAGAGAAAAAATATATCAAATTTCCAACTGTTAAAGAAAAGCATGTTCATGTGTGGGTTTTTGTTGTTGTTGTTAATCCTCACCTGAGGATATTTTTTCCATTGATTTTTAGAGAGTGGAAGGGAGGAAGGAGGGGAGAAGAGAGAGAGAGAGAAAGAGAGAGAGAGAGAGAGAGAGAGAGAGAGAGAGAGAGAGAGGAACATTGATGTGAAAGAGACATACAGATTGGTTGCCTCCTGCACGCACTTGATGGGGGCCAGGGATTAAACCTGCAACCTAGACATGTCCCTTTGATGGGAAATTGAACCCGCCACCCTTCAGTGCCCGGGCTGAAACTCTAACCACAGAGCCACACCAGCTTGGGCTGTTCATGTGTTTTTTTGTTTGTTTGTTTGTTTTTAATGAATAAAGGTGGCTATAAAATCGCTACTATATTTGGATTCCATTGGAGACACCTAAAAGAGCAATGTAGCAACTTTACTAAAAAATGTTAGTGCCTCATATGATAAACCTACAGCGAACATCATACTAAATGGGCTAAAACTAAAACCATTTCCCCTAAGAACAGGAACAAGACAGGGATGTCCACTTTCACCACTCTTATTCAACATAGTACTGGAAGTCCTAGCCACAGCAATCAGACAAGAAGAAGAAATAAGATGCATCCAAATTGGAAAGGTAGAGTAAAACTCTCATTATTCACAGATGACATGATATTGTACATAGAAAACCCTAAAGACTCCACCAAAAACTACTACATTTAATAAATGAATTTGGAAATATAGCAGGATACAAAATCAACACCCAAAAATTGATGGCTTTTTTATACACCAATAATGAATTTTCAGAAAGAGAAACTAAACAATTCCATTTACCATTGCAATAAACAAACAAAATACTTAGGAATAAAGTTAACCAAGGAGGTAAAAGACCTCTACTCAGAAAACTATAGGACATTGAAAAAAGAGATAGAGGAAGATATAAACAAGTGGAAGAATATACCGTGTACATGGATTGGTAGAATCAATATCATTAAAATAGCCATACTACCCAAGGCAATCTACAGATTCAATGCAATCTCTATTAAAATACCAATGGCATATTTCACAGAGCTAGAACAAGTACTCCAAAAATTTATGTGGAATCAAAAAAGGCCCTGAATAGCTGCAGCAATCTTTAGAAAGAAAAACAAAGTTGGAAGAATCACAATACCAGATTTCAAGTTATACTACAAAGTCACCATAATCAAAACAGTCTGGTACTGGCATAAGAAAGACATATTGATCAATGTAACAGAACAGAGGACCCATAAAACTACCAAGCCATTATGCTCAATTAATATTTTACAAAGGAGGCAAGTACATACAATGGAGTCAAGAGAGTCTCTACAATAAATGGTTTTGGGAAAATTGGACAAACACATGCAAAAAAATGAAACTAGACCACCAACTTACACCATACACAAGAATAAACTCAAAATGAATAAAAACTTTAAATGTAAGGCATGAAACCATAAAAATCCTAGAAGAACCTATAGACAGCAAAATCTCAGATATCTCTTGTAGCAATATGTTCACAGACATATCTGTTAAGGCAAAGGAAACTAAGGAGAAAATAAACAAATGGGACTACATCAAAATAAAAAGCTTCTGCACAGGAAAAGAAACCATCAACAAAACGAAAAGAGAGCCCACTCTATGGGAGAACATATTTGGCAATGATACATCATCAGGTGTACCTCTATCTCTAGCTGACTCTCATCTCTCCTTGGCAGAGAATCCCTGCTGATTTTCACAGCCAGATGTTCTATGGGTGCCTCTACAGCTCTGGCGTGGAGTTGAGACCTCACATTCCTCAGGGGAAACTTTTGCAGCTGAGATATCCCTCCGGATTCTCAGCCACCATCCCTGAAACTGGGCAGGCCTTTTCACATCTCCATTCTTCCTACCAGTCTTAATGTGGCTTATTCTGTAAATCCTTGGTTATAAGATTTCTGTTCAGCTAGTCTTCCATTGATTATTCAGATTGATTGTTCTATATTTTAATTTTAATTCCAGTTTGGTTCTGGGAGGGAGTGAGTATAACTTCTACCTACTCTGCCACCATCTTCATATCCCATTGTAAGACAAGTTTAGAATGCCTGCCTTGCCCTCCCTCCCAAAGCACCCTGTGTTCACCCTCCCAAAATTCACATCTTCCTTTACATAGGGGCTTTCTTAGAAGCTTTTCTGCCTACACTGAACTTTCCAAGATAATTCTTTGTGGTTTTTTTTTTTTTAAATCTATGCCTTTGGTGCACACAATTTATATTGTCATTAAAAAAACATACAAACTGTTTCCAGTGTGTATATCTTCCAAGTTGGACTGTATACTATTGAGGGCAGGGACCCAATTATGTAATCCTTATTAATTGTTCCTGACAAAAACCATTCTAGATATAGACTCTCATCACTAAATGACCAGTTCAGATGTCCCCAAAATAGTCCATGGAATGTTAATAAGGACTCCATGAATAAAGATGGTGTGGTCAATTACATTTGGGTAATGCTAAACAAAAACAGATTTTCCAGCTGCAAGACTTGTTAGAGTCTTTAAACTACTCCTGTGCATTGAACCTGGTGGGTAGGAGCAAGATAGAGTCTGTAGTATTTCTCAAATTTACTTATACCCTGGAGCCCTTTTATTTTGGAGCATCTTGTAGTACTAGTGTGTCCAAACTTTGGGGAACCTACACCTTAATAAATTCCCCAGTGCTGGCGTGGAACTGGGATGTCAGTAGGATAATGCTCTGGTAAGATGCATCTTGGCATCTAGTAGGAGGAAGAGGGCCAGGGACCACACCTGCCATTTTCCAGTCCTGTGGCTCCCCAGGCCCGTTGTGTAGGGCTTAGCCTAGCAGAATCCCCACACAGGCTTGCCTTCAAAAGCATCCCCAGGAGGATGGAAAGATGGGGGCCTGTGTGCCTTTTTCCTTTGGCATGGCTCAGCCTCAGGCTTCCTGAGGTGACTCAGTTCCTCTCTTCTCTGGGCCTGCCTCAAGCAGTGCCTACACACAGCTGTCTGTCTGGCCGAGCACTGGCCCAGCTGCCCAGGACCGTGGCGGACTCAGAATACAAGCCATACATTCACTGGGTTTCTGGACAGCCAGGGCCCCCAGCCAGCGAGGCCCATACTTCTTATCCCACAGACCTCATTTATATGTCCTTCCACGGGCTTTGCCAATGCAGCCTTTCCTTTCCTTTTGCCTAGATAGCCCATCCTGAAAGAAAGCAGCTGTTTCATCTCCCGAGAGAGAAAGAGAGCGCGCCCTTTGTTCAAAGGCATAGCCAACTCTCCAGGTGCCAGCTCAGGCCCAGGTTATCAATAATACCTCTGTCCCTGCAAAGGTGTGCAGGATCCTGCCCTCCAGGCACCCTCTGGCTAGGAAAGTGCCTGATACCAACATGGAACAAAGAGCAAGCATCTGCTGGTCTCTGTGAAGTGCTGGATGCACTGCACTGACCACAGGCCAGGAGGAAGTCAGAGCAGAGAGACAGCTGGGTGTTGTGGCTACAGGATGGCTCAGAGAGATGAGCGGAATCTAGATAGATTGGTAAAATTTTTGTTTTGTTTTTATATAGTATCTTCAGCTTTTTCTCTCTGGATTATAAAATGATTGCATGATCACTGTCCAAAACTTGAAAAATACTAAAACTCTCAAGAAAACTAAAGCAAGGCCCTGATCGGTTTGGCTCAGTGGATAGAGCGTCGGCCTATGGACTGAAGGGTCCCAGGTTCGATTCCGGTCAAGGGCATGTATCTTGGTTGCAGGCACATCCCCAGTAGGGATATGCAGGAGGCAGCTGTGTCTCTCTCATTGATGTTTCTAACTCTTTATCTCTCTCCCTTTCTCTCTGTAAAAAATCAATAAAAGATATTTAAAAAACGAAGAAATATACTAATATTATAACTTTTTCTCAATGCACATATATGTATTTTTAATACAAAATTGGATGAAAAACAATTGGATGAGTCTGTGAACGTGTGTGTATATATACAGGGTATCCTAAAAAATGTATACACGCCGAAACCGGTTTGGCTCAGTGGATAGAGCGTCGGCCTGCGGACCGAAAGGTCTCAGGTTCGATTCCGGTCAAGGGCATGTACCTGGGTTGCGGGCACATCCCCGGTGGGAGATGTGCAGGAGGCGGCTGATGGATGTTTCTCTCTCATCGATGTTTCTGACTCTCTATCTCTCTCCCTTCCTCTCTGTAAGAAATCAATAAAATATATTTTAAAAAAAAATGTATGCACACTTCGAGTAATCATTAATTCCAAAGGGTTAAATCTAAAAAGAAAGAAGCATTAGAATTAATAATTATTCAAAGTGTGTACACATTTTTGGGACACCATATATATATATGCACATGCATACATACTTGTGCATAATCAGAATAAACATACGTCTGGCAGTGGTTCTCAACCTTAACTGTTCATCACAATCACCTCAAATGTTTGTAAAAAAAAATACTGATGCCCAGACCCCAGGCTAATTGAATTAAAACCTTAGAAGTTGGGGTGATGGATATGTTAACTAGCTTGATTGTGATGATTATTTCACAATGTATATCAAAACATTAAATTGTACACCTTAACTATATACAATTTATATTTGTTAGTGATGCCTTAATAAAGCTGGAAAAATTAAATGATTCAGGGACTTTTTAATTAGCACTTGCTGATAAAAAAAGACATGAATTTTTCAAATTATACACACACACACACACACACACACACACACACACAGAATTGTGGGGATTGAGACCCAGGCATTGATATTTTTAAAGCACCAGGGAGACTGGAATGTGTGGTAAGGTCTGAGAAGCACATCCCTAGACCCTAGAGCAGGGGTCCTCAAACTACAGCCCGCGGGCCACATGCAAATACAAATATTGTATTTGTTCCCATTATTTTTTTACTTCAAAATAAGATATGTGCAGTGTGCATAGGAATTTGTTCATAGTTTTTTTTTAAACTATAGTCCGGCCCTCCAACGGTCTGAGGGACAGTGAACTGGCCCCCTGTTTAAAAAGTTTGAGGACCCCTGCCCTAGAGCCATGGTCAGCAAACTGAGGCTCGCGAGCCACATGTGGTTCTTTGGCCCCTTGAGTGTGGCTCTTCCACAAAATACCACAAAATACCACATGCGGGCGCGCACATACAGTGCGATTGAAATTTCGTGGACCATGCACAGAAGTTGGTATTTTGTGGAAGAGCCACACTCAAGGGGCCAAAGAGCTGCATGTGGCTCCCGAGCCACCGTTTGCCGAGCCACAGTTTGCCGACCACTGCTAAAGCTAAGGCACCTCCAGCCATCCCGAGAGGGAGAGCATTCAGGCCTCCCCATCTGAAGGCAACAGCAGAATCCAGAAGCTTAGCCTCTTCCGCTGTACGCCAGGGATCCTGTGGGCAGCCACACAACCTGCCTCAGCTGCATCTTGGGAGGTTGACCTTGGGACAATGGTCTGATGCGATTGGGGTTTGTGCTGGACCTGGCCTCGGTGACCTGTGTCCCAGTCAGCACCTGGGTCAAGTCTTTAGTTCCTAAACGGGCTGTAACTGCGAAGCTGTCATCCTCTTCTAGAGCAGTGACGCCTTGAGTGTGGGCCTCTCACCCTCAAGTGTCATCCTCGGGAGAGGGGCTCAGAGCCACCCCGACCGGGATCCTCTTCAGATCCCTGACAGGTCAGCTTCCAAGCGATGGAGGTTAAGGCTGGTGCACCAACAACCCCAGCCCCCAGGTGCCACTCCCAAAGCTGGGGCACTCAGGAAAAGGGCTGTGGTTCAGTCTCTTAGGTCAAAAGGCAGGAGACTGCAGAGGAAGCAAGAGGGTCTTGGTCATCTCAGGCTACTGGAGAGGGACCCAGGCCCGTGCTGGCACAGCGCCCCCAGGGGTGGAGGCTGGATGGTGGAGACCGAGTGCTCTGCTCTAGCTGCTGCCCAGGTAGCAAAGGGCCTTCCCTCATTTCTCTGGGGAGAGATGAGCCCCAGGAGACTCTCAGTCTAGGATCTCAAGCCCAGGTCTGACGAATCTCAGCAATCTTAAAGATCAGCTCTTTCTGGTCCCACGAACAAAATGCCCAAGGAATGCTGGGTCAGGACCTCCCCAAGGCCCCTACCCCTGACTTGAACCAACTCTTCACCTCACCTCTTCCTTCACTATCCCTCTTTCCCCTCCCATTAGTCCTGATAAAAGTGACTCATTTTCTGAACAATGAAGATCTACCCATTCAAGGTTATCTTCTTTCAGAAAGATAACCCTTCCATTACCAGTATATCACTTGCTTACTCTTTCCTACTCTAAAGTGATTCTTCAGCTAACCAAGAGAACTTGCTCTAGTGGGATATCTTTCACTACCTACACACTCTTGTAGCTTCCTCTTGGAATACTATTGTGATATTATCATGTTCCCATGTCTTTCAAAACATTTCTGATATACAAACTCCTCTCACACATGCAACATAATGTGTGCCCTGCTGTTTTATTTAGATTGTTTCCAATTTTTCACTTTTGTAATAAATATACTTTAAACTCCCTTGTACATGAATCTTTGTACATGAACTAATAAGTATGGGATTTCTGATGGGGGTTGGGGAAAATAGTACAGAGGTGGCAAAAAGAGGTGGAATAAATATAAGGCAAATTTAGGGGGCCAGGGAATTATAAAAAAAAACCTTGATCAAGTGATGTTAAAATGTTTAATTGGCACAGGATTAACACTGACCAATCTGAATCAAGGCTAGCTGTGAGAGCAGAGCAGGGTTCTAGAGGTTCCCTGCTGGGCCAAGCATCACCCCTTTAGATAATGGATTATGGAAAGTGGGGGTTCTAGAGGAAAGCCTGGGGCACCTGGGGTGATAGAGGGCATTAGGAAGATGGCTCCGGTGATTGATCAACTGGTGAGGAAGTATTTTGATATTTTATTTTATTTACTTATTAGATATTTATTGTTGAAAGTATTGCATATGTACCCCCCCCCCATTGACCACTTCTAGTCTGCCCCTGTCCCTGCCCCAGGTTTGCACCACCCTATTGTCTGTGCCCATGACTATGCATATATGCATACAAATTCTTTGGTTGATCTCTTCCCATCCACCCTCCCCCACCTTCCCTCTGAGATTCGTCAGTCTGTTCCATACTTCTGTGTCTCTTGATCTATTTTGTTCAACAGTTTATTTTGAAATTTAGCAACTTGCCATAACAGTGCTTGCGTGCAGAATACCAGCTCCTTTATGGTGCTCTCATGGAGAACTCCACGGAGCTGTAGAATGTTCCATGGCTTTTTCAAAGCTTTTCTCAGCTAACACGTCATCCGTCCTAGTGGTGATGGTGGAGGGCAAATGTTTCTTGGCTTCCTTGTAGAGATAACAGGAAAAGTGAGACACAGAGAAGGGCTTATAACTGTCTCTATAGACTCAAGAAAGTCATTGGTCATGCTGGGAATAGAACATGAAGCTAGTGATGCAGATAAGCTCTGAATGGAGACAGCTCCTGACAGAAAATTTCACTAGGAGACTTCAAGCCAGTTTCCATCAGGATTGATAATATTTCCATGACACACAGGGGAAAAAGCTGTAAAGAAGCTCATGACACTCTGGCTAGGTCTTAGAGAAATGAATGTATTTCATAGGAAAGTAAGAAACCAGAAAGGTTTTAGATATGTTGTCCTGACGCCCGAAGTCCTCATTTTCCACACCATGTCAACATAGTCAGCTCTAGAGGGACTTCAAATGAGTTAAAACTTTTTTGCAAACTGTCACTATCTTGTTCAAGAAACAAGCCTTCATATTTATATCTAAGGTGTTTCCTTCGCACTGCTTCTGAGGCTTGAGGAGGTGGGAGGAAAGGTGTTCATCTATATTCTTCATGGGGGCTCCTAAGGAAGCCGAGTTCTGGGGACCCCCTGGTTTCAAGGCTTATGAGTCTCCTTCTTGGTACAATCCTTAACTCACCTTATCAAATGGGTGATGGTGGGAGGTGGGGCTCAGGAGCATAATTAGTCCATTGGAAAGAAAGTGAAATAAAGGAACATGTTATAGTCTTAACATTAGGTATAGACAATGGGCTTTTATATATTTATTTCGGGATAGAGCTTACTGTTGGCCTATGGCATCTGGTGATCTCATTTGCATGGAAACCCTCTCACCAAAGACCATTTCCACCTACAATTATGATGGGTCAGGTGATAAGTTGAGTTGCTGCCCTTATCAAAATTAAAATTGCACTGACAAAGTTAAACAGAGAAGGAGGACTTTATTCTAGACTATTTCAATAGAATAGAGAGAAGAGCTGGGGTGGGGGGAAGAGCAGGACACCTGTGTTGGCTAGTTGGCCTTCACAACTGGAGTAAGAAACCCACCAAAGTCAGGCATGTACCCTCCTACAGAGACTTGGAGGAGGGGGTGTTGTTGCCTCCATTGTTTTCAGTTCAAAAAGATGGTTCCCAGGTCACTGGGAAAGAAATTTCTTGGGCTGCAAAACTAGCAAGAAGCTGGGAGAAGATTTGTATAAGTTTCAAAAGGGCAGAATAATTGCAAGTTATTACTTACTTAATTGCAAGTTTTCTAAAGTAAATGCTCTAAATAAAGAAAGGTCAGGGGCCATAGTCAGGAAGAAACCTGTCTAAAGTTTAGTCAAGGTGAAGGGAATGTTAAGGCTGCCTTGCTCGCCCTCTAAGGCAATTCATAAATAAATTTCAAAATTCATTTCTTCTGGTTGAGGAAAACCCTTAACCCAGTGATACACAAACTTGGACATCTGGAGTCCCTGTACAGGTACCTTCTTCTGAATAGTCCATTGAAATGAACTCATAAATGCTTCCTTTTAATGCCTTCAACTAAGAGTGTTTTCACTGATTAAGTCAACAAACATTTATGGAGTATCTATTCTGTGCCAGACACCATTTCAGGTATGAATTAGGTGGACACTTCTCCTAAAAGAGACCTCACAGCAGTGAAGGAAGGAATAAATGAACATTTAAAATATAATGTGAAAGTCCCTCAAAAAAGTCAAACATGACCCAACAATTCCATTCTTAGGTATCTACCCAACAGAAATGAGAACATCTGTCTATACAAAAAAGTATGCAAGAATGTTCAGAACAGAATTATTCATAATAACCAAATGGTAGAAACAACCAGATGTTCTTTAACTGGTGAATGGATAAAATGGTCTATCTCTACAGTAGACTGTTGCTCAGCAGTAAGAAGGAATGAGGTATTGATACATGCTACAACATGGAGGAGCCCTGAACACAGTGTTATGAAAGAAGCCAGTCACAGCAGGTCACGTGTTGTATGATTCCATTTAGATGGAGTGTCTAGAATAGGCAAATCCACAGAGACAGAAAGCAGATCAGTGGTGATCTAGGGCTTTGGGGTTGAGGGGCATGGGGAGTGACTGCTAATGGGTATGAAGTTTCTTTTGGTGGTGATGAAAGTGCTTCAAAATTGGTGATGGTTTGGTATCGTCACAAAATTATGGTTATGGGAAAATGGAAAGAGCCCTGGATTTGACCTCAGAAGACCTGGTTTGAATCCTAAAGTATTGTAGGCTTGATTTTTCCAATGCCATGTCCTTTGAGCTCTCTCTTCTTTCTGTTTTCTCCACCTCACTGAGTGATCTCGCCACCCATTTATCCAGCTGCCAAACTAGAAACTCGGCAGCCATCTGAAATGCACACCTCCAAACCTCTCACTGCCCCTAGATAGTCAGTCATCAAATCCTATTGATTATATTTCTTCAATCTTTTTAAATGCTCTGTCCTCTCCATTCCTGCTTTCTCCTGCCTTTTGCCAACATCATTTCTCACCTGTACTATTGCAAAAGCCTCCTCTCAGTCTCACCACTTGAGTCGAATCTCTCTCATTCTCCATATGGCTGGGAGGGTGGTGTTTATAAAAGAAACCTCAAGTCGCTTCCTTGCTCAAAATCATTCAATGGTCATTACTGTCATGATAGCAAACATATATACAATGCTCTGCAGGCATGATTTTAAGAACTCTGGATGCATTAACTGTAATCTTGCATCAATCCATTGAGAGAGGAAGGAACGGGCCAGAGAGAGGTAAAATGACTTGCCCAAGGCCAAGCAGCTGCTTAAGTCTAAAGCTAGGATTGAACCCAGGGAACCTGGCCCGGGGCCTGTGCTTATAGTCACACTACACTGCCTCACAGAGGTGGAGGCCAGACTCATTTCTGTGACCCAGGCCCACCTGCCTCCAGCCCCTCTGTGGCGCCTGTGCCCTGGTATACTGCACTGCCTGCAGTTCCTCAAAGGGGCCTCACTCCTCTGGGCCTTGGGACAGTGCCTTCCATTCTAACTGGACTCTGAAAACCCTTGTCCTTCAAGACTTGTCTTTGGAGATGTTGGACAGGTAAATACATGTGATTGAAATAAATGGAACTAAAAAAGGCAGCGAGAGGAATTAGGGTATCAAGGATATCACAGGTATTTCCCATACCCTCTTTTCACCCAGGAGTCCCATCAATATCACTCTGTCCTGTGGCCCGACCCTCTCCCAGGGACATCTAGTTAATCTGATAGATAATTCCTTGTCGTGTCCTCATGCACATTGCCGCCCCTCCTGGGTGGATCATGCAGAGCCCACCCCCGTAGGTGGGGTCAGCCATGTGGACGGGGAGCCCTGCGTATGCTCCCAGCCACCAGGGGCCTGGACAGGTGTCTGTGGCACTTTCCTCCACTGGAAACCAACCCATTTATTAAACAATATATTTTATTGATTTTTTACAGAGAGGAAGGGAGAGGGATAGAGAGTTAGAAACATCGATGAGAGAGAAACATCGATGAGAGAGAAACATCAATCAGCTGCCTCCTGCACACCTCCTACTGGGGATGTGCCCCCAACCAAGATACATGGCCTTGACCGGAATCGAACCTGGGACCTTTCAGTCTGC
Organism: Myotis lucifugus; assembly: GCF_000147115.1. Classification (NCBI taxonomy): domain Eukaryota; kingdom Metazoa; phylum Chordata; class Mammalia; order Chiroptera; family Vespertilionidae; genus Myotis; species Myotis lucifugus. The sequence continues at coordinate 200,570 of NW_005871070.1, read as the reverse complement.
AGGTCGATGCTCCATCCACTGAGCCAAACCAGTCAGGGCGGAAACCAACCCATTTATTTTGTTTACTCTGCCAGTTACTAGTATTTTCCTGCCATTAACATTCTTTTCTTGGCCAATGGTCTAAGTACACAAGGGATGTTTCCATGCAAGCCTGATGAAAGGGGAGCTTCGGGTGGGTGTGTCGGCTGTGTCCTAGTCTAGCGGTGACCACCATTAGGGAAATTCTAAACAAGGCCAAAATCAACTCTTTAGCAGGTAACAAAGAATTGAGGATGGTTCATGATAGATGATAGTGTCAAGACATCTCCAAAGGGACTGTGCTCCTGTGACCCCGTAGAGCTCTGATTCTACTGGCATCCCCAGTTCCGGAGCCCATCTCCTCCCCTACATGGGCTTTGCCTTTGTCTCCTTCTACAGAGGTATGCCCAGGGGGGCTCTGTCCACGCCGTGACTCTCCCTCTACAGAGGAAGGCTGACTGCCCCTCTTCCTTAATGTCTTGAAAGGGCTCTGGGACCGAAGGCTCCCTGCTTTGCTTGAGAGTGAGCATCAGCTGGGGACAAAGTGTCAAGGTGAGGGGTACTCTGATGACTATCAGAATGGTCCACCTGTCCATGCAAGTGTCACCCTGATGGGGGTCTTCCCGCCTTCCTGGTCCCTCTTTGCTTGACTTCTGAGTGGAAGTCCCCCTCGAGCCCCGCTTGGTCCCTCCCACGGGCTGCAGTCCCCACCTCCCCTGCAGCAGATGCCAGGAGCTCTTTAAACTTGCTCTTGGTCTCTGGAATCCTGACTCTGAGGCTGGGCATTCCAACAGCAACTCCTTGGGTGCGGATCTGGGAAAGGCCACTGCAAATCTGTCTCAGCCCAGGCCCCAAGGACAGGCTCTGCTTCTGTGAGGTTTGCAAGGTGCCAAAACCATCTCCGGTGCTCAGGCTGGAGCAGCCAATGGAAGCCACGACCCAGACCCCTCCCACTCCCTCCTCAGTGGCATCCCAGCCTCCTGAGTCTCTCCTCCCTCTCTCCCGGCCTTTCTGACACAGAAGTGAGGACCCAGAGGCCTTGGGCTGCAGAACCCTCTCCACCTGTCCTGTGGTTCCCAGACGGAGCCTCATCCTCTCCAAAGATGGCCTGGAGACAGCTGCTCCTTGTTGCCTGTTTCTCGGCCACTGTGCTCCTGTGCAGTGAGTAAGGGGAGGCTGGGGGATGGACTGGTGTTAGGTGAGGCTGTCAGGTGGCTGGCCCAGAGAGAAAGGGGCGGGGTGCTTATCTATAAGATGGCTGTGCCGTGTGTGTGTGTGTGTGTGTGTGTGTGTGTGTGTGTGTGTGTGTAACACAACACAGCACAGAGAAAACAGTTTGCTTGGTGGTTTCTTGGGGCTGGTGTGTGTGTGACCCAGGACCCCCGACCGGGGCCCGGCAACCACACTGTCCTGGGAAGGACTGGCCTTGCCTGGCTGGGGTGAGGCTCCCTTCGGTGTGCTGCCCTCACTCTCTGCTCATGCCCACAGTGCTGCAGGAGGGGACCGGCGCATCAGTGGGCACCGGGCAGGGGGCCGGACAAGAGGCCCAGGAAGGTGAGTGCAGGGGCCACCCAGGGGTGCAGGGCGGGTGGGCCAGCCCCTGCGGTTGCCCTGGTGAGCCCGTGCGGGTTGTGACTGGCCTCCTTCGGGTTCCAGGTGTGGGACAGAAGATTTTCATGCAGGAATCGGATGCCTCGAATTTCCTCAAGAAGCGTGGCAAACGGTCCCCCAAATCCCGAGATGAGGTCAACGGTAAGGATGCTGACAACCTGCCTTCTGCTGGCCCCTCTGGTTCCTTCTCGCTCCTAGTCAGCTGGCCCATGGGCATCAAAGGGCCTGCAGCTCTTAGTTAGAAAGCCCATGTCTCCTGGATTGTAGGTCACATCTGTTTCGACTGACTGCTGTCAGGGTACAAAACAAAGAGATGATGAGATACATCCCGATTGCAGAAAGTTAGAAACATTCCAGGGAAAACCTACGTTCTAGCTGGGACAGAGACAATACCTCCGTGTGTGCTTGTTGGGGTACTGCAAAGTGAGCCCTTCTATGCAAGAGCAATAGCATTGCGAGCAGGGAGAGGGCACATGGCACTCCGAGCCAGGAGTGTGGGTTTGGTGACAGCTTTACTGCTAAGTGGCCTTGGCCACTTCCTCTCCCGGGGCCCAAGTTTCCTTATTCACAAGCCCCTGAAAGTGTGGTGTTCAGCCAGCAGTGTTTTCTTTAAGTTTTTGTTTCCAGTGCATTTGGGAGGCTTTGAGCTCAGAAGTATGTGTCCTTTCAGCCTGAAGTAGCTTCTGGTGGCCCCTGCCGAGAGGGACCCTCATTTCCATGACCCGTCAACCCTCAAAGGCATTTGCGTTTTCTGCCCTTGAACTAGATTCTTCCAAGGGCTGTGGGTGCTGACTGTCTCCCAGTCTGGGGCTGGATTCATTGCTTGTGTGTGTGTCTGAATAAACTCTTTGTGTCGCTCAGCAAGTTAACTTGCTCCGTAAAAATAACAGGAGTGTTTTCAAATGATGGAGAAGAAGAGAGTGGAAAATGCTGGGAGATAAAATTCCTTTTTAAGAAAAAAAAAACAAAAAAAAAACCCCAAAACACCTGGATAAATATTAACCAAACTGGGAAAATTTCCAGGCCTCATACAATTTGAGACTTAAAAGCTTGCAAATGTCAAGAATCACTGAAAAGACTGATGGAGACTGGGCAGTTCTTGATAGAAATCAGAGAAGCAACCTTCTGGCAGACTTCCAGTGGGGAGCAGGTGTGAATTTTAGGGCAAATAGTTTCCATCCTTGGAAGCTGAGCGGAACAATGAGGCACACGACAGAAGCCAGAGGTCCCTCACCTCAAACAGAAGCTCAGTGTGTTGGTCGTGGGGAGCCCAGGGCAGCCGGGAGAATACCTAGGGTGCACCTGAGTTCATGTCTTGTCCCTTGTCAATTTCAGTGGGTGGACAGGAGATCCGTGCCCAACTATGTCTCGGGTTGGGTAAAAGGCAAGTGATAAACTTGAATTTGGAACCAGGGGACAGGCATCTTACACCTCTAAGCTTCTGGGTAACGATGCAGGTCACTTTAGGGTGAAAGGAGGAACGAATCCGATAAAATGCATGCTTTTGAGAAGAGCTGTACACAATGCACAATGTAAGGCAAAGGTCCAATGTGGCACCTCCAAAAAAGCCATTTGGGAAGGCTGTTGCTTTTCTGGAGTACACAGGGTTGGCAAATGCTTCCTTAGGAATTGGCGTGGCTCATTAAGCACCTGCTTAGAGTCTAAACCCCTGCCTCCCACCCCACCCCCACCTCAACCCCACCCCCACCCCCGCTCCCACCCCCAGCAGCTTTCTGGCACCTGTAGCACCTCGGAGCTTGTGGGTTGTAAGATTTGTCATGCACAGTGTGTTCTGACCAGTAGTGGAGTGTGGGTGCCTGGAGCTCAGGCCCCAGTCCCAGCCCTGCCCTGACCAGCTGTGTGGCCTTGATTAAATCACTTCACCTCTCTGAGTGAATCGCCTCCTAAAAATGTGTGGATGTGGGGCAAGAGGTGAGGCATGGGGATGGACTGGAGTACCAATTCCTTCTGCCAAAGTAAAGATTCCCGCAACTATGTAGGTGAAGGCACAAGTGTGGGGAAAACGTGGGATTTATCGAAGGAATCTGCACTGAGACCAATTCAAATAACTTGATTTTTCATCTGAGTGAAGTTAAATAATATAAACCTAATATAAATAACTAGTCTTTAATTAATTTACTTATTCTTGTAAGTTCCTTACTTTCAAGAAGGGTTTGAGATGGTTTCTCCAGCACCCTTATACTGTGGGGTGGGGCAGGCAGCGATGGCTTTCCTGCTTCCATCATAACCCCACCTCCTCTTGCACATCCAAGCTGGTGGGGGCAACAGCACCTCAGCCTCCCCCTTTGATGTGAGGGGAACCACACCTCGCCTCCTGGGAGGGATGAGCGTTCTGAGGGAGCAGTTCCTCCTGCACCAGACACAGCCTCCTGCTGCCGTGGATGTTCCAGATGAAGCCCAGACAAAAGAAATGTCTTTTTTTAAAAAAAATATTTTTATTGATTTTAGAGAGGAAGGAAGAGGGAGAGAGAGAGATAGAAACATCAATGATGAGAGAGAATCATTGATTGGTTGCCTCCTGCACTCCCATCACTGGGGATAGAGCCTGCAACCCGGGCATGTGCCCTTGATCAGATTCAAACCTGGGACACTTCAGTCCTCAGGCTGACACTCTATCCACCGAGCCACACCAGCTAGGGCCAAAAGAAATGTCTTGAAACCAAGAGCACTTTAAATCATTTCCACATTTAATTTCCACAGCTCTCACACCAAAGAGGTCAATGTGCAGATTTGAGGGCAGAAATGGATGAACTTGGAATCTAATTTATTTTAGATCTAAAACGTAGAGGTTTTGTTTTTCGACTAAATTAGAGCAGGAGGGAAACAGCTGCACCTGCTAATGAGGTGGAATGTGGTCGTTCAGGTGGGATTCCCTTTGGGCTCAAGGTAGTGTTGGTGAACTTCATTGTTCAACTGCCAAGGAATGATCACCATCTTCATGTGTTCTCAGTGACAATTTTCAGTGTTTACTGGGTGTATTTCTTCCAACCATAGAAGTGTACTTCCAATTTTGTCATGTGGAACTTGAATTCCTCATAAAAAGGTTTACAGCCAACTTTACTGGAATGCATTGCCTTACAAAATAAGGGATGCCTGCGGTTAGCGTTTCCATCAGGAAATTTGACTGATCATCCATATCCTGTACTAGTTATCTATTGCTGTATAACAAACAACCCCCAACCTAGCAGCTTGAACAAATTACCTCAATTTTTAGCAGCTTAGGACATTTGTTGTTTCACATTTGCTAGGGTCAGAAATCTAGGTCTAATGAGCTGGTAGCCTCCAGCTCAGGTTTCTCAGGCTGCAGTTACCTCAAACCCTGACTGTGAGAAGATTCCTTTTCAAGCTCATTTGCCTGGCTGTTGGCAAGCCTGAGGTCCTTCCTATTGGTCAGGGACACCAGTGTCTCGCCATGAGTGGGCCTCTTCATAGACAGCTTACAGCATGGCAGCTGGCTTCTCCGAGTGGAGCAAAACCGAGAAAGAAGACAACCAGCCCAAGACGGAAGCCACAGTCTTGTTTGTAACCTATGTGGGAAGTCACATTCCACCTCTTCTACCATATTCTCTTCATTAGCAGCACATCACTAGACCAGCCCCACACAAGGGGAGGGAATTAGCACAGCTAGGGGCATGAGTATCAGGACCATCTTAGATTTCTATCAGCAGCCGTAATGCCTCTTAGTAGAGGGACAAAATCACTCTTACTTGCCTCTTTAACCCCAGTGCGTAGCATACATTCTGACCATGATAGGTGCTCTAAGATGTTGAATGGATTTGAAGGTATTAATTAAAGTGAAATGAACTTTAAGTTGGATGACTCCCTCTTATAATTCATTTCTTTTTTAAAAAATATTTTTTTATTGATTTCAGAGAGAAGAAGGGAGAGGGCGGGGGATAGAAACATCAATGATGAGAAAGAATCATTGATTGGCTGCCTTCTGCACATCTCCTACCGGGGATTGAGCCCACAACCCAGGCATGTGCCCTGATCAGGAATCCAACTGTTACCTTCTGGTTCATAGGTCGACACTCAACCATTGAGCCACACCGACTGGGCTATAATTCATTTCTGATCATTGAACTTCTAGTTTCTAAGTGGATACACCACTAATTTTATGATTGAAATTAAATTGCTTCATCTTTTGGGGTCTCAGTCTTCTCATTTGCACAAAGAGGCAGCTGGATGGGAAGACATCCTAGGTCCTTCAAGTTTGAAAGTCTATGCCAGGAGTACACCATTTCAGTGAAGCCCCCATCCTTAGCCCTCACAAACAAGCCTTCCAAACCCGATTACGTTTCTTAGGCAAAATAACGGGTGTTCCCCTAAATGCCCCTGTTCTTGGTGGCAATTCTCACCTCTTACCCTTCCACAGCGGAGAACAGGCAGAAACTGCGGGCTGACGAGCTACGAAGAGAATATCACGAGGAACAACGGAACGAGTTTGAGAACTTCGTGGAGGAGCAAAATGATGGTACGAGCTCTTTAGCCAGCGTCTCCAGGGAAGTGGGGCTTTGCAGGAAAACCACGAGTTGTCTCTACTTCTCCCTACATGTTAGAGGAGAAAGGGAGGAATCTTGAAGAGAAGGGAGAAAGTCATAAATGGACATAGAACCTGAGAAGGGACTGAAAAGGATAGTACCCCTCGGTCACCATGGGCTCAGGGACTGTGGGGCTGACTGCATTTTCTCCTGCTTGGGGATCACTGTGGTGGCCCGTGTTGTCTGTGTTGGTGAACTCAGTACTGGTAGAGTTGGATTGGGAGGATTTCAAACTCAGTTTTAAGTGTCTTAGACTCACATCAATGTAATGGCTTTAGGAACTACCCAACCTGGGAAACCAAGGCCTCCCTTTACTTAGTCACTATGATCAGCATCTGATCTGACGGGTGGAGGTAAACCAGGAAAACTCAGCAAGCACTGGTCACCGGTGCCCTGCCTCTACCCTTCCCCACTTCCAACACCAACATCCACAGGTGACATGAAGGCTCCAAACACGCATAACATTGGGCGTCGGCGTGCTTGCAGTATGTGGTTTGCTTGTGCCCTTACCTCGCTGCTCTAGTGTCGTCCCTGCTAAGCTGTCACCTTTGCCTCGCGTCTCACTAGGCAATCAGCACCTCTCATGTCTGCTCTCAACCCTTGGGCAGACAGGGCTCCTGCTTCCCCAAGGAAACGCCGATTTCATCACGGCCTCAGTGAGGCAGCTGGGAGTGGGTGTGGGTGAGGTTAAAGGGAGGCTCTATCTTTGAACCACACAGCCTTCCACCGGGTTGCATTTGACCTTGGATCTACTGAGTACCCTCGAGTAAAAATCCTTTGGTACATTTAATAGTGAGAGACCAGCTGGCCTGTGTGTGTGTGTGAGTGTGTGTGTGTGTGTGTGTGTGTGTGTGTGTGTGCGCGCGCGTGCTCCTTTCTTTGGTCTTTTGAGACTGCAATGATCCTGAGCAAAGCTCCGGGCGGCATGTGAGCTTAGACATAGGCCCGATTCAGGCCACCTTTGTCAGAGAAGGCCAGCAGTTTCTGTTCTGAAGTTGTCACCTCCTGGCTTGTTTGCACTGGTGCGTTTGAGAGGTACCACCCTCCTAGGGCACCTCGTAATGAAGAGGATAGGATCACCAGTTACCCGAGGGCTGCAGGCCAAGCCCCTTGTGCTGGGGCGGCACCTGGCTGAGCCTGCAGCAGGTGTCAGGCTCGGATCCTGGCAAACCAGACGTTTCTGGGAACAACTCAGGCGTCATAACTCAGAGGCAAACACTTCTGTTTACCTTGGTGGACAGCTTGGGGAGAGGCATTTTAAAAATGAGAATGTGGCCTCCAAAATTCCTTCAGCATTTTGCTTTTTCCCCCTCCTCATAGCATTAATAACAGCATTTTATTTTGTGGCTTTTTAAATGTTCCAAGTCCAAATCCCTGGCACCTGGGCAGAAAAACTCACTGTTTTCCTTTTCATGATGAAATCAGGATGAGAGGTCAGATGCCTTGGGGATGACGGGTCCTCCACCAAAGCCAGAGGAGACTAAGGTCAGGGACCTCAGGCCTTGCCACAGAGATGCAGACACTGCAGGGCAGGGCGCAGGCCTTCCGGGCGGCGGTGCAGCCGTGGTCATTGCTGAGCACTTGCTCCGTCAGGCAGCGGGCTGAACCGCTCAGTCCTCACCACCAGCCTGAGGTTTTGCAATCCACACTTTACAGTTTCAAACCTCATCCTGAGACAGGACACATGACTATCCAAGGGGCATTGCTGGTAAGGGGTCTGAACGAAGCCGGCAAACTCGTGTTGTTGTAAGTGAAGGATAATCAAATGTGTAAGGTCTGGAGATATTTGCTTCAAGGACTGCCGTGAGGGAGTGAGGAGGGCAAAGCAGAGGGGCCCGGAGAGGGTCTCCCCAGAGCGGCATGGGCTGGCCTGAGGGTACAAGTTCACTTTTCTCCCCTTCCCCTGCCTCTGCCTGGAGCACTGAGTCATGTGCAGTGGCCAGGCTGCTGGAAACCTGCACCCAGGCCTGCTCCCAGCTCTTCCCTGAGGCCCCCACACCCACAGCTCTCCCCCTCCTCCCCCAGGACCCTGGTTCCAGTTAGCTATCTTCATCTGACAAAGTCACCGGTTCTCAGAATAGTAGAGAGCAGTTGGATGTTCCTCCTCTCCCTGAGGTTCTTGCTTCATTAAAGCAAGTGCTGAGGCATTCCCTTGGGGAACCAGGAGGACTCCCGATTTCCTAGGGAGGAACTGTAGGCAGTGGTCTGGAGGGGGGTTTCTGGATAAGAGCAACCTTGAAAATCCACCCCAAAGGCCTATCAACCTACCCAGGCCTCCGGACCTGGTTTGGGGAAAGTGGGCGGGAAAGTTTAGCGCCTCACTCAGCTCTGCCTTGGCTCCTGGTTGCAACTCTACTCAAAACCACCAGCATCACAGGCAGCAATAACAGGTCTGCCTCCGAAGCTCTAGGACAGTGGTTCTCAACCTTCTGGCCCTTTAAATATAGTTCCTCATGTTGTGACCCAACCATAAAATTATTTTCGTTGCTACTTCATAACTGCAATGTTGCTACTGTTATGAATCGTAATGTAAATATCTGATATGCAGGATGGTCTTAGGTGACCCCTGTGAAAGGGTCGTTCGACCGCCAAAGGGGTCGTGACCCACAGGCTGAGAACCGCTGCTCTAGGACAAACAGTGCTGAGCTCCCACTTCTAAGGCATAGTGGCAGCACATGTGGGCTTCCACCTTCAAAGCCAAAGCCAGGCAGGCCCTGCCAGCTCTAACCTTTGATGTCTGTCACCAGTGCACACAGGTGTTGGTTCATGGCACCACGGGTGGGAGGTTTGGGTTGACAGCTCCAAGAGAGCTTGGTGGCTGCCTTCAGGTCAGAGTCCTCTCTATCCTAACATGATTTCATCTCTCCTCCCAGAACAAGAAGAGAGAAACCGGGAGGCTATTGAGCAGTGGCGCCAGTGGCACTATGATGGCCTGTACCCGTCATATCTCTATAACCGCCACCACATCTGACCTCATCCTGATGAATCTAGAAGATGGAGCTTGAAATGCACGTACTCACCCAGGTGTTCCGCCCCAGGTGTGGATCAACTCTCTCCCACAAAAAAGGCCCCTTCAAAGGGTCTCAATTTGGGGCCTGCTGTGGTAAACACAGAAGGCCTTTCATTCTGACAGATTAAAATGCCCTGGCTTTCGCTTCTTTGCAAATGAATTCTGAGGTGAGCGAATGCCTGTGGGGCTGCCTAGCACCAAATCTACTTGCCCCTTGCTTAGCCATTGTTCCCAAAGTAGGAGTCCCATTCCATAGAACAATGAATCACAGTAAAGAGAGATTACATGTTTGCTTACAGCTTACAAATAAAAATGCTGAGTCAACAATAAATTATCTTCTCTCTCTCTCTTTTTTTAATCCTCATGCTTAGAGAGAGGAAGGGAGAGAGAAACAATGGCGTGAGAGAGAAATATCAATTGGTTGTCTTCTGTACACGCCCAACCGAGGATTGAACCTGAGACCCAAGCACGTGCCCTGACCGGGAATTGAACCGGCAACCCTTCGGTGGATGACGCTCAGCCAACTGAGCCCTCTGGCCAGGCATGAATTATCTTCTCAAATCCCAAACTGAGGGGTGTTAACCTACCACCCCTGAGTGACAGTTACTCACACTGACTTGGGTGTTTGAAAGCTTGAACTCAGGAGTTCTATTCACTATTTCCTCAGCATGTCTCAGCAGTCACATGAAGAACAATGCAAAAACAATTGTTTTTGTAAAACCACTGTCTGAGCCCAGGTGCTTCTCTGAAAAGAGTGTTAAGGTTCAACTGTGGTTTTTTTAATTGCACCAATCAGAAGCCAGGGTTACAGCAAGGCCAGTTATAACCCAAAGTAGAAAACAGATAGAATTCAGTTTTGGTATCATCTGCTTTTTCTTCATAGTGCCTTTCTTAGTTTGTTGGGACTGTCATATCAAAGTACCATAAACTGGGTGGCTTAAAACGATACACATTTATTCTCTCACAGTTCTGGAGGCTAGAAATCTGAAATCAAGGTGTTGACAGAGCCATACTCCCTCCCAGGCTCTAGAAAAGGGTCCTTCCTAGCCTCCTCCAGCTCCTGGTAACACAGGCTTCCTGGCTCACGGCAGCATCCCTCCATTGTCACACGGCTTTCTTTTCTCCCCAAGTCTTCGCATCACCTTCTCTCTTTCTGTGTTTCTCCTCTTCTTATCAGTCATATTGAATTAAGAGTCCATCCTACTAACCTCATCTTAATCTGATTACATCTGCAAGGACCCTATTTCCAAACAAGGTCACATTCACAGGTTCCAAAGGTTAGGACTCCAGCAAATATTTGGGGGAGGGGGACACAATTCAGTGCTAGCAGTGGCCCCTTCCTTCTCTCCCAACCACTCTGCCTTCCTGCCCCAGACTCAGCATCTCTCCCACTTCTATCCTTGCTCTCCACTCCCTTCAGGAATTCCACACTAAGATAAATTCCACACTAAGAACGCAGAATAACGTACACAGGCACCTCTGCAGAGTCCCAGCCCTAGGGAGAATAAAGAAGACCCTGGTGGAAAATAGCATCCACTCTTGACCTCTCCCTGTCCCCACCCCTGGGCCCTCTTCCTCCATGCTGCAGTGGTTCTCAACCTTCTGGCCCTTTAAATACAGTTCCTCATGTTGTGACCCAACCATAAAATTATTTTCGTTGCTACTTCATAACTGTAATGTTGCTACTGTTATGAATTGTAATGTAAATATCTGATATGCAGGATGGTCTTAGGCGACCCCTGTGAAAGGGTCGTTCGACCGCCAAAGGGGTTGCGACCCACAGGTTGAGAACTGCTGCTCCATGGCCTGCTAGTCCAGCCTGCTTTTGAGGTCGAGCTTCCCGTGCACTATAGGGCAACTTTCCTTTGAGGTGGGGCTATTTATTAGATCAGGATACTTTGCAACAAGTGCATGTATTTTAAAGTAATTTTTAAAGATTGTTAAAATTTTTTAAAACATTCTGGTAATAAAGCGATTATGCATTTTCCAAATCACCTTTATATATGGTCAGCACTGTAGGTTGGTAACCCCAACTTAGGAGGGGGTGTCTGTTTTCATACACCCATTGGGCAATAGAGGCAAGGCAAAGGATTGCTCTCTCCCCCCGCCAGGAAACAGGAGCCACAGTCTGGTCTGTTGTAGGAAACGCTGACACATCCACATGCCCTCTGGCAAGGCCAGTGAGCAGGCGGATGATGGCTAAAGCATTCTCAGTCCAGTCGCCACAGCCAGTGTCTCAAAAGGCCTGCCCTGTCCACAGGAAGAAACACGGGGGAAGGGGAGCACACGGATGTCAAAACCCAAGAATGGTCTGGGTGTGGGGCCAATTTAAAAGAACAAAACAGCCTGTCCTTGCCTCTTTAATGTCCACACTTGGAGTGCTGGCTCTAGATAAACAACTAGATGGCACAAACGGGCCCCCTTATTTCTCGCAGAAATAAGAATTCTATTACCTCATTCTACCCCTGTCTTTAACAAGGACCCTATTATACTTCAGGGTTTTCAAATTCCACCCAGAATTCCTTCATTAAAGCCAATCACAGTCATTTCCTGGGCAGGGGGAAGCATGCCAAAGGTAACAGGACCTGGAATCCGGGCAGCCACATTCAATAGGAAGTTAGTAATGGAGCGATCTGTATTTTTAGAGACTGGCCTTGTCGAAAGTGTGGTTTTTGGGACATTCTACCCCCTACTTCTTTAGTGGTTTCAGGTTAAGTGGCTGAAAACAAAGTCTGCAAAGGATGGACTGGTGAAAACTCATTTTTTATTCACTGCCTTTTTTTTTTTTTTTTTTTAATGTGTACTCCAGGGAAGATACTGCAACTGATTGCATCATGTGCCTTTATTTAGATTTTTTGGGGATGTGGCAATTTTCATGACCCTGAATGATTTTTAAAATTTAAAAAAGTTGTTAGATACTTTTTATCAGTTTCATTTGGTTGGGTTATTTCATTTCTAATTCATTTTCAACCAACTAATGTTCTAATTCTTTGCTAAGGTTTTCATAATTTGAAAGTTCTTAAGGGATTTGTTCCAAAGCAAATTGGTTAAATATGGAGGATCTCGTTCACAGAGTAATTCTGCTACACACCGTGATCTTACCATGTTCTTCGGCTGCCTCCTGCACGCCCCATACTGGGGATCGAGCCCGCAACCCGGGGAACGTGCCCTTGACTGGAATCAAACCTGGGACCCTTCAGTCCGCAGGCCAAGGGACGCTCTATCAACTGAGCCAAACTAGCTAGGACTGTTCCAACACTTTTTAAAGGTTTGCCCACATTTCACATTATTTTGATATTTTAAATTAAAAATATTTTGAATGTATACAAAGTTTAAAAAATGTAAAGGGTCCTGACCGGTTTGGCCCCGTGGATAGAGCGTCGGCCTGTGGACTCAAGGGTCCCAGGTTCGATTCCGGTCAAGGGCGTGTACCTTGGTTGTGGGCACATCCCCAGTGGGGAGTGTGCAGGAGGCAGCTGATCGATGTTTCTCTCTCATCGATGTTTCTGACTCTCTGTCCCTCCCCCTTCCTCTCTGTAAAAAATCAATAAAATATATTTAAAAGAATGTAAAGGATGAAAAGGAAGTGTCCTTCCCCTGTCTCCCAAAGGAAAGTCATTCCCGAGTTTTGAGTATTCTTCAGTGATCTGTGCACATCTAGGTATCTAGCTATACTTTTCCCATTTTTATTTTTTAAACTTCAAAATTCATTTTTGACCAATAATGCTTACTTTACCTATTAAACAAATTTTCTACCATTAAAAAATCTGTATAATTAATTTATATTTAAGCAGTTTTCAAAAAGCTTTCTCAGATAAAAAGCCTCCTACAGGAATGGTAATGTTTGAGGGGAAGTGACTGACAAAAACACTTATTTAATGTGTAAAACAAAGGTGAAAAATATTTAGACAAGTTCTCACTAATTTTCACACTCTAATAATGCAAATTAAACTACAATTTCATGTTACCATGCACCTATCAGGATGGTTAAAATTAAAATGCCTATCAAATACTGGTGAGGATGTGGAGAAATGGAACTCTCATACATTACCAGTGGGTATGTAAAATGGGACAATTACTTTGGAATATAGTTTACCAGTTTCTTACAAATCTAAACATACACTTAGCATCTGACTCAGAAATCCCACTCCTATTTTCCTGAGAAATGAAAACACATAGCCACAGAAAGACCTAACATTGGTAGCAGCTTTACTCATACCTGCCCCATAGTGGGAACAATCCAACCCAGACACATTCATTGGGGGGCATATCCACAGTGAAATACTCAACAATAAAGAACGAATTGCTGATACATTCAAGAACTTCAAAAATACTATGCTAGTTTGGCTAGTGTGGTTCAGTGGTTATGCATCGTTATAAACCAGGTCATGGTTTGATTCTCGGTCAGGGCACATGCCCAGGTTGCAGGCTCGACAACAGTAGGAGGCATGCAGGAGGCAGTTGATCAATGATTCTTTTTCATCATTGTTGCTTCTATCCCTCTCTGTGAAATCAATTTAAAAAATACTATACTAAGTGAAAAAAGCCAGATATGATTTCAATTTATATGAAACTCCAGAAAAGACAGATCTAAATTATAATGACAACAGACCAGTGATGGCCAGGGACATGGAGTGTGGACTGGGAAGTGGCACGAGGCAACCTTTTGGGGTGATGGAAATATCTTCTATCTTGCTTATGGCAATGGTTATATGGTGTACCTATTTGTCAAAATTTAGTGAACTGTACACTTAAGATGCATGCCTTTTACTGTGTGAAATTCAGACCTTAAGTTAATTTTAAAAAGTAGCAACAGAGAAGTCTTTGCTTGTGCAATATTACTATAGACTTGGTTCCAATCTTAGTTTCAACCCATAATTTTCAAATCACTTAACCAACTTCCTAATCTGCAAAATGGGGACACTACTAATTATCTGTAGTTTTACCTATTGCTAACTTTTATTTGTAACTCCAGAATCAGTACTTATGGTGCTTTTGTGGTCACTGGTGGACACGTACATGTGCAGAGCAACAAAAATTTTGACTTGCCTAACACACAATCCCAGCTGAGGTCAAAGCATCACTCTTGTTCAGCTACCTTAAACAAATATCCTTTTTGTGACATTCCTCACATTTTTGTGCTTTTACTGTTTCAAATGGCCCCCAAGCAGTGCTGAAAAGTGCTATCTAGTGTACCACAGCTTTTTCAAACTGCTGTCAACTTGAATGAGCTGATTTCCTCTTTTGTGTATTATTTTCTTTAGGTGTATTATCTTTCCTCAATAATGGCAAAAATAGAATTTCATTTTTTGAGCCACCCATCCTTCTTGAGAGCTGTATTGTTTCCAAATCTCCACGCATGAGATCAGAGATGTCTGAATTACTTGTAGATGGCTGCTATCTGTGACACAGACTTACTCATTTTAAAAAATTAATGTTATCGGAAATTTAATGTTATAAACATCAAGCTTTACTTGTATCATCATCTATTTCTACACAAAAGCCCAATTTAGGAACTGCAAACTTTGCTGTACACATCAGCCAACGTGTAATGATTTTAAAAGTTGAAAACCTGAAAATTTTTAAAAGTTGAGACTTTTGTTTTCTGTTCTCTTTAGGGCAGATTCCACACCAATTATTACTATTCTTTTTTTTTTACAATATATTTTATTTTTTTACAGGGAGGAGGGGAGGGGGATAGAGAGTCAGAAACATCAATGAGAGAGAAACATCGATCAGTTGCCTCCTGCACACCCCCCACTGGAGATGTGCCTGCAACCAAGGTACATGCCCTTGACTGGAATTGAACCTGGGACCTTTCAGTCCACAGGCCAACGCTCTATCCACTGAGCCAAACCAGTTAGGGCTATCATTACTATTCTGTATCGTTTCTTAAATTACTTGTTTTCCTTTTGTGGTTCAGAAGAGAAAATGTGTTTCATTTATTTTGACAAAACTCAAAAGAAAGATGATTTTCTTTAAAAAGTCACTTATTTCCTCCAAACAGAAAAAGGCAAAAAAGAAAAAAGGAAAAGAAAAATAATCTATTGTGAAGATCACTTTCTCCACGATTCTCAGTGTAGGACACAGCCAGTTTTGTTCTGTGTACTGAACCTGTTCTGATGGCCCATGATTATACAATAAGCCCTACACTGGCAATGACAAGGTAAGAAAAATTCAACACACACTTTGGTTTTATATGAAAGCATTTATTACATGTTGATAAAGAGGGTAGGATTAAAAGATTGATCTCACTGATTAATCCTATTTTCAATCCAAACAAGTCGCCCTGGCAGCCCACGTACCCCTTCAAGTCCCTGAATATTTTAAGCAGGCGCATGCACACACACACCACCTCAAATGAAAACTCCCCAAGATCTAGTGTAACTGAGCAGTCATTCAATCAGAGGAGGAGAGAAATAGAAACATCAATGATGAGAATCATTAATAGGCTGCCTCCTGCACGCCCCCTACTGGGGATTGAGCCCTCAACCGGGCATGTGCCCTTCACCAGAATTGAACCCGGGACCCTTCAGTCCGCAGGCTGATGCTCTATCCACTGAGCCAAACTGGCTAGGGCGTCATTATTATATTTTTCAGTCATATTTATATTTTAAAATTTAAAATAAAAAAAAATTAAAATCAAACTTTAAAAAAGGAAGCCGTCAGATTCAGCTCACCATCAATCTTTATAAGAATATCACACTACTCACATACAAGATTCAAGTGAATATGGACTTGGATGCCCTCGTTTCAAATAAGAACATGTTCTCACATAGGAAGGGAATTTCTCAACAAGCAACCTGGAGTTCAAGTTCTAGGCAGCTGCTCAGTTGTGACCATTTCAAGTACATAGCTCTGTTCTAAGTTTATGGGACAAATCATCTCTAAGCAAGCCATTAAAAATACCAGTTTCAAGTGGTTTTAGTTCTAATTAAGAATTAAGCACTTTATTGTTAGTTAAAACTGAAAACCCATTACCTTCTGGAAATGAAATACTCCTAAAAATATAGTTATTAGAGTATGACCTTAGGGGGAAGCACAAAGGCAGACATAGCACCTTTTACCCACACAGTTTGATGAATTTTATTTGACTCTTATATACCTAAATCAACCATCTTCCACAATCACCTCCCGTAATTGTAATGTTCCTACCATAACACCATCTTGGGGAAGTCTAATCTACTTCGAGCGAGAGCTCAAATCCCAAGACAATAATCCTACCAATTTACCTGATCTTTAAGTGATATTAGCATTCATTTGGGTCAAATGGTATTTGGAAAGCCAGGTTGCACAGGCAGAGGACTCCCCCAAATGGGATTTTCTGATGATAATTTGCCAGAGCTTGAGCTATAATTCTTGATGTATATAATAAAGTACATGTGCAAATCCCAAACTCCATTTATGGGATGCTTCTCTTTTTCAGTCATGCTTCATAGCTTCTCAAATGTTGCGTTCATTTTGGTTAAAGGTTTCAGCTTCTTTAAATGGTATTTTTAAATGAGATTTTTAGGTATTTGCATTCAAAGCTCCACAATATGGTATGGGCAGAGAGCCATACAAACAGGACTTGAAATGCCAGTGGTTCGGTGACTTAATCAATTAAAAACAAACCAACGAAAAAACCAAAACAGAGGTAATGTAACAGAAAGAAGGAACCTGGCTTATAATATCAGTATATCAAAACTATATCGCTAAATCAAGGGCAATGATCATAATTATCTAGATGAAAAAAAGTTATATATTTATAGAATATGAGTGCTAAAAGACACATTTCAAGATCAGTCAGTCCAATTTTCCTCCTTTTACAGGTACGGAAACTGAAGCCCAGAATTTAAGCGACTTGTCTGGGGTAAGCTAAGTTAATTCTTTTGCCTCTGTGTCCATATAAAAACCAGAACTTTATTGCGATAAAGAAGTGATACTGCACACTCTATAACCCAAGAGATAAAGAAACACAGAATCTCAATTTACCTTACAGTTTTGGGGCAAAAATTTGTATGAATGTGGCCATCGGTACTAAGAACACAGAAGATAAAGATATCTTGACTTTCCACTTATAGGTTGATGTTAAATTTGGTGTTTAATCAACACAATGAAGGGGAGTATGTAGGCAAAGCTTGTAGGCTTAACCAGCACTTGTTTTGACTGTGTCAATCAGGAACCTGGGCCACATAGAACCAATCCTTGCTTTCCCAGAACCAAAAGAAGCAATGTAGGTGGTGGGTATCTGTCAGAAGTCAGGGCTATTTAAGGCTATTCAGGAATTTGGCATGTTCTTCTCCTCTTGGTAACAGAGTTTCTCCTCCTATTTTTGGACCTGTCTTTTCCTAGAAAAATGAAAGTAGTTTCATAAGAAATGGGTCAACATTATTTGCATGGGTCACTAAAATCAGTCATCTTATAAATGCCATACCTACCTTTAGCATTCTGTCCCGCTCCCATTTGAAGAGGCCACAGTTACTGAAATAGAAGAGGAGATTTACTCAGCAGTCAGATATGGACCCACACACATACAGATCAGGCAGAAGCTGATCAAGGTGACACTCATATTACAGGCTATGGTCAAATGCTACTGAAAATACACACTCCAGTCATTTCAGAAATGGTCTTCAACTCTGTAATAAGCCAGATACATCAGAAATGGAATTTCTAACGATAGAATGGCAGACTTGTGCACATGGTAGGTGATGAATGCAACCGTGGTTCCTACTGACAGTCACTAAGATGACACTGGGGTTTAGGAAGCTAGCCTAAGGCTTACCCGACCCCTGTCTCTTTTTCTGGAACTAAAAGGTTGGGATAAAAAAGAATTAATCTTGACCAGCCAGCATGGCTCAGTGGTTGAGCATCGACCTATGAACCAGGAGGTCATGGTTTGATTCCCAGTCAGGGCATATGCCTGGGTTGCAGGCTCGATCCTGTGTGGGGTGTGCAGGAGGCAGCTCATCAATGATTCTCTCTCATCATTGATGTTTCTATCTCTCTCTCCCTCTCCCTTCCTTTCTGAAATCAATAATAATTGCCCTGACCGGTTTGGCTCAGTGGATTAGAGCATCGGCCTGCGGACTGAAGGGTCCCAGGTTCGATTCCAGTCAAGGGCATGTACCTTGGTTGCGGGCACATCCCCAGGAGGGATTGTGCAGAGGCAGCTGATCGATGTTTCTCTCTCATCGATATTTCTAACTCTCTATCCCCTCTCCTTTCCTCTCTGTAAAAAATCAATAAAATATATTTAAAAAATGAAATCAATAATAATAACATTGATAATAATACTAATAAAACGATTGATCTTTTTCTGGTCTGAATAATCTTTCCTCCTTTTTCATAATCCAAACAGGGTCACTCTCTTATTGCTCAAGTGGCCTAAAGATGCTTGTTCTCCTTTTTTAACTTGGTGAATGAGTCCCAACCCTGAGAAGGGATGTGGCTACTATGGGGAAAGTTTATCTTCTGTAGAATTTACTCTGGGGAAGAAAGAGAAGAACAGAAAATACAGAGAAAACATAGAAATATGTCTTACACTCGGGTCTGGGGCCTAGGGGACTGCCTTATCTGCCTCATTCTTCCTCCCTATCTAGTTTTGTAGTGGAAGCCGTGGCATTTACCTTTTCTTTTCTTTTTGTAATACAAGTGCCTGACTTAAGCTTTGATTGCTATTTCAAAGAGGCATCCACTTCAAAGATGGCTAACTCAACAAACACATTGCCAGCCCAGCTGCCGGCCTCCCCACATTGAGATTCCTTTGGTTTAGAGACCTCTTAATTTAAAAAATGACCATTTGGGCTACTTGTTTTCTCTTCCTGTGCTTTAAATTCCCCCTCTTACGTTTTAAACTCATCAATAGTGAGCCTTGGAAACCCCAGGCCGCACCCTTAACCCCAATAAAAGCAGGATCCCAGGCCAGTGTGCTGTCTCCAGGCTTTCCACAGGGACCTTGCTGTGTGGCCCCAGGTGTGCTGTGTAATATTTAGGTCTCATAAGTAATAAACCTGTATCTTTTCAGAGTTCCCTAATAGTTATTGCTGAAGGGCAGCTTGCAATCATAGTAAGAACTACTAGGGCTGCTCCAGCCACAACATTGGTTATTGATAGGCTGAGACCAATACAAAACAAAGTTAGATGATACTAGTATTACTAAAAAAAAAAAAAAAAGAAAATCACAGTTCTAGTCAGGGGTCAGCAAAAAAATTCAACCCATGGGCCAAATCCAGCCTGTACTTGTTTTCGTAAATAAAGTTTGATTTGAACAGAGCCACAATAGCAAAGCTGAGTAGTTGTGAAACAGACCATGTGGCCTCTTTGCAAAGCGTAATATATTTACTATCTGGCCTTTTACAGAAAGTGTCTGCCCACTTCTGCTCTAGATCTAGAATTGACAAGAGAAAGACCAGAGAGAGCAGCTACTCTTACAAAAATAAGTGTCACCTGGAAGCCAAAAAGGCATCTTGTGCTTCCATTTGTGAGCTGTACTTAACTGCTTATCCTTAATGAACAGAATTTCTCTGTACTCAAATGTTTTACAAAAGTTGTTGTCACAGTATTTTGGAGAAGTCCAGTAATATATACCTAGCTACTTAAAACAATTATCTAGAATGAACAATTCACAAATCGGCTCCTGACAAGGTGATGAACTAGTATGAAGTTCAGTTCAAGTCCCCTTCCTCCCAAATCAGACCTGGGATAACTTGAAGTGAGAGTGAAGCATGGGTTTCAGGAAACAAGAACAAAAACCAAACAAGAAACAAAAAGGTAGTGTGAATATTCTGGTGAGATATTCTTGGGAAGACTAAAGGTGATCCTAAAATTGCCTCAAATTCCAAAGGATTAATATCATACAAAGATTATGTCTTTTAAGAATCATGTAATAAAGTTAGAAATTAATAATAACGAAAATCAATCCTACATATTTAGAAATTAAACATTACTAACCCTTGAGTTCAAAAGGCAATCATCAGGGACATTAGGAAATATATTTAACTACACTTTAGACTGCTAGAGCAGGACTACTTAGAGGGATATGACTGGCAACATAGGTCTGTTTACACCAGCATCACCACAAACACGGGAAGACATGGTGGCCATGGCATTATGACAGATACCATGTCATGACTAACATGTGATTATGCAGCACATGTGACGGTAGATACATAGGGTGAGCACCGAATGGACCAGTGATTGTGTACTACAAGCTGCGTGTGATCAGCCACCTTGAACTCCAGAGGGTGTATTCATGGTGTGTTCTATGTGAATAACACCCAACACAATAATAGCTGTCTCTATATCTGAAGTCCCCCCAAAAATAAAAAGAAAACTCCTTAAGAGTAGAGGGAAATAATCCCATCTCCTAGCCCTGGGCAAATACACATATTCCCCAACCCACCTTATCCATACTTCATTGACTGATTCAACAAATGTTTCTGAGGACCTACTAGAGCAGCGGTTGCCAACCTTTCGGGCCTGACGGACCACTGGTTGGCGACCGCTGTACGAGAGGTCAGGCAATGTGTTTTGGGGATAAAGCAGTGAAGAGGGCAGGATCCCTTCTCTGCAGGGACTGTAAGAAGGCACGGAAATAAGGCTTGACTCTCACAAAGGATTGTCCAGTGTTTCAATGGGACAACATCACGTAAGAATTGAAAAAAGGGTTCAAGAAGTCCAGATGGGCCAAGAAACTCCAGGCAGTCCTCATACCTGCAATGCTTTTTGGGAAGCCTGTCAAGGGAGATGCATCTGTTTCCACAGGGACACTTGAAAAACCTTTTTATGCCGTCGTGCCAATGGTAGTCATGTTGCTCGCTGATGCAGGTCTCCAAAGGCTTGAAGTGGGTATAGGCACACTGCATAAAACCAACACACACGGTCAAGAGCTTTGAAGGAGAAACTTGTCCTCTCGTCATGATCCAGGTGCTTGCTAGTGGAGTGACCACCTTATCTTTCAGTTGCCATGAGCCCTGTGATTTCCTGGGTCCCTCATACCGATACCACCTTTTCTCATGTTTGCCTCAATTTCTAGTCAGGTACTAAGCACACGATAATCTTGTGACATCAAGACAATAGGAAGGGCAGGGGAAGAAAAATACTGGAAGCCTCTCAATAGCCTGGGCTGGGCTGTCCTGGGCTCACTGCAGTCCCTGGTTATGGGACACTGAGGCACGGGGCCCATTGAGGAAGTGGATCAGCAGCTCGGTCACTTTCTCTTACAAGGCCTCTGAAAGGATATAAGCTTACGAATCCTATTTTTTTAAGTAGCAAAACCAAGACAGATATTAAATAATTCACTTAATTTTGATTCTCAACAGAACTGAAGGAATAAGAAATGGTGGCTGAAGCTCGAAAAAAATGCCGGGATAGTACAATGTTAATTTCTGCTAATTACACTGAGTCTAGATAAATAATTCCAGACTTTGACAACCTCAACAAGTGCAGAGCAGCCCTGGCCCAGCTGGTTGGAGTGGGGTCTCATGAAGGTTGCAGGATTGATTCCCAGTCAGGGCACATATCCACATACCTAGGTTGCATGTTCAATCCCTGATTGGGGTGTGTATGGGAGGCAACCCATTGATGTTTCTCTCTCTAAGATAAAAAAGAAAATAAAAGTGCAGAGCAGAGTGATATGCCAGCTGTCGTAGGCAGAATAATGCTCCCCCCACACAAAGACGTACACACCTACCAGGTGATTTTAAGATAGGGAGGTTATCCTGGATTATGTGGGTGGGCCCAAAGGAATCACAAGATGTTCTTAAAAGTGGAAGGAGGTTTGAGTGATGCCATGAGAGGATCCAACCTGCCATTGCTGGCTTTGAAGAGGAAGGAAGAGGTCACAAACCAAGGAATATGGGTGGGATCTCAAAGCCAGGAAAGGCAAGGAAATGGTTTCTCCTTAGAGTCTCCAGAAAGGAATACAGCCCTGGACTTTAGCCCTGTTAAACCTACACAGACGTCTGACCTACAGAACTGTAAGGTAATAAATTTGTGTGTTTGTTTTTTAAATATACTTTTATTGATTTCAGAGAGGAAGGGAGACGGAGAGAGAAACATCGATGATGAGAGAGAATCATTGATGGGCTGCCTCCTGCATACCCCACACTAGGGATCAAGCCCAAAAACCAGGCATGTGTCCTGACCAGGAATCGAACCATGACCTCCTGGTTCGTAAGTTGATGCTCAACCACCGAGTCACGCTGGCTGGGCAATAAATTTGTCTTAAGCTACCACATCAGTGGGCATTTGTTAAGAGCAGAAACAGGAAACTAATACACTAGCTATGTCCTTAGGTTTGCCACTTTGTCAGAGTAAAAGCTGTCATCTGAGGTAAAACCTTTACTTATTTTCCAAGGTCTGAACTTTCTTAAGGAAGCCCTTTTAGTTGTGGCTGTTTCAGGGCCACTTCCTAAATGTAAAGGAAAATCTAAGGCTTTAGAAAGAATAAAGATATAAAAAATTGTTTTTGGTAAGCTAAGCCTCTTCCTCCTCTTACATGCAAATAAGGCTGACTAGCAGGCAGGGAGAAAATGACTGGTAATGATATAATATAGTGCTCAATAAGAGCTTTTTTGGGAGCCAGTTTTTTAAAAATTTGATTTTTTTTTTGAGAGAAAGAGAAAGAAACATTGACTTGTTGTTCCACCTATTCATGCATTCATTGGTTGATTCTTATATGTGCCCTGATTGGGGATTGACCCTGCAACCTTGTCTTATGGGAACAACACTCTAACCCACTAAGCCACCTGGCCAGAATGGGGGTGGGGAGTCATTTTTAAATTAATGTTGAGAAATAGGGAATTTATTATTTCTCACAGACTTAGGATAAAAATTCTGCAAACATAGACAATAATACAATTCACACTGCCTTGGGATTCAATTTAGTAAGTTAAGCCCTGAGTAGAAAGAGACAACAGTAATTGGTCATATCATGATATCCCAGATCAAGTTGTTCAAGCAAGGTCCCAGGAGCTGTGATCTGAGGATGTATGAGAAACTTGAGAAACACGTAATAACTTGGGTCCAATGGGCAAAGGGGAAGAGACGTTAAAGGCTTGTCTGCAGAACTGGGAGCTGAGGTCAAATGAGAAGAAAACCTCACTACAAATGCTCCCCCTTATCAGAGCTCACTGGACAGTGGACATAAAGCCAGCTCCTGGGCTATCGTAACAGTTTTGTTTCCAGTGTAAATAAATGGCTTAAGCAAGATCTGGTCACAAGATATGGCCCCACATCCCATAGATCACCATGTTCCGCTGAGTCACAGCAGCACAACACAGGGCCCACAGTCAGACCGTCCTCCTGCACTCACCGTCTTGCATGTCACCACTCGACATTTCACTTCTTTGATGTTTCTCATCTTTTCTTCCATTTGTTCTTTTTTCACCAGTGGCTCAAAATAGAGTTCTTGCAGCTCAGCCTCGGCCTGAAATGGCAAGGCATACAGGAGACTTTTACCAAATCCAACATATACTCAGACAACAGTTCAATAATAGAATGGAAGAAACTTCCTGTCAATGAGGACCACTTGATAATAGCTTGGTAAATGCAAACCAAGAGATAATCATAAGTAGACACAAATTCTTGACATGCAAAAAAAGGGTACAAGAGCATGTGATTTTTAAAACACTAAATACAAACTTAAAATGCTACCATTACTAACAGTGTTACCATGTCAAGTGTGCACCAGAAAGGAACTAGTCCTACTATCCCAATACAGACTCCAGCTATGGAAGGTACTCAATGCCTCCCCAGCAATGACAGCCCACTCTATTTTATACTCTTCTCCAGACCAAGTACTTGTTAGGAGTAATCCTGCCTGTTTGGAACAACAGGGAGGAGATATGAGGGCAGTGAGATATTTTTTAAAAATATACATATTTTATTGATTTTTTTACAGAGAGGAAGGGAGAGGGATAGAGAGTTAGAAACATCGATGAGAGAGAAACATTGATCAGCTGCCTCCTGCATACTCCCTGGGGATGTGCCCATTACCAAGGTACATGCCCTTGACCGGAATCAAACCTGGGACCCTTCAGTCCGCAGACCGATGCTCTATCCACTGAGCCAAACCGGTTAGGGCGGCAGTGAGATATTTACAGCAGAATGTGGTCACAGGTCTGGAGTTAGTGCAGCTAAGACATAAAGTCCCAGGGTCTTTGGTGGCCACAACAGGAAGAAGTTCAGCTCTACAGTCATTTGAGCATCTTTCCTGATTTCAAGTCCAGAAAAAAAGATATGCTATATAACCTTCATGTTAGTCATTTGCTAATCAAAAGAATAGCAGATCATTTAGAGTAGTGGCACTAAATGGGGGTGATTAGTGCCCCCAAGAGGACATTTGAAAATCTGTGGGCCTTAATCGGTTTGGCTCAGTGGATAGAGTATCGGCCCTTGGGCTGAAGGAAGGTTTCGGGTTCGATTCTGGTCAAGGGCATGGATCTTGGTTGATGGCTTGATCCCCAATAGGGGGCTTGCAGGAGGCAGCTGATCGATGTTTCTCTCTCATCAATGTTCCTAACTCTCTATCCCTCTCCCTTTCTCTCTGTAAAAATCAATAAAATATATAAAAAAAGAAAAAAAAGAAAATCTGTGGGAACACTTTTTTGTTATCTCAATAATTGCTACCCTTGCTATCAGCAGGGGCCAAGGCTGCTAAGCTATCTGCAATGCACAGAACAGTCCCCCATACAACAAAGGGTTTTCCTGAATGTTCTTCAGGACATGTGGATGAAAATCCGATTATCACCATTGAACCTAACTGCTTTCTATCAAACCCTACAATATGTGTGCATGGTTTTAATATACACTGAATATTCTAAGAGTGCATTTAGGCAACTCTTATGTATATGGAGGGACAACTGCACATTGGTGTCTTCAAAAGTTTCCCAGGATTATTCACCATTTTAGTTTTTTTTAAAAAAATCCCATTTTGAAAGAAACAGGCCCATGGTATTTATTTAAGTTACTAAGAAAACACATCTCTATGAGTCTTCCTTAATATCTGTCTCAAATATTTACAACACTTATAAATCTAACACTCTACTTCATACTTCAATATTTCTTCTAGGGTGTTGTGTCCATGTACTTACATAATAAAATACATATTTTTAATATAAATATTTCCCTCTTTCTTTTTTACATTACATTTTAGATATTAACATTTCAATAAAATTCAACTAGTTAGGTGATAACATCATCATAAATGTTATTTCAGGATAATAAGGGAACAATACAAAATACTTATTGTTAAAAAGGGGCACTGGAGTGTTGGGTTGATAGCTGCTGATTTAGAGCATTTGAAATGCCAATATAAAAATATTTGAATGGAAAAATCCCTTTCACATTGCAAGGCAGAAAACAGTAGATAGTGGTGATCCATTTTAAAAAAAATGTTAAGTTCACAAACTGACATGCAGCTACATCCTGGTTGAGGTAAAAGAAACAAATTCTTAGTCCCACAACAAAGCACTGCGAGTCTAATGGCAGCTCTACCATCTTTAATCTTTTGAGCTCTTACCTCCTTTAGGATCCCTGTGTGCTTCGATTTTGCTTTTAGAATTTTCTGAAATTCTTCAGATTCCAGGTAGGCAAGCTGTTCTCTCCTTTTTTTCCTGGCAGGCTCCAATTCATCCTCAGCTAGAGGAGAAAGAAAAAGCATCAGCCGGTATAGCCCATCTACTGTCATAAAACAGTGGGCCTTATCCACTCAGTTTCCTTCATTCTCTCTGTCTCTGCCCACCAGTCCCTTCAAACTTAATTCACTCCACTAGCTACCAGCAGAGGAAGGCTCTTAAGAAGCGAGCTGAGATGCAGAAACTAGAATATGGGAGGCAGCAAATTTGACCACTGAATTAAAATATTTTTCACCTTAAAACAGGTACACTGACTATGAAAAGAGATAACAAGTATCCTATTTACAAACTGATGTTAAAATGACATTGCCAACTTCAGTTTTTAAAATAAAAATAGGGCAATTCTAAACAAAGGAATTCTACTTCTTTCAAAGTAAACCTTTATATATATATATACATGCAAAGATCCAATGAGTAATCCTTTATTCAAGTTTTCAAATAGTGCATACTTTCAGTTTAATGCAATTATAAAAAACAAACAGTTCCAGTTGTGGAAATTCTATTTAGGTATTCTACCTAGAGGTAAATTGAAGTAAAATAATAACTTGATATCAGAAATGCTGGTTATGGCTTAAACACTTCCTTCTCTTTTACTGTGAACTCTGAAATCTGCAGTACCTTGCGGAGAGAATGTGGTATTCTTTTCTACACGTGCCTTCACTTCCAGGACATCCTCGGGGTAGTTTTTCTTCTTTTTAATGCTGTTTGGGTCTGTTTTTGAAAGAATTTGGCCTTTTGCCCTTAATTTGGTTATAGCAGCTAACTAGAAAAAAAGAGGAGGGGGAGATAAAAGTCTAAACAATGAGATAGGCATTTGTAGCTCCATATCCCTTTCCAGTTATTAACCAATGAATTCTGGCAGCTTTCAAATATAAATTGGCAAAATATCTTCATTTTATTTAACATTACTACTATTATTAAAATTTAAAAGTATGGGAGACAGGTCTTATAACTTAGTAAATGAAGTCTCAGCTTATTTAAATATCGTAAGTTTAACATCAGCTAGTCTATAGGGTTCTAGACCCCTAGAGGAACCACATAAACATTTTGGAAATTTGTTTTAGAATCAGACAGAATTAGGATAGAATTCCAGCTCTGTCACTTACTGGATTATAACCTTAGTTACTTAATTGTTCAGCCTCAGTTTCTACATTTCTAAAACAGGGATGACAGCACTTCCCTATCTTTGAGGGTTGTGTGAATGAAATGAGATAATGCATGTGAAACACACACTTGGACACAAAAAATAGCATTGGCACATCTATCACAGGGACAGTAACAGTGATGAAGACATGCAATTATTATTACTGTAGGTACAGCTTTGGCTTACAGCTCGCCTTTGCCTTCCATGTGGTTATTGCTGCTACTACAGCAAAGAGAAGATAACTCAAGACAGGGTGACTCAGGAAGGGGAGTGGTGGAACGTGCTGAGCAGTGGGGTTTTGAGCACTTCCACTTCAATCCGAGCAACTCGGTTATTATGTGTAAGATTTCTTTTAAAGGATTCTTTAAGCCACTATTTTACTATCTTGCCTCAATAATTTCAAGAATTTTTTTCCCTAATGCAAGTGTCTCCAGTTATAAAACAGTATCTTCTTCTAGGCTATCTCCTTCAGCCTGACAAAAGTGTTGAGATAATGGCTAATTTTCTTGGACTAAATTAATGGCATTATGTTGACATCATTTAAAATTTCACTGACTTTAACAATCATGATCAATAAATAGCTACTGCGTGGCTGTCATTCCTGATCATAGATATATAAAGTGAGAAACTCCAGCTATGTCTATGAAAAGCAAATTCAAACACTGAAGAAAACAAATACCAGTTACCTTTTTGGCTTCTGCTAAAGCACTCAGTTTTGGTTTTGGAGGTGGTGACTCATCGAAAAAGAGAACATCATCTCCTTCTGAGATGCCTCGCCCCAGCGTGGGCACCGGTGTGGGTGGGGTTGCTCCCAGCCTGGGGAACTCAGCCCCTGTTGGTGGAGACCGAGGGGGGGGCTGTCGAGAAGACGACGGCACAGCTGGGCTCGAGACCTCATTTGAGCTTTGTAAAAATCTTTAAAGAAATATGCAATCACACACTTTGCAAGCACAAAGTAACAGACTGAGAGACTGCAGGCAGGCCACCAGCTGATGAGTAGTTGTCAGTAAAATTTCCCTTCCTTGGTTAATAATTCAGATTAGCATGCTATTAAGAAGAATGCTAGTTTCATTAACTCTTCACTCCTCAGTTGTCTGATTTTTCATTGAAAAAGCTCTAATTGTTTTACCAATTTAGAACTGATCACTATTTTTTTAAAATATATTTTGTTGATTTCAGAGAGGAAAGGAGATGGGGAGAGAGAAATATCAATGATGAGAGAGAATCATCGATGGGCTGCCTCCTGCACGCCCCCCACTGGGGATTGAGCCCGCAACCCAGGCATGTGCCCTTGGCTGGAATCGAACCCGGGACCCCTCAGTCCGCAGGCCGATGCTCTATCCACTGAGCCAAACCATCTAGGGCACTGATCACTATTTTTATCAATTAGCTTTCTAGTGGGTGCTGTATATAGCAGCAGTCGCCAACTGGTGGTCCACGGACCACTGGTGGTCCGTGGGGTCCAAAAGGTTGGCGACTGCTGGTCTATAGAACACAGCCCTGAAGGTGAGCTATGGACTATATTCCTAGGCCTCTGATTAGTCTAAGAATTCACCTAGATCTTTAGGAATTTACCAAATCTCTCTGTATTTTAGGAACAGCTGAGACACTTAACACAGTGCTCAAGGTACATGTTAAGCACCTGTACGTACTTGTTACCATTACTATCATCTTATTACTATTCAGATAATTTGAGCTAAAGAATCTTTGGGATAATCACTTAGTAAGTCATATAATGTCTAATCACTGGATTGTATAACTGAAACTAATATATGTCAACTGTAATTGAAAAATAAAAATTTATTTAAAGTAAAAAAAAAAGGGTCTTTGATTAATTTACCTTCCATATTCATTCCCACTTAATTTTGTCTCTAAAATGACTTCATTTTCAGTGCCTCATTTTTGTCATTTACCTCAACAACTACAAAAACTACTCATTGTGCGACCTGTAATTAAAAACCTAATTGTGCCAAACTAAGAAACAGGAGCCAAACACACTTTCCCCTTTCCCCAAACCCTTTTCAGATGTGCACTATAGATAAGGGTCCTTTCTTTTCCACGGTGATATTAATTACTGTAACCTGTACCACTCAGTCTCAGGATTCACTAACATAAGTCAGAAACATGTAACTTTAAATGCTATCTATCTAGGTTATGTCAAAATTATTTTAACACTTTTAAAAATTAAAAAGATATCCAACCATCCAAAATGTAAAGTGCATTTTTGAAATCTCTGAAGATATTTTGAGGATTCCTGAGATGAGTTATCCAAGCAGGGATATTAAATGTTACTCTTACCGTTTCTCCATTTCTTCTGATTTCCTCTTCCTCATCTCCAACATAAGCTGCTTCTGTTGCTTCAGGAGGGCTGATGCCGAGATAGACTGGAAAGCAGGTTTTGAGCTTCCCATGATCCCTAAAACACAAGTCATAGATTGAGGGGATTCTGAGAGGCAGCGGGAACTCAGATATGAATGCTAAGCAGGTACAAGCTGACTCTACCTGATGATTTGGCTTTGGCTAAATGTTGTTTCAAGTTTCTGGCTCCAAATGTGGGCAAGTCCATCAATTCTCTGAATTCCTCAGAGCAAGACAAGCTTTTCTGGGCTATTCCTGGAATATACAAACATCAGCTTTAGAGGATCTGAAATTTAAACCCTTTGATGTTATGTGACATTACTTTTATTTTATTTTTTAAATATATTTTTATTGACTTCAGAGAAGGGAGAGATTGAAACATCAATGATGAGAATCACTGATCGGCTGCTTCCTGCATGCCCCTACTAGGGATCGAGCCTGCAACCCAGGCATGTGCCCTTGACCGGAATCGAACCTGGGACTTCAGTCCCCAGGCCGATGCTCTATCCACTGAGCCAAACCAGCCAGGCCAGGGCTGACATTACTTTTAAACTCTGCATTCATAACTTACGTCATTTGTAAATGAACTAGATGGAATGCCAAGAGAAAAAAGGATCCTTAACCTCTAATCAGACTAGTAGGACAAGGGGATGGCAAATATAACTTATTTTGAGTAATGAT
Source organism: Myotis lucifugus (assembly GCF_000147115.1). NCBI lineage: Eukaryota > Metazoa > Chordata > Mammalia > Chiroptera > Vespertilionidae > Myotis > Myotis lucifugus. The sequence goes on along the minus strand of NW_005871070.1, from coordinate 170,567 downwards.
TAGAATACTCATATCTGTGGGGTCACATCATACACTATTTCTGGAATATGCACTATGGATAAGGGTCCACACTAGGCCCTGACTGCTGTTAAATGAATAAAGCCCCGCCCTAGCCAGCTTGGCTCAGCGGACAGAGCATTGGCCTGTGGACTGAAAGATCCCGGGTTCGATTCCGGCCAAGGGCACATGCCTGGGTTGCGGGCTCGATCCCCAGTGGGGGGTGTGCAGGAGACAGCCGATCAATGATTCTCTCATCATTGATGTTTCTCTCTCTCTCTCTCCTTCTCCTTTCCTCTCTGAAATCAATAAAGAAATATATTTAAATAAATAAATAAATAAATAAATGAATGAATGAATGAATAAAGCCCCAAGTACAGGGTGAAGGTAGCATTTTCTGATCTAGATCTGTTTTAATGAAAGAAAACAGATGGGTTTGATTAGGAACATGATACTAATGATTCTAATACTGGACATTAGAGTTAGACCCAGATACATCAAGAAATTTTTAAAAGCATACTAAGCTAAGACACAGTCAAGATGAACATGCTGTTTTTTCTTAAGATGCTGCCAACTGAACTTGATTCCTTCAGCTTAGGCCATATTACTAAGATAGTGAGGAGTGGATACTCATAATTTAGAGTACAAAATGTGACCATTTTTAATCCTAAAGACTACACATTTAAGCAACAGAAAGAAATGTAGTTTTGAGAAACAAAGTTACCGAGTTTTTGTTGAGTTTCCTGAATGATCAAATCTGTGCCCTTCACGACCAGATTAGTCAGAGTGGTTTGAATCTTCTTTTTAGGAGCACCAGCTGCTGCACTGTAATGACAAGTCACCCCCAAAGGAAAATCACTGAACTTCAGTGTTCTGATAAAGTGAAGAAGGCACAGAAGTATGCATAGTTTCTCAAAACAGCATATAACTAGACTCTTACTATCATGACCCTATAGCATAACTGGTGAAAGCATTGTATCACGGATGTGAAAAACAGCAACATGCAAATTTGCTTGAGGCCATCTGGAAGGAAAATTTGACAAAAGAAATAAAAAATATGCCAACACTTTAGTCAAGAAATCTAAGGATTTATCTTAGAATAATTGACTATTCAAAAAACAGGATATTAACAAAAGCTTTATAACATTAAAAATCAGAAACACCATTAAGGTTTAACCATAGGAAATTGTGTAAATTATTGCAGAGTCATGTAAAAGAATACTATGTAGCCACTAAAAATAATGCCACAAGTAAATATTTGATAAAGAAAACATTATTTTGTTAAAAAAAAGTTATTAACTAGATACAGTATGATTTCATTTTAAATTACTAAAAATTTATACATATGAAAAAATATAAACCACCTAGAAGCAGCTATAACAAGGAGCTAACATATACATACATATATATTTTATTTTATTATTATTATTTTTTAAAAATATATTTTATTGATTTTACAAAGAAGGGAGAGGGATAGAGAGTTAGAAACATCCATGAGATTGGCTGCCTCCTGCACGCCCCCTACTGGGGATGTGCCTGCAACCAAGGTACATGCCCTTGACCGGAATCGAACCTGGGACCCTTCAGTCCGCAGGCCGACGCTCTATCCACTGAGCCAAAGCAGTCAGGGCAACATACATATATATTTTAAAATAACGTTTATTGCTTTTTGCAGTTTGGAAAATCACAGAAACTATTTCTAATTTAAAAATGAGCTTGATATTACAAAATAGGCAGGAAGTGTGAGTCCTCTTGCCTAATTTCTGTTGCACATGGGACAAAATCTATGCTTTGTTCTTGGATCAACTATAGCTCCCTTGTGCCAAGTCCACAGACATCACGTACCCAGATGTGCTTTTCACAATAAGGGAACGGTCATTGATCACCTACTCAGGGACTCTGGAGAGGCTGATCCCCAGAAAAGAGGCGACAAACGCCTGCCTTCCATGCCCCTTTGTGAAGCTGCATATTCATTCACTGAATTAAATACGGATTTCAAGAGGTCTGCAATCTTACTCTAATCATACATAATAAGGGAAATGATTTAAAGGATGTCAACACAATGATTAACAGTCTTTTAACTACCAAATAATCAGCCCCTGACAAAGTTCCACTATTCACATTAGAACCCAAACAGGAAGCATGGGTTTTTTGTTAAAGACCATCGTGACATGGCTCAATTTCTCCCTGTTCTGTGGCTTTTCTCTCTACCTGGGAATAAAAGAGGCCCTCATCTATTAAAGATAAAACCTGCACAACTCTTCTAGGACCATTACAGAAATGTACAACCACTAGGTTTATTCTTATCAGATAAGCAAGGTCCTGGTCTCAAAGGCAGCTCAAGAATGTCTTACACTGAGGCTGCATATGATGCTGAAGAAACCCCTCCATAGTAAAAACCATCCTGACACAGCCGTTCTCTCAGACTGATGCCTTTGCTGGCAAACTTCTTTGGAATTCGTCCTCCGGAGAAGGTGGACTGCAAGTCAGCTCGCTTGGCACTGAGCTTCTTATACTGGGCCTGAATGTGATACTGACAGTACTCGCAGTCCTTCTGCAAAAAGGAAGAGAGGCTGCCTCAGGGTTAGGGTAACAGTCCAGAAAACAATGTACACCCACAGGGTCCCTTTCTCCCAGCTTTGTGAGACATCATTCTGTGTGCAGAGCCCTCCCTACTGACCTCCAAAGCCATTTGCAAAGTGTAGTCATGCAGTGAACAGGGGAAAGAAGTTCTCTTAAATTCTAACTAAAGCACTAATTAGGTTAAAAAAAGTGATATAGTTCACTCCCTTTGCACTCGTTCTACAATCAAAATAACACCAAGTGAAAGAAGTCAGACACAAAAGGTCACATAACATATTGTATGCTTCCTCATATGTCACATATCCAGAGCAGGCAAATCCAGAGACAGGAAGCAGGTTAGAGGTCACCAGGAGAAGGAGGTAAGGGGGATGAGAAATGTTTTTATGGGGTGATGAAAAGGTTTTGAAACTAGAAAGCTGCTGGTTGCACAACAGTGAATATACTAAATAACACTGAAGTGTACATTTAAAATGGTTGATTGTATGTTATGTGATTTTTACCTCAATAAAAATTAATTTAAAAAAATAAGACAAATCGGCTTCTAGTGAGATTTTTCTATTTTTTCTGGTTGACTCTTGGACAAATGTTCCTTCAGTGAAAGGAACAAAAGAGAAACAGCATACTATTATTCTACTGGGTGAGCCCTCAGATATGGTAACAATGCTCACTAGTTCATCTGCGAAGCAGGAATGAGGAAAAAAACCGAGATGAAACCAAAATCTGTCATTTAATCCTTTCAAAAAGCTCTACGACAGTGGTTCTCAACCTTCCTAATGCCGTGACCCTTTAATACAGTTCCTCATGTTGTGGTGACCCCCAATTTCATTGTTACAAATAGAACATAATTAAAGCATAGTGATTAATCACAAAAACAATATGTAATTATATATGTGTTTTCCGATGGTCTTAGGCGACCCCTGTGAAACGGTCGTTCGACCCTCCCCCCAAAAGGGGTCACGACCCACAGGTTGAGAACCGCTGGACTAGATGGAGAGCAGGCTGACAGCTGTTGTGGGAGGGCGGGGTAGGAATTTGGGAGGCTGGAGTTGGTGGTGGAGGGACTGAGCAAAAAAGAAAAGAAAAAAGAAAGAAAAAAACCTCATGGACATGGATAATAGTGTGGTGATTACCAGAGGCAACGGGGGACTTTGGAAAGGTAGAAGAGGGTATTGGTGGGATAAATGGTGATGGAAGGAAACTTGACTTGGGGTAGTGAACACACAGTGCAATATACAGATGATGTACTACAGAATTGTACATCTAAAACCTATATCAACCCATGTCACCCCAATAAATTAAAAGAAAAAAAAAACAGCCAACATAATTATAACCATCAGGTGTGAATTAATCAAAATTATACCTTTCTTTTTTTTAAGATTGGGAAAAAATATATGTTTTGGTGTGCCGCAGAATTTTAGTAATTAGTTTATGTGTGCCATGAGATGAAAAAGGTTGAAAATTGCTGCACTATATGAAATGTCCAGAACAGGCAAATTCAAAGAGATAGAGGTTAGATTAGAGCTTACCGGGGGCTGGATGAAGAGAAGAATGGGGAGTGGCTGCTAATGGGCATGGGTGTTTTTTTGGGGGGAGGGGGGTAATTGAAAAATGTTCTAAAATTACATAGTGATGAAGGTTGCACAACTCTGAATATATTAAAAATTATTAAATTGTACACTTTAAAAAAGTGAATTGTATAGGTGAATTATATCTCAATGAAGCTATTTTTTTTTTAAACTCTAAGAGAAGGTATAGTAAGCATAGACTAAACTAAGGTGTGCAGTGTATTACATCATAGTGTTTGATCTCTGGCCCCACAAAGAATGGATAAAAGAATGGTGTAAGTTTAGAATTGAGGGTGAACTAAAATTCTGTTTCTTATACCTCCTAGTCAGCTGGCAATAAAAGATAACTTTCCTAAGAGGTGAAATCCTTCCCCTACTCTCAGCTTTTCAAATTGGCAATTATTAACCACACATTCAATTTTCTCACTTTGATGCTTCCTGTTATGTAGGAAACTCAGTTCCAAAGTGGTTGTCACCACTAAAGTACCTATAATTTATTCCTATTAATTCCTCTCTTTAGCAGAAAACATCCTAACAAGGCTGAAACCAACCAAATTAACAGTCTGTGTACATGGTTCTCCATTCTTCTTCTTTGCTTTACAGGTTCCCAGGTCAAGAGCTTCACCCATAATTAAGATCTTTTGAGGATGATCAATAGATAAGCACACCTGTAGAAAAGAAGTGGAATGGGAGTTAAAAGCAGATGAAAATATGATCTTTTATCAGCTAGAATGGATAAAAGAATGGTTGGTGTGAGTTAAGAAGTCAGGCTCAAGGAATTTGAAGCCAGTGCCCTATAAAAGTTTTAGAAATGGGAGGTGTAGAAGACATATTTAGTTCTCTACCAATATCCATTCTCTCCTGTGTCTTTGCTATCAAAATCTTGATTTTATTTTGGTTGGCAAAGGCTGAGTATAAGGTAATGGATCCTATTCCCAGTTTTCCCAGCACTCCTTACATATTGCAATGGTCATGTGACTATATTCTTTCTGACCAATGAGACTAAAGCTGGGATTGGTACAGAAGGTTTGGGGAAGCTTTGGCTTTACTGATAAAAGCAGATAGAGGAGGTTGGCTCAGTTCCGGCTTGAATGGAGAGGTGATGGCAAGAGCTTCAAAGCCAAGAGGAAAAGAGGAAAAGGCTGAGAGACTAGCAGGCATTGGTCCTGATATCACTACAGTGCCTATGTCTAGGTTTTTAAAAATTATGTGAGAAAAACAAACCCCACTGTTTACTGTAAAAAGAAACTATAGTGAAGTTTTCCTGTTACTTGTAGCCAAACCACATTGGAACCAATAGGTGAAGATTTGTTGCTATTCTCTGGTGAAAATAAGGAATGAAAAAACTTTGTCTCTCAATATTCCTGATAATAATAATCTGTCTACAACAAAGTTTAAAGTGTAGCTTCTTGCTGGGTCAGCTGAAGAAATGGTATGTCCCATTCACACCATATTAAGATTTACAATTTACTAGTGCAGCGGTCCTCAACCTGTGGGTCGCGACCCCTTTGGGGGGGGGGGAGTTGAACGGCCCTTTCACAGGGGTCACCTAAGACCATCGGAAAACACATATATAATTACATATTGTTTTTGTGATTAATCACTATGCTTTAATTATGTTCAATTTGTAACCATGAAAATACATCCTGCATATCAGATATTTACATTACGATTCATAACAGTAGCAAAATTACAGTTATGAAGTAGCAACAAAAATAATTTTATGGTTGGGGGTCACAACATGAGGAACTGTATTAAAGGGTTGCAGCATTAGGAAGGTTGAGAACCACTGTACTAGAGAATCAGTGGATAGTACCAAAACTCTAATGATGATGCTTAAGAAGGTAAAAATTCACTATGATTCTAAGTTGCAACTATGGTTGTACTAATCAATGGAGCAAAGTCCTCTCAACCATCAAACTATAAGACCTTGCCATCTTGATATACCATGGAAATTTATGAAGGAGAGCTAAGGAGACCTGAGCTAAGAGTTAAAAAAACTCCAGGAAACTTGAAACTAATTCAAAAGATATAATGAAAGAAGTTGATACAAAACAATTTAGAGCAGGTGGAAAATTCAGAATACTGGTGGGTGAGGAATGAACAAGCAAGCAAAAAAATAGATTAACGGAGGTAATACTTTAAAGGCATGATTTATTATCTGAAAGTAGACCACTACAAATCTTTTTGACAGAATTTGACTAAGTTGCAAAGGTATTTCCCCCAATAATCACAGAAACAGATTCTTACCTCCTCTGAACCATCCTTGGGCTTCATGGGGTTAGCATTGAGTAGCCCTATGACGGTACCCTGTTCAGTCTTCCAGAGTTCTTTGTGAACTTCTCCAAACAAGAACAATGACACATACCGTGTCAGGTCACGAAGATCATTTAGTCTCCAGATGCTAAATGTTTTCCCCTGGAACAAATATTTATTCTTAATTTTAATGATTTTTGAATGGGGTACACTGCCTCCATTTACAGTTCAAGTGTTCTGTTGTGGAAAAATACATAACTATAATCCACCCTAAATATATAATCATCAGAATTTCTGTTAATTATAAATTAATCCTTTCTCTAGGCTTTAGTACTACCCTTTTCATTTTAGAGATGAAGGTAAAGTTAAGGCAAACCAGTAGCAAAATTGTTACTAGAGTCTCTAATTCTCAGGTCTAAATAGTCAATGGGATAGCAGCACTGCCTTTCTAATCTCTCACTCAAAACATTCAAACACACACACTCATGTGCATATCACAGATATAAATTTGATAACCTTATCACTGATTAATTAAAATTACAATGAGATATCACCTCACACCTGCCAGAATTGCTACCATTAGTAAATCAACAAACAAGTGCTGAAAGGATGTGGAGAAAAGGAACCCTTATGCAATGCTGGTGGGAATGCAGACTGGTGCAGGCACTTGGAAAACAGTGTGGAGTATTCTAAAAATATTAAAAATGGAACTGCCATTTGACCCAGTGATCCCACTTCTGGGAATATATCCTAAGAATCCCAAAATACCAATTAGAAAGATATATGCGCCCCTATGTTCATAGCAGTGTTATTTACAATACCTAAGATCTGAAAATAGCCCAGTGCTCATCAAAAGATGAGTAGATAAAAAAGTTATGACACCTTTACACAATGGAATACTATGCGGCTGTAAAAATAAGAAGGGTCTCTTACCCTATGCAACAGCATGGATGGACCTGGAGAGTGTTATGCTAAGCGAAATAAGCCAGTCAGAGAAAGACAAATACCACATGATCTCACTTATGTGGAATCTAATGAATAAAATAAACTGATAAACAAAATAGGTCCAGAAGTATGGATGCATGGAATGGAATGACAGATCTGAGGGGAGGGGGGTCAGGGAGATGAAAAAAGATTAACCCAAAAAACAAACAGACAATAGTGCAGTGCAGGCAGGGTGGAGGGGAGCAAAAAGGGGGGAAAATGGGGGACATATGTAATACTGTAAATAAATAAATAAATAAATAAATAAATAAATAAATAAATAAAATGGCTTACACTGTTACAGCTCTGTGGAGTGACTTTCTTCAATATAACCCCAAATGTTACCCAGTCTACTTCTTCTAGCTTTTCACTTGCCATCTTTTCCTTGAGCTGAGACAGTCTGATCAGTTTTCGACCTGTCATTTTCTTGTTCATTTCTGTGGAGGACACTCGAGGCCGTCTGCGTCAAGAAATCAGCAATTAGTAGACCATCTATATATATAAAACCCTAATGTGCAAATAGACTGAACAGCAGAACAATCGAACAACCAGTTGCTATGACGTGCACTGACCACCAGGGGGCGTGTGTGGAACACGGCGGGTGTTGACCGCGGTGGGATGGTGAACAGGAGAGCGGGGGTGCCAGACCAGAGTGCCAGATGCTGTCATCGGGGTGAGCCTCTCGTGGTTACTGAAAATTCTTTGCTCCCTTGTGCCGCGGTCCCGCCTGGCACTTGCACCCACTGATGGCTCTGGAGCCTCCACTTGCACCCACTGCCAGCGCCAGTCCTGCCTGCACCCGCTGCTGGCGCCAGCCCCAATCGCTCCATGCTGTCAGCGGGTGCGAGCAGGGCTGGCGCTGTCAGCACATGGGAGTGGCGGCAGCGGGAGTGGGGCTGCCAGCAGATAGGGAACCTGGGGCCATGGTGGGAGGGGCTGGGCGGGGGCACAGGGGATGGGCCAAGACCCACCCCTGTGCCCACCACAGCCTCACTGCCCACAGTTCCTCTCAAGGTGCACGGATTCATGCACTGGGCCTCTAGTGTGTGTGTGTGTGTGTGTGTGTGTGTGTGTGTGTGTGTCTCTCTCTCTCTCTCTCTCTCTCTCCTATCTAATAATAGAGAAACATGGTAATTAGCTGTAACTCCACTACCCTTCCCATTGGCTAATCAGGGCAATATGCAAATCAACTGCCAACCAAGATGGCGGCTGGCAGCCAGGCAGCTTGAAGCGAACAGGAGGCTTGCTTGCTTCAGTGACGGAGGAAGCCAATGTTCCCCGCCTGCCTTGCCGGCCTCTGAGCTTGCAGTTTAAGAAACAGTGTTACAAATATAGAAGCTAAACAAAACCCCAGAAACCTGCTTTCAGCCAGCCGGGCTACAGCCAGCAGGACCGCAACATTGTTTCAATTATAGAACAAACGCAGATCCCTGCTTTCAGCCAGCCGGGATCTCAGAGCTGGAGTGAGCAGGACCGCAACAGTGTTACAATTATAGAACCCAAACAAACCAGATACCTGCTTTCAGTAGCCGAGGCCTCAGAGCTGGAGCCAAGCCTCAGAGCTAAAGCTGGCCCAGAATAAAAAAAAAAAGAAAAAAAGGACAGGGTGGGAGCTTCAGTCACCCGCCAGCCTGAAAACGGCCCTCAGCCCCTCACCCAGACTGGCCAGGCACCCCAGTGGGGACCCCCACCCTGATCCAGGACACCCTTCAGGGCAAACCAGCCGGCCCCCACCCGTGCACCAGGCCTCTATCCTATATAGTAAAAGGGTAATATGCCTCCCAGCACCGGAATCAGTGGAGCCACGAGGCCGCGAGGCCTCCTGGCACCGGGATCAGCGTGACGGGGCAGCGCCCAAACCCCCTGATCGCCCTGTGGCTCTGTGTGTGACAGGGGGCGGGGCCACAACCTCCCTATCCGCCCTGCTCTGTGCCTGATAGGGGGAAAGCTCCCCCAACCCCC